>NC_049246.1:49262572-49567572 GCF_011100685.1 Canis lupus familiaris | reverse complement strand
AAACGGAGAGACGCTCTCTAGGTAGGTGAGACCGCAGGGGTGAGGGTGGCCCGTGTGCGTCGGGGGCAGGAAGGCGGAGGACACTGCTGGAGGCACACGGACGCTCAGAGCATCGCTAAACCTTCCCACCCGGGTGGCAGGTGTCTCTGCCTGCATCCTGCCTGTGTTCACAGTGCTGTCTTCTCTCTCTGTCTCTGTGTGTCTCTGTCTCTCTGTCTCTGTCCCTCTGTCTCTCTGTCTCTCTATCTCCCTGTCTCTGTCTCTATCTCTCTCTGTCTTGTCTGTCTCTGTCTCTATGTCTCTGTCTCTGTCTCTCTGTCTCTCTGTCTCTCTATCTCCCTCTCCCTCTGTCTCTGTCTCTGTCTCTATCTCTCTATCTCCCTCTGTCTCTGTCTCTCTCTCTCTCTGTCTCCCTCTGTCTCTGTTTCTATTTCTCTGTCCCTGTCTGTCTGTCTCCATCTCCGTCTCCCTCCGTCTCCACCTCCGTCTGTCTCTGTCTCTGTCTCTGTCTCTGTCTCTCCCCGCCTCATCTCTCTCACGGGGACCCTATGAGAGAAGGGCGGCGAGGGGATCTCCGCCGTGGTCGTGGGCCAGCCTCAGGGAAGGCGCTGTCATGCTCTGACGCGGTGCCCCGTGCCCGTGACGTGAGTCCCTGTGGCAGGGCCCGGCCTCCTGCGGACGCCCAATGTGGGGCTCCCCGAGGAGAGTGGGTGACCCGAGCCGGGTTTCCCCCCAGGGGGCGAGGGTCCATGGATGGCGGCCCGGCCTGGTTAGCAGCTGGGTTCCCGCCACGCGGAGGGTCAGGTGGCTGGTGGCAGCTTCTCAGTCTGCAGTGCCAGCGGCGAGCCCGGGAGCCTCCAGGACCAGGCCCTGGATGAGGTGTCCCAGGAACTGGCCTCCTGCCGCCCTCCCTGCCCTGGGCAGTACCCCCGGCATCTCCCGGGCCGGCGTGGAGCAGAGTGGCCCACACACGTGTTCGGGGTGCAGGCGTGTCACAGTGAGGAGAGCGGTAGCCAGGGGCTCGAGCCCGACGCCTGCAGGGGCAAGTCCCAGCCTGGCAGACGCCGCCTCTGTCAGACCAAGCTTGACGCCTGGCCGGTGCGCTGCCTTTAAATCACCACAATCCGGCAGCACCTGGGAGTACCTGGCAGTACCGTACCCAGCACCCAGCAGCATCCAGAAGCACCCAGCAGCACTCAGCAGTAGCCAACAGTACCCAGCAGCACCCGGCAGTAGCCAACAGCACCCAGCAGCACCCAGCAGCATCCAAAGCACCCAGCAGCACCCCACACACTCCACAGTACCCATTAACACCCAGCAGTACTCCACAGCATGGGGTAGTACCTGGAAGTACCCAGAAGTACCCAGTACTACCCAGCAGTACCTGGAAGTACCCTAGCACCAGGTAGTAGCTGATACCACCCCACAGCACCCAGCTCACGTGGTTAGTTGGTTAGTGGTAACTGGTCTCCATATTTCTGCTCTTTTCCATAGATGGGAGGAGGGAGGCTCTGATCAGCCCAGAGCCCAGCATGAGGCCTTCAGGGGTTACAAGTGGTCCTATTATTGCAGTGCTTGCAGGGATTCGTGGCTCACTGGGGGCCTCTCCACTCTGGCGGTCCCCCAAGCCCTGGAGGATGCATGCTTGGCTCTCAGAGACCTGGCACCTGGGGCCTGGAGTGGTGAGCAGCCTGTCCCTTTGGCCCTGGGTCCTGGCCGCCCGGGTGCAGGTTTGCCCGCACCCATCCACTCTTCCCAGGTGCAGGCCGGCCAGGTCTGCCCCACCGCCGCCAGGCCCGGGCTGGCCACGTGCTGTCTGTGACGGCTCCGTCCCCTGCACCACCCTCGCCGGCCCTCACCCTCCCTGCTAAGGCTCCAGAGAAGGAGAGTCCAGGGGAAGAGGCGGGAGGAGCAGGGCTGGAGGGATGTTCGGAAACAAGCATGTTCCTGGCCTGAAGCTAAAGCAATGAAGGCCGGTTTAAAGGGACACCAGAGAGAGTCCAGCCACACTCTGACCAAACCACACACGCACAGCAAGAAATCGTGAGAAAAGCAGCCAGCACAAGCCAAGCCAGCGCACGTCACCCGTCCAGGCCCACGTCAGCCCTCACCCTGGTCAGGAGACAGCAGTGCAGAGTGGTTTACCGGAAGGACTCACTGTCCCGTAGCAGGGCAGACACCGAGGGGCAGGCCGGACCCTGAAGAGTCGGGGAACCGCAGACACCCCGCTTCCTGGGGGGCTCGGGACCTGCCCGGGAAGCCGCGCCCCAGGGCCCTGCCCCGCTCACCGGAGAGCCGCCAGGTGTCTGCAGGGCTCCCGGGAGGCCAGCCGGCGGCGGGGCCCAGCTCCAGCATCACCAGCCCGGCCAAGAAGGGCAGATCCGGAGCCGAGGGGATAAAGCCAAACTCAGCAAGTGCACATCTTCCTCTGCTTCTTTATCTCGTGTGCGTACTCCGGCCCCGCTGTGTAATGGGCTTGAGGAGCACCGAGCACAGAGACGTGGGCTTCAGTGTGGGCTGTGGGGCCGGCTGCGCCTGGCCTAGCCGTCCGCGACACAGCGACGCCGAGATCCAGTTCTAACTTACAAGCCGCGTGGGTACAAACGGAAGGATGCGTTTACGGGCTGCACTTAGTGACTCAGGCGTTCAGGTTTCTTTTTTTTTTTAATTTATTTTTTTAAGGCGTTCAGTTTTCAATCCCATCCACTAATCGTGCAAAGATTTTGGTTAAAAATTTTCCTCCTCAATGGTTGTCTTCACCGATGTTAATGATTCTCCCCTGCAGTTGGGAGGAGCTGTGTTTCAAACTTTTTTAACCAATGGACCTGAAGTTCTCTAGATCTTATCATTTGGAAGATTTTCAACCCGGTCAGAAAATTCTGTTCTTAGGTTTTTAAAATGTCCAGATAGAATTTTTGTAGATGACAAATATTGTTTTAAGTCACAAGATGACATAACAGTGAAAAAATGTACAAACACCAGTGTTCAAACTGCAGTCTCCAGAGATTCATTTTCTTAGAAGAAGGAGGATGAGGAGGAGGATTTGGTGGAAGGAGGAGGAGGAGGAGGAGGGTGGAGGAGTATGAGGGGGAGTAAGATGAGGAAGAGGGTGGAGAGGTGGAGGGTGGGGGAAGCAGAGGGCAGAAGAGGAGAAGACGGAGGAGAAGAAGGAGGAGGACGAGGAGGGGGGTGGAGGAGTATGAGGAGGAGTAAGATGAGGAGGAGATTGGGGGAGGAGGAGGGTGGAGAGGAGGAGGGTGGAAGATGAGGAGGAGGAGGAGGGTGGAGTAGGAGGAGGGTGGAGGAAGCAGAGGGTAGAAGAGGAGAAGACGGAGGAGAAGGAGGAGGAGGACCAGGAGGAGGGTGGGGGAAGAGGAGGCGAGGTTGGGGAAGCAGCTCTTCTCTCATCCTTTATTAAAATGTCAACTTTGCCTTGAAGGGAAGATTGTGTCTAGTTTTCCAAACAATATATGCAAATATTGTTGGCCACTGGTCATCTAGAAAAGCTCAGCAGAGACAGAACACATGAATTTTATGCAAGAAAATAATGTGTCAACTCACCCCCGAGGGGAAGAGGAGGACTAGGAGGGTGCTCGGGGCACTGAGGCCTGAACTGGGCCCTGTCCCCTCCCAGGACCTCTGCAGAGCGCAGGGACAGCTGGGCCCGGGGAAGCGGGGTGGACACGCTCCCCTCTGCGAGCCTGGGGTCAGCACTGGCAGAGTCAGAACCCAGGGCTAAACCAAGGACCTGCGGGAAGCCGGGAGAGGCTGCGCAGCCCCTGCAGCTACGTCCAGGAGAGGCTGTAGGGAGACCGCCTCCGGGGGCTCAGGAGGGGCCGAGGGCCCTGTGGAGGGAGACGCCTGGGTCTTTCCTGCCCGTCGGATCCTCAAGCTATTCCAGCAACAGACCTGAGCCCCCAATTTCTGACAAAGGGGAAGGAAAGAGCTGCCTCCCCCCGGGATGCGGTGTGGCCCGGAGACCCTCGCCATCCAGGGGAGAATGTCGGCATGAACCATCCGAAAATGTGGCAAGTGAAACAGCAGGGGGGCAGGTCAGACGGACCCGAGCTAGAGGTCTATACCTCTTTCCCGATGGGCACAGAAGACCACCCAGATTCCAGCACTGGAAGGAATCCCCAAAGTTCACGAACATGACTCAGCGTTAAATCACCCAGCAGGTGATGATTAGGTAAGAGAAGGCCACGCGGACCCTGATTCGCGTCCCTGAAGAGGAAGCAGAAGAGTCTCCATGGACAAAGGCGGGAAGGGGAGGCGGCGGCGGCATCACAGGAAAACACGAAGGCTTGGAAGGCAGACCCGAAATCCAGAGTTGAGAATGATGCAGGGGGAGAAAGTAACGGATAGAGAAAGGGGAATAATTAAATACTGGAAGAAACGCCCCCCGTGCAGTTAAAGGTCTGGAGACGGCACTCGGGGCTCAAGGTTGGACGTCGAGGAAAGACGCGGCGGGTGCTCTATTGCAGCGAGGGTCACGGGCTCTGCAGACACTCTGTTACGGCGTTTACATGAAATTTCTAGAAGCAACAAGTCGAATCTATAGAGATAAAAACCAGACCCGTCATTGTCAGGGCCGGGAGATGGACTGGGAATGTCAACGGATAGGAGATGTACAGATTTGTCAAAGCCCACCCGAACGAGCAATCTAAATACATCCACTTTCTTCTATGCAAACTTTAAATAAGTTGAATAAAACCTGACAGTCTCTGATTTCTCTGCAGAAAGGAACGATAATCCAACAAATTTCCAATGTTACTTAAAAAAAAAAAAAAAGCAAAACAATGGGAATAGCAGCAGACTTCGTGTCCGCAACACAGGGCTCTGCAAACAGATACACGCTGCATCAGGTCACGCTGGACCCTGCTCGGCCCTGGAAGGACACAGAGGGCAGCCGAGGGCCGCGGAGGGATGCCCGGGCAGCGGGCACAGGCGGGATGGAGAAGGAAGACCCAGAGAACCCGGGGACCCTGGGGACCGAGGGCACAACCAAGCGAGCGGCAGCGTCCCTGGCTTCGGTAGAGCTGTGGGGACGTCCTGCCGGGGCTCCTGCCGGCCTCTGCTGCGGTCAGGAGCAGTGTGACCCTTGTGGAGCCACGAAGAACCGTTCCTCACCTTGAAAATGCAAAGTGCGAGTGCAGGTTATTCACATGGACAATGAACGTCTCCGTGTGTCCCCCTCCCACCCCAATAAGACGGGCTAGCAGGTCCTCCACGAGTGGATTGCACGTCTGGTTGGAAAGAGGATGTGGCCTGTGAAACACGGGAGGAAGGGCCCGGCAAGGACAAAGACCGTCGTGGGCCAGAGGGAGGAAGTCGGGTGGTTCTGCAACTAGAAGGGGTGTCTCTGCGGCCCAGGGCTCTCGCGTCCCTGATACGTAGGTGATCTTCCAGAGTGGGGCTGTTCCACGCAGAGCACCTGTTTGCTGATGCAGCGGTCAGCGGGGCCTGGGCGCCACAGTACGGAGTCCTTTCCCAATTGGAGTACGTTGGCTGCCCTGCCCTGTGCCTCCAGTGAATCTATCCTGGGCCTCGAGGCAGCAAGAGCCCGTCTGGAAACCATTCAAGACAGAAGATGGCCCTCAGCAGACCCCACGGGAAAGCATCATGACCCCTCCGCTGTCACCCCACCATTGGGCACGGGCAACAAGCTCCGTGCAAGCTGGTGTGCAAGCCAGGGGACCAGGGGCCGGGGGACGGAGAGGGAGGTCAGGGACCGGGAGGAAACACTGGAGGAGAAAGAACAGACGTCTCCGTTCTCGGGGGTTTGCCTACAGGTGCAGACAGACCAGGCCCAGCGAACGGCAGCACATCCGCCCCGATGTGCGGGACTGGGGGGTTCCATAGGTTCAGCCCAGGCCCCAGGTCACCTACTGATTCAAGCCCTGACTGCTGAGGCTCACCGCGGGCGCTGCCGGCCATCCTCATACTCACTAGAAATGGAATCCTTTGCAGCCGCGTGCGGGGCTGGGATGAAACCACACTCCGGCTCCGGGCAGCACGTGTGGCCACACGCCAGGGGCCGGCCAGGGCTGTGCTGCATGCAACTTCCAAGAAGCGTCCTCGAGGGAGCTGGCTGTGTCGCTGTGGCTCAGCTCTTCCCATCCTGCTGTCTGCCCCCGGGACACACTGGCCGGAACTTGGAGGCCGCCTTAGCGCAGGAGGGCTGCCTGGCCACGGTGGAACGGAGGGAGAATGGAGCCTGGATCCTGGGTGACCGTGTGGAGCAGAGTCACCCAGACAGCACGGGGTGCTCCCTGGAGAGCCCAAACTGTGCGTGGTTAAACCCAGACTGCCTTGGGGGTCTCCGTCACTGGCAGCCACACCTGATCTTGATGGATTTAAGCACCTACTGTGTGCCAGGACCCCACGGGGGGTGGGGCTGTATGAACGCATAGGACAGAGGTAGTCCCCACTCTCGGGGAGCTTGCGGTCTAGTGACAGAGGACAAAAGACCAGGTCACAAACCCGCCAGCACTTCCATGAATGCTGGTTGACCCCGCAAAGTGAGCAAATAGCTCAAGGAGCTAGACAGGGATGATCAGTGGGGGCAGAGGTCAGTTTTAGGGAAATCAGACAAGAGCTGAACAGGGCGTCTGTTGTAAGGAATTGTCTCCTGATATTAATCTTGGTAAAAATCCAGATGGGAAAGGGCAGGCAGATGGTGGCCTTTCCCGAAGGGATGAGGGCCCACCCCGAGGCGGGGAGGCCGAGGCGCTCTGGAGTCTGGGCACATGGTCCTTCCTGGGTGTGACCCACTCGTCGTCGGCTTTGGTCAGGGGGTGTCCAGCTCAGGGAACACCTAGGCACTAGGTACCCCGGGTGACACAACCACTCTCTGTGAGAAGGGCGCATTCCTGGGCCCCCTGTGCTGGAGATTTCTGGTTTCATGACCGAGGGTTAGCCTGACGGCAGCTAATCGCCCAAGGAATGTAGGGCTTTCGGAAACTCAGGTCCAGAGGTATCGGGGTGGCGCGGTCCCTCTCTGGCGGAGGGCCCTCCCTTCCCGCGGGGCAGCTGCTGGACGTGGGGACCAGCGCCCTGTCCCCCATTGGAAGCGCTCTTCCAGGGGGCTGCAATCGGAGCCTTGTTCTGGTGCCTCCTCTGGAACTACCGAACGGAAGATTAATGTCTTTTCCAAATGAGAAGCCTTGAGCTACGGAGGTCGCTTAGGAACTGCCAGCTCCTCTTCTCCTGGCCTCGGAGTATCCTCGGAGCCCGCAGCCCTTCCTCCTGCGCGCTGCCTCGGCGGGAGCGGATTCCTGGCACAGCATCTTCGAAAGGGCGGCCTCTCGTCCAGGCCAGCTCGGGATCGAGATCCGACGGGAGTGACGAGGGTGGTGGAGATTGCACGGTCCTGTTTGCCGGCCTGGCCTGCGGCCTCGTGAGAACCCTCCACCTCCTCTATGGCTTGTCCGAGTGTGCCGCAAACTGGGCCTCTCACAACAACGGAGACTCACACTCCCACAGGTCTGGAGTCTACTTGAGGTCTTTTTTTTTTTAGATTTTATTTATTTATTCATGAGAGACACAGAGGGAGAGAGAGGCAGAGACACAGGCAGAGGGAGAAGCAGGGAGCCCAATGCGGGACTCGATCCCACGGCCCCGGGGTCACCCCCTGAGCCGAAGGCAGATGCTCAACCGCTGAGCCACTCAGGGGCCCCAAGATCTGCATCTTTAACTACATTTACGAAGGCCCAGCCAAGGTCACGTTGCGGCGTTCCCGGTGGACACGGCTCTTGGAGGTGACACTGTGCACCCCACTAGACCTTTGTACCTTACGGACAGATGCGGTCAAGTAGAGAAGGGCACAGGCTCCCCGGGCGCCCCCAGGACATTGGCCAGGAAACTGCACAAGGACGCTGTAAGGCGGTGACCGCTCCCGGATCCAGCCTTGCCGCGAGGTGTGGTGTCTCCGTGAGCTTTCCAGATCATTGGCGCTTACCTCTTTAGGAGACACGCTGATAGATAAAAAAAGGAAACTGCTGCTTTGCGGGTAAGCATCCTGAACCACGCAAACGCACCGCCCCCAGCCTCCTACCCAGACTACAGTTTCAAGGCCGGTCGCCGTTTCGTGGTCTCATTGGTGACCGGACGGCGTCGCCGGGAGCTGCAATGCGATGCCTCGGGTCCGACTCCCTTGGGTGGGATGTGGCCCTGGCACAGAATGTCCCCTCACGTTCCTGGGCTTCTGGAATTCTGCGCGGTGACTGTCCGCTTCCCCCCAAGGTTGTCAGTTCTCAGAACGGCAGCTCATTCATCCATCCACCAGCTCTCACAGGACGTGTGACGGGATAATTTGGGGAGACGGATTATTAATCCTCACTGTGCTTTCTGCATTTCTCTCCCTCATCCAATTTCAAGTGGATCACCAGGCTTCTCGGTAAATTTTTTTCCCTTTTCTTTTCTTCTTTTTTGCCTCAGGGATCTTTTTTTTTTCCAGGCAGAACGCCAAAGCCGCTTGTAGCCAACGGCTCTTTCTGTCTTTTGTAAAAACCTAAACCCATTTCATAAAACCCTGAAGCCAAGGAATGGGGAGGAAGGAAGAGAGAGCGTGATTCCCCGGGACGGTGGAGAGGAGACGGGAGGTCCCAGGGGGCCCCGGATCTGAGAAGCGCCCGGCAGCAGAGTCCAGGAGGGAGGGAGCCCCGTGGGTGACCACACTGTGCTCCCCGGGACGCCAACCCAGGCCCCACGGTCCCTGTCTTTGGGGAGGATTCCTGAGCACCAGGAATGATGCGGGAACAGCAGCGGCCCTGAGGGCCGAGGAAGGAGGCGAGGAGCGGCCACTGCGGGGAGCGGCGGGGGGCCGGGGGCTCAAGGCCCGCCAGGCTGTCTGGGCACCACGGAAGCTTCTTGATTCTGCAGCGGCTCGGGCGGGGAGGGGATTGCATTTTCCACCAGCCCCACAGGGTGGGGCTCCAAAGTTGGATTTAAACTGAATTAAGAAAATCAAGAAAGGAACCCTCTGGATCTCTGGACAACATGGCACTGTAGCTTCGTGCTTTGAGGCCTCTCCTCTGGCTCAGGCGCTAGCAAACAACACATAAAGCATATTATCAGAAGTCGTAGTCACACGACAAAACAACACCGACATCTCGGAGACAGACATACAGACAGGGCACCGTGTGGGGTGTCAGCTGGGCTCCGGGTCTGGAACCGACGGCACGGCAGGAACGGTGGCTCGGAGAGCCAATAGGGCCCCCACCCAGAAGAGGCCGTGGAAAGAAAGTTCTAGTGGGGTCTTCCTGTGGCTTCGTCTTCAACAGAGTTGAGGGCCCCGGGGAGGTGTGGGGAGCAGCTCCCCACTAGGACCCCGGGTAAGCACCACCTGCTCAGCTGCTGCATCTGGGACGTGCCAGGTGCTCTGTGGGACCAGAGCTCGGAAACCGGCCATAGGAGGGGGTCTGCAGAGGCTGGCGGAGGCAGGGAAACCTCCATCGGACAGGGTGGGGGGCTGGGGGGGTGGATGGCAGAGAAGGAGGGAGTGTGCAGAGAGGAGGTGGGGGGAGGAAGAGGAGAGAGAGGGAGAGAGAGAACCACCTTCTACCCAAGACGCATCTAGAAACCTAAACCCACAGATCTGTTGGGGTGACCGACAGCAGAGGGACAACGTGTAGTTAAATAAGACCCACAGAGTCATTCGTTCCCTGTTCAATGAAAACACTAGGGCAACCCCAAGGTAAGATTTTAGCATCTCAAACAGAAACAGGCGAGTAGTAGCCCAAAAGGAGCTCCAGGCTGTAGCAGAAATTCGTAGGCGAAGCATCAGAACTGGTAGAAGTGGGAGCATCTACGCGGAGACCTGGAAATGAAAGAAACGGTCACTGGAGCAGGAGGGAAGGCGAGAGACGGTAGGTGACCCGGAGGCTGGGCGTCAGGAGTGGCCCAGGACGCGACCCGAGTCCCGAGGCTGGAGGGGAAGGCCGGGCGCGGGAGCTCAGGGGCTGGGGGCTGGCGGCAGGTGCAGCCCGCACGAGGGGCTGAGGGGCTGAGGGAACGGCCGCCGGAAGCAACGTGGTACCCGACACCCGGGGCTGGGAACGATCCAGCACCACCCCGGAGACGGCGGCCCCGCGGGCACCCCGACCCCCCGGCCCAGGCCAACCACTGACCCCCGCACACAGGCAGCTCACAGCAAGCCCCCGGGCCTGCATCCTCCTGGGGGACCCACGGTGGGACCCGGGCCCGCAGAGTGGCCTCCACCGGGGCGGCGCTGGCCCCGAAGCGTCTTGCATCACTTTGCTCGCATCTCAGGGGCCAGAGCATGTTCCTGGGCCAGTAAGGGGGTGGATGGTGTCCCCTCGGGGCGGGGAGCCGACCGCTGTGCATAGCGACGAAGGGCAGGCCTTGGGGACGGCTGCACGGCCAGGCTCGCGTGCAGCCGAAAAACGAGGATTTCTCGCACAGATGCTCAGCGTGGGCTCAGCACTGCCACTGGCCACGGGGGGTCACCATCGGGGGAGTGAGGGGACCCACTTTTTACCTTTCCAGGTGCCCACCCCTGTCCCAAGCTTCCTCCCGAGGGCGTTGACCCTGTGACCCTGTCACGTGGGCCGTAGCCCCTGCACGGGGGACAGGAAGTCATCCCAAGGCCGTAGACTCGCTGATGACCTGGGACCTGCCCTGGCCTGAGAGCCCTGCTCCGCGGGGACCTCCCGCAGGGGATGATGACAAAGAGGCGGGCGAGTCCTTTCTGGGGGCACCGAGGGCATCGAGACACAGAGGCCAGGAGCAGGCGGGAGCCGCGTGCGGGGACAGAAGGTGAGCTGCACCGCCCGGGCCTGGGAGGGGGTCCCTGGAGCAGGGGCCGCTCTGAGCTGGAGCCCACGTCTGTCCTCCGGGCTCACTGTGCCTCCAGCCCTCACCGTGTGTCACCCTCGCTGACTCCGACACCCGAGCGCGTCTTTGCTCCTGGAGACAGGAGCCACGGCCACGAAGCAAGCCCGCGACATGCGCCACCAACGCTGCGGTGAGGGTGACCCCAGGATCCCAGGTGGAGCACCCTGGGGAGCACCCGCGGGCAGGTGCTTCTACCGGCCGCTCAGGGGACGTGACGAGTTTCTCCCCACTTCACGGTAGTGTTGCCGGTGGTCGGGATTTCAGCAAGCCCGAGCCCCGCGGCAGGGAGAGCCCAGCTGGAGCGGGACAGCTCTGGTTTTTTATTCCCGGCTCCTGCGGCCTTCAGCCGTGACCTTGACCGTGATTTAGCCGGCCCGACGTCATCTCCTTGCACAGCGAGGCGCCCCCTGCCCGCTCGAGAGCTCAGGCGCAGGTGCGGCCGCGGCGCTGGCTTGTCCACCAGGAGGCCCGCGCTCGGGAGCCCGCCAAGCCCACCCGCGCCCATGCTCGGGGCTGCCTCCGGCTCATTTCCTTTCTCCCTCCCCAGGCCTTCCTCCGCGCCGCGGGCTCCGCTTCTCAGAACGTGCGTGCAACCTGGGGAGGGATTGTCCTTGCCCCAGATTTGAACAACGACTACGCTTAAAAGACGTGCGGTGCTTAGATGAGCCAATATTTATTTATATTTTTTAAAAAGATTTTATTTATTCATGAGAGAGACAGAGACAAAGGCAGAGGGAGAAGCAGGCTCCCTGTGGGGAGCCCGATGCAGGACTCGATCCCGGGACCCTGGGATCACGCCCTGAGCCGAAGGCAGACACCCAACCACTGAGCCACGCAGGCGCCCCGAGATGATCCAATATTTAAAGGTATCTATCTAAAAAGCATAAATCCAAAGCTTTCCCAAGTGGGGCTAGGCCCCAGAGGGGGTTCCAGGGGTGGGTTGTGCGTTCCTGGGTGGGGATCACGCAGACGTGCACAGAGGGGCTGGCTCCTTCGAGGGGACACGCCACCAACACGGTTGGGGTCTGGTCTCCCCAGCCGGTGGCTGGATTCAGGTCTGGAGAACCGGAAGCGTCTGGCCCGGCTGCGCGTCCTGCACACAGACGGGGCCTGGGTCCTCTGACCTCCTCCCTTGACCTTCCTTCTGGGGCTCCTGCGTCACGGGCGGCTTTGCCCTTTAGTTACTCAAAGTGTACGAAATGTTTGCAGCCTTTGGTGGCCATGCGTGGGGAGTCGCAGCGGGCACAGCCTCAGGAGCGCGGTCACAGGCCACTCTGTAGGGCTGGGGTGGGTGGGGTGCCGCGGCCCTCGTAAAGGGCCCTCCCCGCCTCATTAAACCGGCTGTTGTTTTCCTAAGTCTCCGGCCCTACATTAATTACTCTTACTTTGCTGTTCTGCAGCCAAGAGCAACAGTTTCGGGTCCAGGGTGGGATTAAAAGTTTTAATCTTTTCGGTGTTGCTAGAGGATATGGGAAAGGCTCTGAGCGTGGACGGGGAGAGCGCCTCCCCCGCGTCCTCTCCAGGGCTGAGAGGGGCGGCCGCGACGGTCACCGCGGCCCTCGCCTGTGTGCCAGGCCTCACCGCCGGTCCCTGGCAGGGAGGCGGGCCAGGTTTCAAGGTTGGAAGGGAAAGGTAATATTTTAAAGAAAGTTCGAGCTTTATGTCTGTTGATTTTAGGTCATAGAGAGGTCACGCAAGCCCTTTCCAAAACAATAAAAACATTATGAAATCTCTCTGCTGCACATGCCGACCACAACGGCGAGTTTGGAGGGTGGCCCTCGGACGATGTTTTGAGAGTTCAGGAAGTTTTACTACTAAATGTCGTGGAGCTGCGCGCCTCTGGGCCCCGGCGAGCCTGCCAGGCGGCTGGTACGGTTTTTACAAGGCAGCCCGCGGGCAGCTGAGGACCCAGGGAGGTGCTGTCCCCGAACCGTTGATTAAAACATGCTGTAGTGGAGCCCCAGGGCCAGGGAGGAACCTGCACGCCGAGGTATTCAGACGGTGCCTCGGATGGTGTGCAGCCAGTGCCGAGCCTCCCGAGGTGACGGACGGAGCAGGGAGGCCAGGGGAGGCAGCCCTCTGACCCCGAGGGGTCCAGGACCCCCAGAGAGGGGGTTACGCAGGCTCAGGACAAGTGACGGCTTTCCCAGAAGGGTGGTGTTTCTGGGAAAAGAAAACTGGGAGTGTGCCCTGCTTCCCTTGGAACCCAGACCACCCGCCTCCCCCTCTGTGGGAACACTCAGGCCCCCAGGAGGAGCCCACAGGGGCCCTTGTCGAAATTCAAACCACCTGGTGATCCCCGGAGAGGCTGGCACTGGTCGGCCAGGCAGGAAGCCGGGTCTCATGCAGCCCAACCCTGCTGGACTCCTCTCCCCAGGCTACCTCCTCTCCACCTCTGCTCTCAGGGAGTGACCCCAGGTCTCTGCTCAGGAGCCACCTGTGGCCTGGTGGGATGAGGGGGTGGGGGGGGAGCAGGGGAACAGGTGTCTGCCATTTTAGAGACTGGCTCCAGCGTGAGCTCCACCACGAGCCGGGCGGCTGTCTCAGCCTTGGGTAGACCCATCCTCAGAAATCCAGCCTCGCTGCTCATGTTTCTCCCCGGGGGTCGTGAAGACTTTGTTGAGTTCAGGGCCGTGAATCTCTAAACAGATGCACAGGTTGCTCACAAGCATTGGGAGGAGTGGAAGTTTGCAGGGTCTCCCTAAAGCTGCGGCACCACACGCCTCCCAGTGGCTGCAGAGAGCCAGGTGGGACCCCTCGGGTTGTGTCCGCCATTTGGCTGCTGCGAATGATGCCACTGTGGCGTGGCTGTGTCCTGTGTCTCTTGTGACAAGGACATTTTGAAGAGTACAGGTCATTGTTTTGTAGAATGTCCTTCCGCTTGAGTTTGTCTGATGGTTTCTTTAGGATCCGATGTACGTTGTGCATTCTTGGCAAAGATATGACACAATTGACGGGTCCTCAGCGCATCACTTCACAAGGCATGTTGAGTCCCTTGGCCCCGTGGCTGGTGATGTTTTGACCACTTGGCTAGGAGTGTTGCCAGATTTCTATACCATAAAAAATACTCCTCCCCTTAGTAGTTAAGAAATAGTCTGTGGGGCGTACATCGAACCTATGGAAATAAACTGTTTCCTAAGACTCATTGGTTTTATTTTATTTTTTAAGATTTTTTTTTAAGATTTATTCATGAGACAGAGAGAGAGAGAGAAGGAGAGACACAGGCAGAGGGAGAATCAGGCTCCAAGCAAGGAGCCCAACGCAGGACTCGATCCCAGGACCCCAGGATCATGCCCTGGGCCGAAGGCAGTCACCCAACCGCTGAGCCACCCAGGGATCCCCTACTCGTTGGTTTTAGCATCCATTGGTGATTCTTGCAGGAATCGTTCATCACCATGCTGCTTGCAAAATTACCATTTCCTAACTCTTGTCATTCCTTCAACATTTATTAGTTGATACTCTACTGTAAGGAAGAAACCTCCCTTCCGTTTGCTTTCTAGCACCAGCACGAAACATGGTCTTTTTCTTGCTCACCCTCTTGAAAAAGTGTGAGACGCGTTCTGGTCCCTTGCTGTCATGATTCATTTTCATGCTCCATTTGCCTCGGGTGCGACCGGGGGCAGCCCCTCCCTTGCAATATGCTTTCCTCCTGTTTTGAGGGCTTTCTTACTTTCTGGTGGAATAAGACGTTCTAGGCTCGTCTTGCTTGTTTCATTCCTGGAATCGACCCTTTCCCCTGGGAACCCTGGTTGCTTTTAGTGGAAAGTGGATGGTATCTAGGGACATGGCTGGCCACTGGTGCCTCCTTACTGATGCGCGCCGCTGTCCCCATGTCCTTTCAGTGGACAGAGACAAGATGCTCCGTAAGTGGGGACGCACACAGCCCTGCAGCACATCTCCAGTTGGTCCGGCGCCACTAGGTCCCTCCTCGCCTTCTGCTACTCCACATTTGTTTCTCCTTTTCCCCCCCAAAAAATCAGTGTAATTACTCATGTACACAATCGTGGAATACACACAAGTAGTTTCACAAAAAAACAGGCTAATGTTCAAGATTTATACCCAGCAAAAATGTCTTTTAACTCTTTAGACTGAGGTTATCTTTTAAAGTTACTTAAATAAGTTATTTTTTTTCTATGTGGTTTTGTTCTGAGTATCTGATGCTGTGTGACAGACCACCCAAAAATTGAGGCTTAACAATTTTTATTACTATCCATGACAGTGCTGCGGGCTGATGGTGCTCAGATGAGTGATTCTCGCTCAAGATGTCTCCTATTGAATACAGATGAGGTTGAAGCCATCTGAAGACTCACCAGGAACGTCTGTCCAAAATGGTGCCAGTGATTTTGCTGGATGCGTATGTGTCCTCTGTTGGCTTCTGTCTCTGGCAGAGGAGCCTGGGCCTCTTACATGGAGGCTCTGGGCTCTGAGAGGAGAATGGAGGCATATTCCCAGGGCTGGCCCAGTATCACTCCTACCATCACTCCCTGATGCAGGCGGGAGGACATATAGATGCCATCTCTTGACAGGGGGCATGTCAAGGCCCATCCCAGAGGAATTTGTGGGATAAGGGATAAGGTCACAGTCATCTTCAGAAAATACAATTTGCCACAATTATGTCAGCCACTTATAGATGGGTTCATTTGTTTCTGTTTGTGTACAGTTTTGGGTTTTTTCCTTCCTTCTTCGTTGACTTAATGTTTTGAATATGTAAAAAAAAAATATTAACTTGATTCCAAAAGTCAAAAGCTAAGCAAAAGGCACATTGGTATACTCAGAGAAGTATCAACGCCTCCTGATCCTGCCCTCTCAACGCCATTCCCACCTCCACCTCCAACCACCCCTTAGGGAATTGATTTCATCAGTTTCTGGTTTATCTTGTTTTCTTTTTGCACAATAAATATACACATTGTTTTTCTTATTTCCTTTCATTTCTTATACAAAAGTTAGCACACTGTGTTTACTTATTTATACTTTGGGTTTATCGCTTAACATATCTCGACATTTACTCCACATGAGTACATAACAACCTTCCTCATTCTTTCCATAGCTGCATGCTACTATGTTGTACAGGTGTTTCTTCAAAATATTTCCTATGTGTGGGCATTTAGGTTGTTTCCAATATTTTGTAATTACAAAAAAACCCCACCCACCCTGCAATATTAAGTAATTTCATATAAATGTATATGGGTATAGTTGAAGTATCTTCCTGATAAATTCTTGGGATAAGAATTGCTGAGTCAAAGGACAAATAGATACACCATTTTGTTAGATTATCACCATATTTCCCTTTAGAAAGATCTGGGTTTGGGGGCACCTGAGTGGCTCAGTCGGTTGAGCAGCCCACTCTTGTTTTCAGGTCAGATCACGATCTCAGCGTCCTGGGATTCAGCCCCACATCAGGCTCCATGCTGCAGGGAGTCTGCTGGAGGATTCTCTCTCTCCCTCTTCCTCTGCCTCTCCCCTGACTTCTGCTCTATTTCTCTCTCTCTTTGAAATAAATACATAAATCTTAAAAAAAAAAAGAAGGATGAGTGTTTTGAATTCCCATCAACAATGTGCAAATGTCTGCTTCCCCAGGGTCATACCAATAGTGTGCACTATCAAGCTTTCCACTTTTCTTCCTTGCCAATCTGACAGACGAGAAATAGTAACTAGTCTCATTTTAATGATTGCTTTAATTCTTGTGAGTGAAGCTAAACATCTCATATGATTCAGGGCCACTTATTATATTTTGAAGTATCTCTTCATGGCTTTACCCATCATTCCACCAGACCTGTGGGTCTTCTTTCCCTTGGATTTTTTTTACGAGCTCTTTACATATCAAGGATATTTGTCCGTTATCTGTGATAAATGTTGCAAATATCTTCCCTCAGCTTGCCATTAATCTTTTCAACTTTTCCTTAATTGCATCTGGATTTTGGTGATGGCTAGAAAGGCTTTCCCACCCACAGTTATAAAGGAAGCCACATGGACTTTTTTTCTAGGACATTTAGATCTTTGCTGACTTCACTCCCTTTCCGAACCCCACCACCACCACCATCAACCAGGGTGAAGAAGGAGGTTTGAGAACACCATCCCCCCCAGAAACCTCCTCGAGAAATAGAAAAGACCCTTGAAGAGGTGTAACGCAGTCCACGCAGCAAAAGCCCACCCCTCCTCGGGCAGAGCCTGTGGCCCAGGCTTTGTGTGAGATGCTAGCAAGTGTGCATCTCTGGACTGACTGCTCCTCGTGCAGAAGCAGCCAGTTGGAAAGGAATGTGCTGGAATCAGCAACAAGTGACATCTGGCCATCCTGACACCCAGGCGAGGGGTCTTACTCAGACGAGTGGGCTCTGCACCCGTGGGAGGCCTCCGCGGGACCAGCCAGCAGTTTCCAGCTCCCGCGGGGCCGTGACTCTGCAGCTGTGCCTTCTGAACATGCAGACCCTGAATTTCCAACCAAGGCGGCAGCAAATCGCCCTTTGGTTTCTGGTTACTTTGAAATTTGGCAGTTTTAGGATGTGCCTCTGATTGGAGCTGATGCTCTTATGTCTTCTTTGAACCTCTAGGACTTGCTGGGCTGTTGAGCCAGCAGAGCGTCCTTAAATCACTAAAGGGGGGGCCGCAGAAGAAAGGAGGAGACGGGGGACCCGAAGCATCTCTCTTGTTGAACGCCTGCGCCCTGGGGACCCTGTGGGCTTGACGAGGCCCGAGGGGCCCACGGGTGCTGCCCCCGGGGGAGCAGGCTCGCCTCACTGCTTCTTGCATTTTGCTTGATGACAGACCTCAGAGAATTTCTGGAGCGGAGGAAAAAGAACATAATCAGCTCAATTTTGGAATTGCGAAGGTTATTATTATAATCATTTCCCTCTGAAGAATTGTAAATAATTCATTTGCAAAACCCCAGTTGAGGTCTCTAATTAGACCCGTGCTGGGCACTAGCAAAGCTGCTTCTTCCTCCAGTTGAGAAGCGTATTTGGTTTGGGGTTTTTTGTTTAGTGTTGACCCTCTCTCCACTCCACAGGCTATGAAATCAGCCTCACATTGTTTTTCATGTTTGCAAATTATGTTTCAATAGGGCGCTGCCTCTCCCACCACTCGGTGCTCCCCAGGGTGGGGCCACACTGGGTGGTGGGAGAGCCCTTCCTTGTCCTCCCAGCTTTGTGCTCTTCTCACATTTAAAAAGCAGACATAGGGACGCTCAGGGGGCTGAGCAGCTGAGCATCTGCCTTCGGCCCAGGGCGTGATTCCAGGTCCTGGGATCAAGTCCCGCATCGGGGTCCTCTGCATGGAGCCTGCTTCTCCCTCTGCCTGTGTCTCTGCCTCTCTCTCTCTCTGTCTCTCATAAAATAAATAAATAAATAAATAAATAAATAAATAAATAAATAAAATCTTAAAAAAATAAATAAAAAGCAGACATAATTGCATGGGGTCAGGGGTCGTGAAGAACCTCGGAGGCCAGCTGGCCCTGGCTGCCACCTGCCCTCTGCCCTGAAAATCAGGTGAATGATGGGTGGTTCTCTCTGGGGCATGTGCTGAGCTCCTCACGGTGGCTGCAGGCGCAGACTCTGAAGTCGGGTGGGGGCCGAAGCAGGACGCACAGGCCTCTGATGACACCTAAAGGGGCCTTTGTGCCGGTCCTGCCCAGGTGGCCGTCCCCAGACACACTCAGAGAACGAGGCAGGTGCCACGCAGGTGATGCTCCACAGCGGGAAGGAGAGAGCGTGTCAGGGTGGTGCCCAACCCCCCAGCTCCAGCTCCAAACCTCACACCTGCACCTGGGGCTGTGGGTGTTGGAGACGGAGGCCACAGACAGCAGGTGCGGCTTCCAACCGAAAACAGGACAAATGGGGAAGGGGTCCTGTTGACCCCAAGGCACAGGAATCCCAAAGGGGCTCTTGGAGGGCCCTCTAGGGACACTACCCATGCTGTGGGGCCGGGCATCCTGAGTGTCACCTCTGCCTTGCCCCACACCCTGCACCAGGCACCTCTGGCCCCAGCCCCACCCCTCCCCTCCCCTGCGCTCACCTAGCCTTCCAGAACCGAGCCTGGAGCCCTCAGCCCAGGAGCACCCTCAGGTGAAAGTGAGCCTTTCTCTCTAAATTGCCTGGGATTGTTTTTAATTTTAGGCGTTTTGGATGATAACCTGAAAGAAGGTAAGCTGAGCACCTCCTGGGTTGCTGAGGTAGGAACCCGCTACCCTCACGCTTACCTGGGGTGTCTGGACCAGTGCACCGCCCAGTGCACCTACCCAGGTGGGGCCAGGCAGCTCCGCTGGGCTGCTCGTCCCAGGCAAGGCCTGGCTTACCCCTGGCCGCTGGGCCCAGCTGACGCCCCCTCCCTCCCAGGCTGGTGCTCTCAGGTGAGTTGATGCAATGACCCCAGCTCCCTGCACCTCCCAGCGACTGGGCTGGGGGCCCATGCCATCCTGGCGGTCCCCCACTGCCACACGGATCCTGGCTCCTGTTTGGATGGGAGATGGGGCAGTGGGGGCGAGGGCAGGCGGCAGGGGCAGACCACAGGCCAGGGGGGAGGAGGGAGTAGGGTCCTCACCAGGGGCCTTCAGTTCCCCAGGGGGAAGGCTGGAAGGGGGAGTAGCAGGAGGGCTGTGGGGAAGACTGGCGTTCCCACTCCCAGCTGGGCTACGGACTGTGTCCCGTGTCCTAGAAGCATCTCGGAAACACTGTCCCGAAGGCCCCCTTGGGCCAGAGTGCAGTAAGACTCTGTGGCAGGTGCCTTCCAGCACGGGGAGGGCGTCCTGCCTCCCTGGGGCCTGCTCACCTGGGGATCCCGCAGGTGTACTAGCAACAGCTTATGGGCTCCCACTGCTGACGCTGCACGGAGCTCGCCCGTGTGCAAGGGAGGGCCCGGCTCAGTGATGCTCTCATCATGGGGGATGGGCCATCATCCCGGGCCCCAGGCCTGGGGGCAACACAGCTGCTTCACACGATCACCACGGGACAGCCATGGGGCCACCCCTAGCTTCCCAACACACGCAGGAGGAGGGTGGACCTAGGGTGCTAACATTTGGTGGAAGTGGCAGGAGAGAGGGTTGAAGAGGAAAATCCAGGTGCAGTCCCTTGAAGGGACCCTCAGCGACACGGGCTTGTTTGTGGGGTAGCAGCATGTCCTAGAGCCTGGCCCTGGGTGGGCCCTGGGTGGGCTCTGGGTGGGCCCTTGGTGACAGGCTCAGGGTCCCTCTGTGCGGAGGGTGTGGTGGAGGAGCCAGGGACGTGGCGGGGGTGGAGAGGACCCCCCTCTGAGCCGAGGGGCGAGACCCCCACCAGAGTAACGTGTAGGCCCCAGCTCTGGGGCAGGCCGGGCGCCCAAAGGCCAGGGGCAAGCTGCTCCGTGTCCAGGTGCACACCCCTCCGGGTGTGTTTCCCACGGGGCCCACCCTGGGAGCAGCTCCCTTCCCCTGCATGTGAAGATAGTGGGCTTGTGAGGGGGTAAATGTGCACACTTGCCTTAGAAACCCTGATCGCCCCATACGTGGCATCACGTCTGTGTCCGTACATCTGCGTGAACTCACACACAGGGAAGCAACCCCCCGGCGGCTGCCGCTCAGGGAAAGAAAAGCGTGTTCGTTTGCGGCGAGGAGGGACGAAGGTGCCTTGTCTGGAAGTTTCTCTGGGCATCCCCCGCTCTCTAATTACGCCGACCCCTGATTACTGCTCTGGAGGCACCTCGGAGGAGCCCTGGCGGGGGCTTCTCTGGGCCCCTGAACTCCAGGAAATTTCGATGAAAGCTAACCTGAATGAACTCAAGCTAAATTTGTAGAAAAGTGTTCCGTGATGTTTAGAAAAAAAAAAAAAAAGCAGAAGATGAAAGCTGTTTGCACAAATCAAAATATGTATCTTTTAAATGACGGGTAAGTACATCCTCATTTACTTGGACTGAACCAGGCTCAGGGTCCCTGCACTTCTGTTCTTAGGAAAACCAGACTTTTATGTGTTCATGCCGTGATGTGAACATGCTTATTTCAGACTCGCGAGACACCTTCCGGACCTGGTTCCCCCAAACTTTGATCGCCACTGTTTTAAAATACTTTTTTGCCCCTAAGCAAACAGAGCTCCAGTCTTCAATCACGCAGACCCCTTCTTGGAAGCCCTGGGAAAGCCACTGAGACAAATCTGGGTCACTTAGGGGTTACCTGCCCCTGCTCCATCTCTGAGTCGGATGCCGGGTCCTGACTCACCTCTGCAGCTCAAAACAGAGAAGCCAGGTGGGCCTCGGGCTTTCTTCCGTTCCCTGCTGCGGCTCGGGGGACTGAGCATGCAAAGGGCCAGCGGCCAGGACCTGGACCCACACCCCGCAGAGGCCGTGCAGGAGGCTGGTGCCCGCGTGCAGTGACCAGCTCGGGAAGCCGCCTGCTGTCGGCAATCAGACTCGTGTCATCGCAGAGGCCAGACCTCCACGCCCACGGCAATCCGGGAGGTGACACGATCCCCCTGGAACAGGCGGCCCCAAACGACCAGGACTCGGTTCACCACCAACAGCTTCCCTAAGGCCCGTCCCCGTGTCCAACTTAGGACCCAGCCGAGAGCACCGAATACACACCCCCACCCCAACCACGGGGGTGCCCCGCTACTCTCGGCTGCCTCCAGCCTCCCTGGGTCACAGCCCCCACGCAGGGACACAGGGGCCTCCGTTCGGGCCACCGTGCCGCCTCCCTGGTCCTCTGCGGGCCGTTGAGTCTCCGCGGGCCCCACCCGATGGTGGCTGCTGACCCCCCTGCCAGAGCGAGCTCCCAGGAACCGCTGCCCTGCCCTCCTCGGTGGGGGGGGGGGTGTCTCTGTTGATTTCTGCAGGAAAAGGTGCTCTGAGGGAAGAGGGGGACAGATCGGCTACAAATAGCAGCTTCGTTTGCCTCGTCTAAGAGCGGAGTTGACAGGCGAGCGAGGAGTTGTGGTGAACTTGCCTGCCCCGTGTTTGGTGTTTGATTTTATGTCCCCGGGTGCCCAGATGTTTGATCAGACATTATTCTGAGTGTTTCTGGGGGGTGTGCTCTGGGTGAGATGGATATTTATACTGGTAGACTGAAATCAAGCGGCTGCCCTCCCTCGTGTGGGTGGGCCTCATCCGGTCAGTCGAAGGTCTGAAGAGAAAAAGAGGCTTGACTCCCTCCCAGGGAAGACAGGGACTCCCTTTGACTGACTCCCCCATGTCTTTGGAGCCGCACGGAATTGCTGCCTCTTCCTGGGCCCTGCACCTTCTGGCCTTCAGACTGGAACACTCCCCCACTGGCTCCCCTGGGGTTCCAGCTGGCTGACCCGTCCCGCAGGTCTCAAGACTCGCCAGCCTCCAAACCCGTGTGGGCCAGTTCCTTATCGTGAGTCTCTTTATACACAAAGTCACGCATCCTATCGGTTGTTTCTCTGGAGAACGCTGGCAGGAGAACCAGGTGTTTGTTGGAGAGCATCCTCAGGTAGGCTGAGGCAGTCACGGGGAGAGACCCGGGCAGAGACACCACCGAGGCCTGCATAGTTTCAGGAGGCGTCACTCTTCTGAAATGGGAATACCAAGGTGGGATTATCTCAAGAAGGTAAAGCTGCATTAACATAGAGATTTAATCAGCAGTTTAAAGGAGCAAAATGACCACATCACAGACCAGAGAGCAGTTGTGGTAAAATCCAACATCCCCTTAAAACCCTTAGCAAACTACGAATGGGAGGGAAATGAATTTAATGTGAGAGCAAAGTGACCTACATTTAAACATCATTCTTAATGGTGAAAAAAAGGAAAGCTTTTTCCTTAAAATCAAGAAGAGGGCAAATGTGCTCTCTGTCCTCCTGGCGAGGAGGCCCAGACGGTGCAGAGAGGCCAGGAGTGGACGGAAGGGCAGGAAGACAGGCCGAGAACCGTGAGGACCCAGGGATGTTAGCACTGTGCCTAAGAGCACATGAAACAACGTAAGGTGAACCTATTAGAATCAATGAGACTTGAATAAATTTGGGCATAAAAATCAGCATGCAAAAAAAAAAATCATGCAAAAATCAACTATATTTCTACACATATATACATCTAGGAAAATAAAAACATATATTTTAATGTGACATTTTAAAAATGGAGCTCCGAGAAACAAGCTAAAACACAATACATAACAACTCTATGGAAGGGAAAATAGAAACTTATAAAGAAAATATAATTTAATATTTTAAAAAATGACGCTCCAAGAGACAAGCGGAAAAATGTATAAGAATTCTTCGGAGGGAAAATACAAACTTTTATAAAGACATTTTTGAAAAGACGTAAATAAATGGATATACATTACGTTGGTGGATCCGAACTACCTAATATGTAAAAAATGTAAATTCTTTCCGAATAGGTATATAGATTTCATGCAATCCCAATCAGGCGGTCCACAGTTGTTTTTCTGGGGGGGAGAAGGGGGTGGAATTTGACACCAAATGACGCTAAAATGTATGTGAAAGTGTGAAGAGCCAAGAAGAATAAAGACGTTTTCGAAAAGCAAACCCACAGCGGCTCCGTAACACCCGGACTTACTATCACGCTGTAATGATTAAGACCGAGGGATCCTGGCCTAGGGATGGAAACGCAGGACAACAGAACAGAGCACACCGTCTCCGAACAGAGCCCCCACCTACAGGTGCTGCACGTGTGCCAAAAGTCACTATCTAGGTCGTCGAATAAAGGATGAACTTTTCCTAAACGGTCCTGAGAACATTGGCTCTGCCTACGGGAAATGGCCTCGGGTGCCGTAGAGGCTTGTCTTTTCCAGGACAGCTGCACCTACGTGTCTCCCATCTCCATCCATCCTCCAGGGTGACACGGGCACCCCCGGGGGGCCTGTGTTCTCCTCCCCGGGGGCCTGGGCCCACCTGTGTGAGTACCGCCCTGCCCAGCAGCACATGCGGGAGCAACTCGGGGCGGCTGCCGAGGCCAGGTCACAAAAGGCAGCGCAACGTCCACCTGCCTGTCGCTCTCACTGCCAGAGGGCTCGCCCCCGAGACCCAGCCACCGAGCCCACAGGAAGCCACGGGAAGGGGCACAGACCTCCACCTGACAGGCGGCACCAGAGGCCAGGTGTGTGAGTGGACGAGCCTGCCGACGGTGCGCTCAGCTTTCCAGGGTTCCTCAGGACCCACACACTGCAGGACATCAGACGGACAGACGGACACACCGGAAACCCTTCCCTGCCTGGTTTCAACATTCCCTTTATGAATCCCTCACCCACAAGATCCGGGACCGCGCTGGAGGACTGCTGTAGGCCTTGGCATTTTGGGGACGATGTCACAGCCCTGATAACGGGATAGACTCCGACCTCACAACACACACAAAAATCAGTTCTGGGCAGATCAGAGGCTAAAATCGAAAGTCAGACTATATAATGTTTTCAGGTTGTTTGGGAGATGACCTTTATGACCTACGAGCAGGAAGTCATTTCCTAAATAAGACGCAGAGAGAGCTAACCATTAAGGAAAAGGTAGTTCCATCACTCTCCAACACGCGCAGGACCGGAAGCTCGCCACAAGCTATCACGGAGGGAGGGAAGACACAAGCCTCCGCGTGAAGGACGGTATCTGCCACCAAGGCGTGTTACAAAGGACTCGTGTCTAGGACATACCAAAGAACTCCTACAGAGTCATGATCACAAAAAACCAGAGAACCCAGGCTTCAGAGGCACTTGGGGAAGGAAGACACTCAAATGGCCAATCGTGAGCGTGCAAAGGGAACCACAGGGAGACACTGCCACACACCCGCCCGACTGGCAAGCACGAGAAAGCGTGACAGCACTAAATGGCGCAGAGCGTGGGGCCCTGGTGCACAGCCCGGGGAGCACAGATTGTTCCAGGCACTTGGGAGACAGTGGCATCTCCCGGGAAGGCTGAGGACCTGCACCTCCGCGAGCCGGCGGCCCGTGGGCGCAGGAGGGCCAGGCCCGTCTTCCCGCAGTGCTCCTCACCATCCCCGCACCGAGCGCTCCGTGCCTGGTGCTTTCTCTGTGGTCTATTTTTATTCAACAGATAAAGGATTTAACCAAGTATAGTCGCAGAGAGAGAGAGAGAGGGACTCACAAACACGACGAGCAGGAGACCAAGACCCAGCAGGTACACACAGTACAGCTCCACTAATACACCCTTCAAAGCCAGGTTGCAGGGGCGGCTGGGGGGCTCGGGGCGTGATCCTGGAGTCCCGGGATCCAGTCCCCCATAGGGGTCCCCGCACGGAGCCTGCTTCTCCCTCTGCCTGTGTCTCTGCCTCCCTCTGTGTGTCTGTCATGAATAAATAAATAAAATCTTTTTTAAAAAGAAAAAAACAGCTTACACGGTGCATATTTAGGGATGAACACATAATGCATTTGAATAAAGAAGGCAAAGGGTGAGGTCAGTACGAAAGTGAAGACAGTGGCCTCCCTCCAGGGTGGGTGGAAGACGGAAGTATGTAACGAGGGAAGGCTTCTGGGGGCTGACCATGTCCTACTTCTTGGTTACATGGGAATCAGCTTTGCAATTTTTTTGCAATTGCATTTGTTTTTAATTAGAATAAGTCTTTTATTTTTTTGAAATATTTTTTTAGATTTAAAAGCATCAGCACCATCCAAAGTCATGAAGATTCACACCCATATTTTCTTCTAAATGCTTTATACTTCAGCTTTTACATTTAGGTTAATTTATTTTTTAGTTAAAATTTTTACATGGTGTGAGGTAGGGATACACTTTTATTCTTTTGCATGTGGCTGCCTGATTGTCTCAGAACCAGTTGTTGAAATGATCGTTCCTTCCCCATTGAATTGTACCCCTTTGGGTACCCTCTCCGTACTCTCCACACATCTTGCATCTTTGTTTCTCTATTTCTGCCTTCTTCCATGTATTAAACAATGTCCAGTGTATCATTTTAGGGTTTTTTTTTGTCATTTCTTTTACTATATATTTTTGAAGATACCTTATTAGTGATTGCTCTGAGAATTATAATTAACATCTTAATGGATAGCCATCTAGTTCAGATTATTACAAAGTTTATTTTATTTTAAATATTTTATTTATTTATTCATGAAAGACACACAGAGAGAGGCAGAGACACAGGCAGAGGGAGAAGCAGGCTCCATGCAGGGAGCCCGAAGCGGGACTCGATCCCGGGAGCCCAGGATCATGACCTGAGCTGAAGGCAGACTCTCACCCGCTAAGCCACCCAGAAGCCCCCACAAAATTAATTTTAAAATTAATTTTCAAATTTAATTTTAAAATACTTCTCTTAAATAGAAGTATTACTTTCTCCCTCCTTTGTCCTATTATTGTCATACGAATTCTGCATTTATATATAAGCTCATTGACACAGATTTATAATTATTTTACGTAGTTTTTAAAAACCGATAGAAAACAAAAAGAGTCACAAACAAGATACATACACACTGTCTCTCGTCTTTCCCAATATAGTTATCTTTATGGGTGTTCTTTATTGTTTCACGTGGATTCCAGTGACTGTGTGTTGTCTTGACGTTTTAGCCCGAAGGGTTCCCTTTAGTGTTTCTGGTAGGGCAGGTCGGCTAGTGGCAAATTCTCTGAAGGTTTTCTGTCTAGAGATGTCTTTTTAAAAATATATATATTTTATTTATTTCCTTGAGAGAGCAGGGAGCCCGAGGCAGGGGCTCCATCCCAGGACTCTGGGATCACACCTGGAGCCAAAGGCTAACGCTTCACCGACTGAGCCACCGAGGTGTCCCTATCTTGAAATGTCTTAATTTCTCCTCATTTTTGAAGGCTGTGTTTGTTGAATATAGGATTCTTGGTTGCCAGTCTTCTCCTTCCAGCACACGGAGTGTGTCATCCCGTGCCTGCTGCCCTCCGTGGTGTTGATGAGAAGCCAGGCATTGCCTCTGTGGAAGATCCCGTGTTTGTGACAAGTTGATTCTTACTGTTTTCAAGATTCTTCTTTATCTTTGGCTTTTGATCGTTTGGTCATGATGTGTCTAGGTGTGGATCTCTTCCCGTTTAATCTACTTGGAGTTCATTAAGGTTTTTAGATGTGTTGAGTAAAGGTTTTCATCAAGTTTAGCAGTTTTGCACATTACTTTTCAAATATCCTTCCCCCTTACGCTCACTCCTCCCCTCAGGGACTCCGACGGTGTAGATGCTGCTGTGCTGATGGCGTCCCATGGGGCTCCGAGGCTCTGTGCATTTTTTTTTTCCTTTTCTGTCCCCTTCTTTCTGTCCCTCAGTCTGGAAAAACATCCCTGATGCATCTCCAAGCTTGGTGCTTCCTTCTGCTTCAAGCCCAAATGTGCTGTTGAGCCCCTTGGTGACGGTTTACTTCGGTTGCTATACTTCGCAACTACAGAATTTCTGAGGTTCTTCTTATTAAGTAATTTCTGTCTCCTTCTTGATCATCTTAATCTGGAGAAACAAAGTTCTCACACTTGTCTTTAGATCTTTAGACATGATTTCCTCTAGTTCTTTAAACAAATTAAAAATAGCTGACTGGAGTTCTTTGTCCAATGAGTCTAACATCTGGGCTTCCCCAGGGACAATTTTTATTGATTTTTTTTAAGATTTTATTTATTCATGAGAGATACGGGTAGAGAGAGAGGCAGAGACACAGGCAGAGGGAGAAGCAGGCCCCATGCAGGGAGCCCAATGGGGGACTCGATCCCGGGTCTCCAGGATCACGCCCTGGGCCGAAGGTGGTGCTAAATTGCTGAGCCACCCAGGGGTCCCTGATTGACTGCTTTTATTCCTTTTTATGGGTCATACTTGCCTGTCTCTCTGCTGGTCTCATACTTTTTTGTTGGAAATCGAATATTTCAACTGATGTTATATGTCAACTCTGGGAACCAGATTCCGCTCCTCTGGGAACCACATCCCAATCCCTCTGGCTTGTGTAGAGACTTTAATCAACCGATTCCACATTCTTGGTCACGGGTGACCCCCGAAGTCAGGGGTCAGTTAGTGGGCAGCTCATGGCCGGACAGAGATTTTCTTAACTCCCTGGAAACAGCCCGTCTCCCAGCCTCTGCCAAGGCTCCCTCTGTGTGGTGGCAGTCCTTCAGCCGTCAGGCAGGGGGGTCACAGCTCTGCATGAGCCTCTGCTTCCTGCTCGCGCAGAGCCTCAGTTCACCTGCTGCTGAGACCCAAGGCCTACCCAGGCTTCCCTGGGCATGCACAGGACCGTGAGCGTGCACACAGCCCTACAGCGGCCCATGGTCTTCCCAATTCCCAGGAATATGCCAGAGCTTTTCAAAAACCCCCTCTGGACATCTCTTCCTCTGGTTTTTCCTTTTAAGATTTTTGGTCATTGTTGTTTGCCCTGGTAGTCATTCCCATCTCAGGGTGCCGTGATGATAAACAACTGCCATTTTCCAGGGAACTGGGATGAGCGGGCCAAGTGATGACAGTTCTCCAGGAACGGGGCTTTGGAGGAGCTCCAACTCCATGTCGCTGCTCGCAGTGGCTCCGGGCTGCTGGTTTCCACCGCGATGGTGGGGCTGCTGACTTCCACGGCTGCTGCCGAGCTGGGGCGAGGGGGACCACGAGGCAGGGCCAGTGCAAGTGCCACGGTGCCCGCAGTGCTTACTGACATCCTGCTGTTGTTTTTTTTCTAGAATACACGCTCCCTGGACTGCTGCAAGCCTTTGGTTAATCTCCAGAGTTCCCAAAAAGTTGATTTTGACCGTTGTTGCCAGCGTTCTCGTTGCTTACACGGAGGTTTTCAGAGGTCTTTGCTCTGCCATTCCCACTGACATCACCCTGCAATTATTCTTAATTTTACGTATGGTTTATGTAGTCATCTGTATTTATAAAAAAGAATAGAAACAAAATCAGCATCGTGTCCTCTTGTGCCAGCCACGATGACAAATGGTGTCTTCTTGTCTTCGGAGTGTTCAAAGGCGTCTGAAATGCCATACAGCAGTTGATCCAAGTTTCATCGTCAGATATTTATGCCAATAAATTACCCAGACGGAGGAAAGGCTATCTGCACAAAGATGTGCATTACGATACTGGTTATAAAGTAAAAGTTGGAGTCGATCTTCAACCCGAACTAGGGCAAGGGTGGCTAGTGACCATGCACGCTCTTCCTGGAATGGTAGGTACGCAGCCGTTTTCTGAAATAATTGCGAAGGCGAAATAATAGCACGAGGAATTTTTCAAGATGTGCTTATTGAAAAAAAGCGAAGCACAAACTTGTATTTGCACCATGGTTATGGCTCTGGAACAATCCTATGCAGGCATGTACAATAGCCAGAAGGGAAGGGAGAAAAATGAACATAATTTGTTAGGGTGGAGAGAATTGTGGGTGTTTTTAAATTAGATTTTTTTCCATCTTATTGTTATGCTACGAGTACAATAAATTGAATGTTTACAAAAATAGGTCAGCATGTCTAAAAGGAAACACGAATCCCCCATAGCCCTTGCGTGCTGGACGTGGCACAGGTCAGAGAGGTCCGTGGCAGCGGCTGTAAGAGCCCAGGGTGATTCTTTGGTGATGTCACCTGGGGACAGATCTCTGCCTCGTGAGTCACAGACATGGGCCCCAGGGACCTGGGGATGGGGATGGAATGTAGCTCCTTGCCAAGCTGCTTGGAGACAGGGAGGAGGAGGAGGAGGAGGAGGGAGGGAGGAGGAGGAGAAAAAAGGCCCTCTTCCCTTCCCCTCCTAGTAGAGAAGATATTTTTCCAATAAATAACTGTGAAGTCTCAGTTGAAATATAAGCCTCATGAATTATTTGGCCCTTTTGGGATCCAGGAATCTTTCAGTGTCTGGACAGGGTCACGGAGGCTTCTGACGGATGCCCGCACCTCCCCCGGGGGGGCACTCCCTTCCTGATGATAATGAAGTGACCACCCCGTTCCACCCCTACTCCCATTTCACTCCCTCCCCCCGAATTTGAAGGCTTTTAGCTTGGCTCCATGGTCCAGCAGCTCCCATCCTGAATTCTTTTCCTGTGGGGTTTTTTTCCCTCCTCTTTTAAGCAACTGAGAGAGGGAAGGAAGAAATAAGTGGAAGTGATTTATCAGAACAGTTTTCCCATAGTGGGTTCTGTGCAAGGTGACCCACCGTCCTGGCTTGTGTGGGGGCTGCAGTTTCCCAGGACGCAGAGCTTTCACTGCTAAAGCCAACAAAGTCCAGGCCCAGCCTTGGGCAAAAGCCTGGGATGAGCTGGGCACTGTGGTCCCATGAATCTCTAGTTTAGTAGGAGAGGGATTATATGAAATGCTCGTAAGTATTATATGAAAATCGTTCTGTGATCACACGGGCTGAACACATTGATCGAATCTGTGAATCACACGGATGGAACAAAGTCGCCCGGATGGATGTGCTGCCGGACGTGTCGGAGCCTGAGTATCCTAACGTGGCAGGTGCCCGTACGTATAAGGCGAGGTGCTGATACAGGCACGTGCCCACACGTGCGCACGGCAAGGTGGCTCTGATGGGACAGAGCTCTCTCGCTCTCTCTCCCTCCCTCTCGCTCTCTAATTGTTTCTTTGAGAGAGAGAGAGAGAGAGAGAGAGAGTGTGAGCAAGGGAGGGGCAGAGGGAGAGCATCTCAAGTAGACTCTCTGCTGAGCGCGGAGCCTGATGCAAGGATGGATGTCGTGACCCTGAGATCATGTCCTGAGCTGCCATCAGGAGTCAGGGGCTTCCAGACTGAGCCCCCCCGCCCCCGCCCCCGTGTCTCAATCTCTCTCTCTCTTTCTCTCTCTCTTTCTCTAATTGAATCAGAAGACATTGATGTGATGTCTCAAAGGCTGAGCTGAGCTGTGGATCCTGTGGGGGGGGGGTCAGGGCCCCACTGCCGGGTCTGCAGGGGTCAGTCCTGGGGACTGCCAGGTGGCCAGGATAGTCAAGGGGCTGCCTGGGGCGGGGGTGGGGTGGGAGGAAGCCTGGGGTGAGCCGTCGTGGGGCCCATCCCACTTCTGCGCAGAGCTGGGTGTGCCGGGCTGCGGCTCCAGGCCTGTGATGCCCGGAAGTGTGCCCAGATCACCCCCCTCAGGCCAGGCCCCCAGACACGAGGAGAGGGCGCACTCCTGGCAGGGTGTCTCTGAGGGTGGCTTTCGGCGGTCACCGCGCCAGAGCCAGGGTACTGGAACATCCCTACAGCGGTGTCCCCACGTGTACCTCCACTGTGAGGGCTGCTCAGGATTGGGGGGCCCCTGGCTGACCGCGTGTCCCCGCCCTAATTCTCTGCGCCTGCGCGTAGACGGCACAGTGACCCCTTCTCCCCCTGCGGCCAGGCAGAAGCCAGGAGAAACCCCTGCCTCGGCCTCTGTTCCTGCACCTGCTGCCCACGTGGGGGCCCGGGCCCAGGCAGGAACCTGTTTCAGCTTCCCAACACGGGGCTGGGGGAAGCCCCCCCCCCCGCCGCAGACAGAGAGCTCAGCCCTGCAAGGTTAAGGGATCCACACGGGTTCCTGGGCATCGCCGGGCTCCCCCCACCTGACCTCTCAGCCTTCTCGTCCCGCGTGAGGGGGTCCTGGAGACCTCTCTGCTTCACCCTGGGGTTTGCTCGCTCCTCTGCTGGACTCTAGAGGTGGGGACACATGCCAAGGGGCCCCTAGCAGCTTCACAGAAGGCTCGTGGTCCCTGAGGAAGGAGCTGGGCACCCAGCCTGGCCCGTGGGGACAGAGGACAGCTGTGAGAGACAGAGGCTCGCCACCAGGCTCCAGCCCGTGAACCTCCGGCCTTCGCGACCTCCAGTTATGGGAGGGAGACCAGCTGGTGCCCTAACTCCGCAGGGCCCGACCCTGTCCTGCTGGGAGGCCAGTGATGCCAGACGTCCTGGGGGGTTTGGGTGGGGGGCTCCGGGAGGGTCGAGGCTCGCGGGGTGCACGTTCACTGTCCCCAGTATGCGGGGGCTGCGGGGCCTCGAGGGGAGTACAGCGCACAGCCCACAAGCCCCTGAAACACCCGAGCAGGTGTGAAGACCCCCGAGGGCTGCAACTGGAAATCTGTTCTCGAGACTTGATGGGTCTTGGGGGATGAGTGTGATGGCGTCTGGGGGCTGAGATTTTTTTTTAAGATTTTATTTATTTATTCATGAGGGACACACAGAGAGAGGCAGAGACCCAAGCAGAGGGAGAAGCAGGCTCCCTGCAGGGAGCCTGACGTGGGACTCGATCCCAGGATCCCGGGATCACGCCCTGGGCCGCAGGCAGCGCTAAACCTGCTGAGCCACCCGGGCTGCCCTGGGGGCTGAGATTTTTGAATGAAGATGAAGGGAAAGTCCCTGCCCTGCTTAGGGCCTTCCTGGGTGGACCGGGGGTCTCAGGGGTGCAAGCCCCATCAGGCCCCGGGGGGTGGTCCCAGTGACACGGGCTTAGGGTGTATATAGGTGAGGGCGCTCAGGACACCCCAGGACCTGGCCTCCGGTTTGCTCAGTGGGACGCCCAGGGACACACAAGGGCACCGCGTGGGACGGGCAGCCCAGGGGCTGAGCAAGACGGTGGACAGAGCGAGGGGCGTCCTTTTGGGCCGACTTCCAGGACGAGAGGCCGCCTCCCCTGTCCAAAGCCAGGGCCGCAGGGGGGAGCAACACAACCTGTGCTGTCAGCTAGCAAGGGGCTGGCAAGGCTGCGCAGGCTGGGGTGCGCAGAGAGCCCCGGGTCAGCCTGGGGGACCCCACGGTGGCTCCCAGGGTCACCCCACCCCGCCCGGCAGAGAGGCCCACCGCAGTTGCGGATGGCAGCCACCAGGTGGCACAGGAGAGCGGGGCACCGGCCAAGGCCCTGGGCCTCCTCAGGCAGGTGCCGGCAGGGAGGAGGCGTGACAGACACAGGTCACAGGCCGAGGCAGGGGTGCAGGCCCCCCATCTGGCTAGGCCACCGTGCCCCGCATTGCAGGTGCTAAGGGCTGGCTCAGTGGGAAGCGGCCCCGGGGTTCCAGGGCACCCGAACCTCAGCCTGCTGAACTGTGGGGGTGCAGGGTCGGGAGGCCCTGCCCGGGGCCCCCCTCCCCACCCGCTGGACCTACCTGCCTGCCAGCCCTGTCCCAGGGGTCTCTACCCTCAGATCCCGCTCCCCAGCACCAGACCCACAAGGACTCTGGTCACCCCGTGGCCCAGGCGCCTCTGGGGAGGGACCTCCGCTGTGCCTGTCCCTGGAGTGCCACTCCTGCAGCACCTCAACCTCGCCCAAGCTCTTGCTGCCTTCCCTTTCCCGTCCTGCTCCTCCTGTGTGCCGGCGCAGAGAATGGGTCCACCCAGCGCATTGCACTGGAGGTGCCTGCGGACCCCAGGCCTGGGGCCAACAGAGGGGGCAGCAATCAGCCTTGAGATTTAGGAATCGTCAGTGTGCAGGGGGAGGTGAGTGTGCAGGGAGAGGTGAGTGTGCAGGGAGAGGTGAGTGTGCAGGGGGAGGTCAGTGTGCATGGGGAGGTCAGTGTGCAGGGGAAGGTCAGTGTGCAGGGAGAGGTGAGTGTGCAGGGGAAGGTCAGTGTGCAGGGAGAGGTGAGTGTGCATGGGGGAGGTCACTGTGCAGAAGGAGGTGAGTGTGCAGGGGGAGGTGAGTGTGCAGGGGGAGGTCAGTGTGCAGGGAGAGGTGAGTGTGCATGGGGGAGGTCACTGTGCAGAAGGAGGTGAGTGTGCAGGGGGAGGTGAGTGTGCAGGGGGAGGTGAGTGTGCAGGGGGGAGGTCAGTGTGCAGGGGGAGGCAGTTTCTAGTTGAGTGTGGCCACGGGCAACCAGTGAGTGTGCCTAGTACGTATCAGGACGTAGTGGGCAGCTGGTGTCACGCGTGAAGCGCTGGGCGTCCCCGTCTGAGGCCTCTGTCATCGTGTCACTGACACTCGTGAGGACCGAGGAGGGAGCTGCTGTGTTGGCCTGTCCCAGGCGAGGAATGGGGGGCGGTGAGGGGCACACGTGTCCACAGCCCGGGCACAAGTGAGGAGCCAGCAGGTGAGTCCAAGCTGCTGTGCGGGCACCTGAGCCCCCCGCGTCAGTGTCACCTGCCACGAACAGGAGGGGGGACGTTGCCTGGTGCACAGGTGTTTGTCCTCAGCCTCTGTCTCCCTCCTGGTGACGGTCACACCCGGGTCCCAGGCAGTGGGGACACCGTCCTTGGGGTCCAAGGTGGAAACCACTTTCCCGGGGGCTCGCGTGCACACAGCGGGGTGCAGACCAGTCTGTTCCCCGTGACAGTGACCTTCGACCTTTATTCGTTATGCCCTTTGCCAGGTCCGCATCCCCGGGCCCCACCCCCACGCCCCTGGCCAGTTCCCCGGGAAACCCCGTGAGCTCCGCCTGTGCCAGGGTGACCCTGAAGCCCTGCTCCGCACCCCCCACCCTGACACACCACAGACCACACAGACCACACCACGCACTGCACACACCATCCTATATACCACATGCTCACATGCACACCACGACACCCCATCCTATATACCACAGACCACACGCACCACAGCCACACAGCGTGACACACACGCAGACACACACACCACAGACCCATCCCCCCACATACAGACACACATACATCACATATACCACGTGGACGCCACAGACACACACACACACAGATTCTACATCAGGCACATACCAGGACACACACAGACACTACACGTACCAGACACCCCACACACCACACTGCACACTCACCACACAGACACACACGCATGCATCCCACCAGCACTACACACACACACACACACACACACACACCCTGGATTAGGAAAGGCAGCAGGCATTGCTGATGCAACCGAGCTCAGGAGAAATCCCACGGTGTTTTGGAGGAACGTGGGTGTGGGTTTCCTTGTGAAAGGGCAGAGTGAGGCCCTGCAAACAGTGGGGCCAAGGTTGCCCTGATGTGACCCGGAGCCCCGACAGGTGCTACCCGCCCCCCCGCCCCCCCTGCCTCGGGCTGACGTCCGGGCCCCCTACAGCGGCACTCCGAGGCTCAGGGTCCATTCAGGATCCCCAGGGTCCGGGGCTCCGGACCCCAGCTCCGCCCCGCCCCCGCCCCCACCCACCCACCCCACCCCAAGGTCCGGGCACCGGGGTGGTCTCCCGGGCACCTGTGTGCATTGTAGGGGCATCTGATCCACTCCGGCTGCTGGCGTCCTGGGAACGGTGAGCACGAGGGTTCTGGGGGACGGTGTGGGGATCCCAAGGCACCTAGGGGCTTGCCCGCCCCCCACGTGGTACCGGAGGCCAAGAGGTGCTTGGAAACCCCCACGGGGGAAGGGAGGGTGAAGCGTGGGCCTCACCCTGGGGCCGCCCTTCCAGGTGTCGGGGTCCTGCCCCGTCTTCTGGGTGCTCGGCCGAACCCTGCGGGGGTTGGCCCACGCTTACAGCTTCACCAAAGAAGCGCGGCCCGGTGGGTACAGACTGTCAGCTCCATGAGCCACCGTGGCTCCAGGCTGAGAATTCCCCCAGCGGGGCCCCCCCCAGGAGGAGGAGGCCGGGCGGAGGGGTGGGAGGGAGGGGGCAGGGAACGGCCCCGGACCGGCCTGGAAGCCGGGGGGGTGGGGGGGTCCCCTCCACTCAGGGACTGCGGCTGGGCGGGCTGGTGCGCCCCGTGCTCCCTCGTCGGTGGGTCGCTGCTAAACAGACCCGCGGCCCCAGCCCTCTCCTGGACGGCCCGTCACATAAATTTTCATTTAGTGCCACCGCACTTGCATCCAAGGAGCTGTCAGGGGTATTTTGAGAAGGAACCGCGAGGTCAAGTGGTCACGCGTCAGCAGCGGCGCAGCCGACGGCGCGGCGGGGGGGGGCCGACTTGGGAGGCCAGAGGCCACCTGGACCCCAGGGCCCCGGTCTGCGGGGGCCAGACTCACACCCCCGAGCTCCGGGCCGGGCCACCCTGGTGCACACAGCCCTCGGCCCACTGCGCCCCCGTTGCGCCCCACGGAGGGCTCGGCTGTCCCTGAAGGGCCCAGGCAGCCTTGGCATGTCCTGAGTGTGCAAACACACGGGCGGAGGGCTGCTTGGGGCTTGCAAACACCCCCCGTTTCTCCAAAGTCTGCACGTAAAAGCCCCGAGGCAGGACGGCCCTCGTCTGTCCCAACGTCCCACGTTCAGAGCGTCTCCTCACACAGTGCCTTTGGGTCTCGCGACCACCTGTGAGTGAAGGGGGGGGGCGTCCCCTCTGTACAGACAGGGAGACCGAGGCCTCGTGGAGCTCGAGGGTCCCTGAGGTCACTGATGGACAGCAGCTGGAAGCTTCTAGCTGCCCCCCAGGCCACGTGCTGAGCACCCCACCGCGGGAAAGCCTCCCGAGGGCCTGGAGGCCAGTTCCTGGGTCCCGGGTCCTGGGTCCCGGCCTGCAGGCGTCTGTCTTGGTCCTGGGCCCACAGGCTCCTCCCTAGGGCGGGCGGTTTCACCCACCGCGCCGGCTCCCCACTCCACCCACAGCCCCCGATGCTCGCGCTGCCCCCCGTTTGTTTGCATTTGAGGCTGGGCTCGGAGGAATTGCTCCAGAACATGCCACCCAGGAGCCGCGAGGCCATTCGCCTTTCCCCGCGTGGACGGCCGCTCGCGGCTGCTTTCCCCACCAACCAGGCAGTGACAGTCGGCGCCTCTGCCACGGGGGACGTTAAAATCACTGAGTTGGGGCAGCCCAGGGGGCGCAGCAGTTTAGCGCCGCCTTCAGCCCAGGGTGTAATCCTGGGGCCCCGGGATCGAGTCCCATGTCGGGCTCCCTGCTTGGAGCCTGCTTCTCCCTCTGCCTGTGTCTCGGCCTCTCTCTCTCTCTCTCTCTCTCTCTGTGTGTCTCTCATGAATAAATAAATAAAATCTTTTTAAAAAAATAAAAGATAAAATAAAATCACCGAGTCGGTGCAGAGGTGAGTCCCATCAGGGCGGCACCTAAGGGCCCCACGTCTGCCCCGCAGGAACCCAGGAGGGTGTCCCGGAGGAGGCGTCCAGGAGCCGCGGGGGAGGCCGGCCGGGCGGGCCGAGCGCGGCGCGGAGAGCGGGCGCCGTGAGGAGCCGTGTTTTCCTTGGCAGCGCTGCTGCTCAAGCCATTTTCGATCTGGGGGCCGCGTGATAGGAGAATGCAGGTCAGTGGGTTTAAGAAAACACTTCCCCGGACTCTGCGTGTGTGTGAGTGTGAAGACGGAGGCTAATCGGCCGCCTCAGAGGCCGGGAGTGTAAAGTCGTCTCTGGTTGGAAAGACTGGGAGCGCCCAGGCGTTTCGGTGGCCCGGGCAGTGGGGGGGACAGATGAAAACAGAAAGGCCCCGGGACACACGTCCTCGCGGGGAAGGCACAGGCTCGGCGCGCCTGTGACCCGCGCACCTGCCCGGGATGCTCCGGAAGGAGGGAAGCAAGGACGGAAGGGCGGAGTCCTGGGCGTGTGGGGGACACCGAGGCGGCGGGGCTGGGGGGCGAGCCCCGGCTGGGACGCCACAGGCCCCGCCAGCCACACGCGCAGAACCGCCTCCGTGGGCAAGGCGCTGACACCTCGCTGCGGGCCAAGACAGACAAGACGTTTGAACGGCGACCGCAGTTGTGCTCTAAATGGAGAAATCGGGGCATCGGTCCAGTTCGGGTGAACTTTCTAGCCGTGTCCCAGCTCTGGCTGTTGCTCTAGAAATGACAGCCCAGAACCAAGGGCGTGAAGCCGCTGGTGGCCTCGGGACCCGTGATTAAAGAGCCGGACCAGGCGCCCCGACCGCCCAGTCCCTGAGGGCTGTGACAACCCCTACCTGTCCAGGACGCGAGGCCCAGGGGCCCTGGACGTTATGATCCCTGCAAAGTGGCCTCACAAGTGTGCGGGTGTCCCAGCAGGCCCTGGGGGGGTGGGAGCAAAGGGGGGCTGGCAGGGAGCCGGTCCCGGGGGGCCACCGGCCATGCAAGCCAGTCTCTGGCTCCTCACCTTACCTTGGGGTCAGCACGGTCCCCTCCCTGGGCCCGGAGAGGAGGACTCCACGGGGCCGTGCTCTGTGGGGTGGGCGCGGCGCCTTGTCTGCCTCTGGGACCCGAAGCCCCCCTGCCCGTCGCACGGCTCTGCCCTCCGTCCCCTGCCTTCCCTCTCCAAGGAATTTCTTGGCTCCGGATGGGCGACGCCTTGGAGCAGGAGGACACCTCCCCAGCGCCGCCAGCAGCCCGGCAGCCACACGGCGGTGGGAGAAGGTCGGGGCGGAGGGCGGAGCGGGGCAGAGCGCTGGTGTTTGCCACAAAGAGCCCTCGGCCCCGCCACTCGCAGGTCAGCTGGCGTGGACGCGCTCCCCGCCCGCCCGGCGCGGTATTTCCTGAGAAAATATCACAGGCCTCTCCGTCCGCTGTTACACCTCGTCCCTGACACGGACCCACGCGGAGCGGGGACATTCAGCGGGGTGGGCGCTGCTCACTGGGGGCGTCCGGCCCGTGGTTCCAGGAGCCTCCGTGGCTGCCTCTTTCTCGTCCCACGGGGCGGGGGCCGCAGCTCGGGGCACGCCTCGCTCACCCAGCCCACCCGCACCCCAGCCCCGACCACGTGGCTGCCCCTCCACGCTCCCTACCACCCCCCCTCAGGCCCCTGGAGCACGAGCCTGATCTCTGCGCCCTCGAACTTCTCGTTCTTTCATTCACCAGTATTTACTGTGCACCTACCCACGAGCGGGCCTTTGTTCCGGAAACAAAAACAGACCGAGATTCCTGCTGCAATTTATGCTTGGGCGGAGGAAGGGGGTGGCCCATGAGTGAGAGGGTCAGTGAGCCACAGGCTGGGGTGCCAGGGAGGGAGCGGACAGGGAGGCGGGGTGGGGCTCAGGGAAGGTGAGCTTGACAAGAGAAGGGTCTCCTTCCTGCAGGAGGGGAGCCCCCCAGGCCCCAGGTCCCCCACCGCGTGTGGCTCTGTGGGGGGAGCTGGGGCCCCGGCTCTGCCCGGAGATGGGGGGAGGGCCAGCCCGCCAGGGCCTGTGTGTCACCCTCCTGGGGTTGCTGTAACAAACCACCACAAACTGGGTGGCTTAAAAAAACAGAAATGTATTTTCTCACAGTCCTGGAGGCCAGAAGTTCAAATCGAAGCATCAGCAGGGCCGTGACCCATCCAGGTTCCCCAGGAAAGAGCACCGCCCTGTCTCTCTCCAGCTTCCGCTGCTGCGAGCAATCCTCATGGCCCCACGGCTGGGTCCCCGCCTGCGTCTGGCGGCCTCCCTCCCTGGACCTGTCCTCTATGGCTTCTCCTCTTGTAAAGACTCTTGTCCCTGGACTTAGGGCCGATCCAGTTAGTTCAGGATGATTGAGATTCTTAACTTACATTTACAAAGGCCCCTTTTCCAAATACGGTCACACTCACACATTCCAGGGGTTGAGACGTGGACGCATCTTTCTGGGCCCACCATTCAGCACACAGGGCAAGTGTCTTTGGATGAACGGGATTGGCAATCTGTGTGTCCTGGAGCTGCAGTGTGGAAGTCCTAGATTCTCAGACGGGGTGGGTCTGCGAGGGCTCTAGTCTGAAATGTTACAAGCCCACCCTCCTATGTGCAGCCTGAAGAGCCTCCCTGGCAGGTGGCCACCCACTGGGAAATTTGGGCCCTCTCCCAGGTCCGGCTTCCATACATAGTCGTCCGACATCACGCAGACCACTCTGACCAAATCTGGGTGGGGAAGAGGGTTGTAAGACAGTGGAGAAGAGAGGTCACCAGAGGAGGGTGATAGAAAGAACACCCAAGTCACATCTCAAAGGATGCAGCAAAAGCCTCTGACAAAATTCAGCATCTATTTATTGGAGGAGCCTGCGGAGTCCTGACGTGGGCTCTCCCTGCCTGCTGGACAGGTGTACTCGGGATATAGTAGCACCTGTGCCAGTCACCCACCATCCCCAAATACCTCCAGAGGCTTCTGTGCAGAGAGATCTCTGCTCACGCGCTCAACAGACAGCAGCAATCACCACCACGTGTGGGCACTGTGGCTCTAAGAGAGAGTGGATGAGCCCCTCCAGCAGGAGAGGTGAGCCCACAGTCCACCAGGGACTGTGACGGGGAGGGCTCGGGGCACAGAAGGGAGCGTGCTGAGCCCACGGAAGCTAGGTGGGGGGCTCAGCACAGCCTCACACCTAGGAGTCTAGGGGATGGAGCTGGGCCCTGTGTGGAGCATGGAGGTGAAGGTGGTAATGAGGCATGAGGCTGGGGGGTGCGGGCAGGGCTGGTTTCTGGGAGCCTGCCTGGAAGGGCTGGGCTTGGCCCTACCCTGGAGCCATGGAAGGTCTCCAAGGGTGAGGAGTGAAGTGGTCAGGTGTGCTGCTCAAAAGTATGGTCAGCAGAAAGGAGTGTGTAAGACACATTTCGGTCAAGGGCACCTGAGGTCCGTGGTCCCATCAGGATTTTAGCATCACAACACAGACGGCCTAAGCATTTTCCCACTGTGGAATGACTTTTCTTCCAAAGCCATGCTGGGAAATGGGGAGGTCTCCAGGCTTTTCATGGGAAGTGGGGAAAGGAGAGGCATCAAAGAAAAAAAAAAATTTTTTTTTTTTTTTTCATTTTCTTGCTCAGATACTTGAGCATTCTGATCACGGCCAGAATGTTGAAAGGTTGGAAGGCCCATCGCTGGTTGTGGCCAAGTTGCTGAGCAGAAAGCAGGGTCAGGAGACTGCCGGTGATGGCCTAGGGGCTGGAAAGGGGTGCCCGACACAAAGCCTGTCTTGGGCAAAGTGAAGATTTACTTCCTAAGCGAGAAAAGGAAACATGAGGAAGAGAGAAAAGAAAAGTCTACAGGTTGCCAAGGAGCGCTGAGCAAAGAGCGTCTTCCAGTCCTCTTCCACGAAGCCAGGACAGAGGAGAGGAAGAGCTTCTCATCGTGTCCCTTTCTGCCAAACCCTTTATAGCAGGTGGACAAACCTTATCCTTCCCACATCCCGTGGGGGATCAGTTCAATTATTATTTCTACACCAGTCACTGTGTCAAGAGTTTAAGGATCCAAAATTCCCCTTAGATTTTCGAAATTTAGTGGGATGGACAGACATGAAATGAATGATTACAGCGAGGTACAAGGCACTCTGGGCATTCAGGTGAGGAAGCAATGAATTGCCTCCGGTGAGGCCAAGAAAAGGTTCTGTTGCACATTATTTAAAGAATAATGAGGTGGGAGCAGCACACAGAGTAATTAGGCGTGTTGTACATGGAAACAAGCCAACTATGACCCTGAATCCTCAAACTCACTACTCACTGCTGGGGTCAAAGCTGCATACACAGGAAAATTCATAGACTTAAATACTTTATATATGAAATAAGATGGACGTAATATGAGAAACAGAACATTGAAATAAAAGGAAAATCACACATAAAAAAACGATAAAAGAAAAATAAAACAATTTTTAAAAATTTCAAATAGGAAAAAAATAGAAATTCAAGAGCTGATTCTTTTAAATAAAACCAACGAAATGGACAGACTCGCTGGCTAGACCTATTTTTTAAAAGAGAAAAAAACCAAGATAAGAACAAAATAGGAATGAAGGAAAGAACCAATTATAATAAAACGGTGGAAAATGTTATGTTAAAAGATATTGCATCTTAAATGGATGATTTTGAAGGAATATATGAAGTAAAACGTCCATTTCAGAAACTGTGAGATTCTAAACCCACAGCATTAAAATCTGAAAATGTTATCAAAGTGTTATCTCCGAATAGGTACCAAGTTTAGGTGCAAATTGTTTCAAATAGTAATAGGACACCTATAATTCCCGTGTTATACACAGTGAAACATAGGAAAAGACAAAACATTTCCTGATACATTTTTCAATCCCCTATAACGTTCATTCTCAAAATTGACAAGGAGAGTGCAAAAAAAAAAAATTATGTCGCTCGTGAAAGGAAGCCCAAGAATATGAAATCAAATACTTGCGAATCAGCCTCTCGGTGTGTTCAATGAATATCCCACCCTCTGCAGGAAACATATAGCCCAGAAATGCAGGATAATGTTATAGTAGAAAATCTGCCTGTTTCACTTCATTAAAAAAGTCAAGGAGGAAAAAAAAATGTCATAAAGAATCTGTTCACATTGGACAGAAAAAGACAATAAAAATAATAAGAAACGTGCGCAGCCCTTTGTGGATCTCAGTTCTTTATTGTGAGTTAAAGCACACCTGAAGGAATGGAGAGTCACCCCACGTCCCTCCACGGGAAGACTCCATATCGAAAACATAAAAATTCCCCCAAATTAACTAACAGATTGTCTTCTCTTTGAATTTAGATCCCAGTGGGTTTGAGGAGAAAGAGAGGAGAAATTTGATAATGATTCTTTTTTTCTTTCCCCCTAGAAAGGGCTCGCTGCAGTTAGGTGCTGAGGGATCTTGCGGAAGGAGTGCGGGGAGGGAGAAGGCAGGGCTGTGGGGGGAGCAGGCCACAGAGAGGGGAGCAGGTGGGGGGGGGAGCCAGGCTGCAGAGAGGGGGCAGGTGGCGGGGGGCAGGCCGCAGAGAGGGGGGCAAGTGGGGGGCCAGGCTGCAGAGAGGGGGCAGGTGGTGGGGAGAGGCAGGTGGTGGGGGGCCAGGCTGCAGAGAGGGGGCAGGTGGGGGGGCAGGCCTCAGAGAGGGGGCAGGTGGGGGGGGCCAGGTTGCCGAGAGGGGGGCAGGTGGTGGGGGGGCAGGCTGCAGAGAGGGGACAGGTGGTGGGGAGAGGCAGGTGGTGGGGGGGCCAGGCTGCAGAGAGGGGGCAGGTGGCGGGGGGCAGGCCGCAGAGGGGGGGGCAGGTGGAGGGGCAGGCTGCAGAGAGGGGGCAGGTGGTGGGGAGAGGCAGGTGGTGGGGGGCCAGGCTGCAGATAGGGGGCAGGTGGGGGGGCAGGCCTCAGAGAGGGGGCAGGTAGGGGGGGGCCAGGTTGCCGAGAGGGGGGTAGGTGGTGGGGGGGCAGGCTGCCGAGAGGGGGCAGGTGGGGGGGCAAGCCTCAAAGAGGGGGCAGGTGGGGAGGCCAGGTTGCCAAGAGGGGGCAGGTGGCGGGGGGCGGGCAGGCTGCAGAGAAGGGGGCAGGTGGGGGGGCAGGCCTCAGAGAGGGGGCAGGTGGGGGGGCCAGGTTGCCGAGAGGGGGGCAGGTGGTGGGGGTCCAGGTTGCCGAGAGGGGGGCAGGTGGCAGGGGGAGCAGGCTGCGGAGAGGGGGGGCAGGTGGCGCTGGGGAGCCCCACAGGCCGCTCCGCAGGTGGCAGCGGTGCGGCCGCCTGGTCCTCCACCTGCCCGGCCCCCGCTGTCTGCAGAGCCTCGGCCTCCCCGCCGGGCTGTGTCTGCGTCCCCCGTTCCCACCGAGGCCTCGCTGACGCCGGTGACTGTGCTGACACCTGTGCCGAAGGCTCCTGGGATCAGCAAATCACCGGCAGGAAGGCGCTCATTGCCCAGCGAAGGGACGTGCCTCCATCCCGAGGGCAGGGCAAGGGGTGTCCAAGGAGAGAAGTGACGCAGCAGAGGATGGGGAGGACGGAGGAGGGGCTCCCTGCTTCCACGGTCAGCACGCGTGCTGTGGCCAGGGCTTCCAGCCAGGTGCAGCCTGTGGCCCAGGAGGTGGGGCTTTCAAAGGGACCATAGTCCGGCCCACTGGGTGCTTCATCCTGGCCCCGGCCGGCAGGCTTTGGATTCGTGGTCCTCAAACATTTCCCTGAAAGAGTTTGGGAGAATTGTGTATTCCACATACAGTCTGAGTTTGCATCTAACATCTTAATCATGGGTTAAAAGGTTGCAAAGTCTAGGGGAGCCTCGGGGGCTCCGTCCTCTAGGCGTCCAACTCGTGGTTTTCTGCTCAGGTCGCGATCTCAGGGTGGTGAGATTGAGCCCCACGTGGGCTCCCGGCTCAGTGCAGAGCCTGCTTAGGATTCTCTCTCCCTCTCTCCCTCTGCCCCTCCTCCACTTCTCTCTTTCTCTCTAAAAAAGTAAATAAAAGGTTGCAAAGTCTATAATTTCAAGGATATTATCAATGATAGATTTAAAAGGGAACTGTTGCCTTCCTCTTTTAAATGTATTGGTCAGGGATCCCTCGGTGGCTCAGCAGTTTGGCGCCTGCCTTTGGCCCAGGGCGCGATCCTGGGGTCCCGAGATTGAGTCCCACGTCGGGCTCCCTGCGTGGAGCCTGCTTCTCCCTCTGCCTGTGTCTCTGCCATTCTCTCTCTCTATGTCTATCATAAATAAATAAATAAATCTCTAAAAAATACTTTAAATGTATTGATCAGAACGTAAATGTCATGATGAATCACACCTGCTAATGTCACCTTAGGACATTCATCACCAGCTCCAGCCAGCAGAGAGTTTGCATGCTTCCTCTTTCTTCTTCGACTCCTGATCCCATTCCAACCATTCCCCTCGCAGGTGTTTACCTTAACCTAGTGTATTTTCATGCTTGAAAGTCTCTTATGCATCACCCTATTATTATTTTTGTTTCCTGTCATTCCTATCAAAAACCAAACTGTCATTTATCAATACTTTGAAACTTATTTATTTCCTATGACTGTGAAGCTCTAAATTGTAAAACCCGTTTTCAGGGCACCTGGGTGGCTGAGCGGTTGAGCATCTGCCTTTGGCTCAGGTCGTGATCCCGGAGTCCTGGGATCAAGTCCTGTATCAGGCTCGCTGCAGGGAGCCTGCTTCTCCCTCTGCCTATGTCTCTGCCTTTTTCTGTGTCTCTCATGAATAAATAAATGAAGTCTTGAAAAAAATAAAATAAAACCCCTTTTCTTCTGCATTAAAATCTCATTGCATAATGAGTACACTTACCGTGATGAGCACTGAGTAATATATAGAATTGCTGAATCATTATATTGTACACCTGAAACTAATATAACACTATGTTAACTACACTGGAATTAAAATAAAAAACGTAACACAATTTAAAAATATCATTGCAGTTACTATTAGTGACTAATGATCAAAATTATGTGAGTATGTTATAAATATTGATGATTATTAAGCATAAAAAGCAATACTTTAGTACAAATTATGCTCAAACTTTTTCCATGCATTTAATAAAGGAAAGGTATATGTTGTCAAAATTGGTTTGACGGCTGGCATCGTCTTTCATCTTTTTGTTAATGTAAAATAGAACATTTTAACGATTTTCTGAAACAGAACAAGATAAACTGAAGTCAGAATAAGTATGTTTTAATTATCTTGTCTAGGAACAAACACCCCATCTGAAAAAAAATCACAGTAAACATTTATCTGTAGGTGATTCCAATATCGTATCTGTCAGCATTTGCTGAGAGGCCACATAATAGACCAATTCTGATGCCCGTGGCCAAGAGTGCTGTCATCCTTTGCTCATGTGCCATGTGGACTGGGTCTCTGCTCCATGTGTCTCTGTGGTCCAGGACCCTGGCTGGAGTCCCTTTCCAGGACATCCCATCCTCTTGGCTAAGGCCCCAGGCACAGGCAGGCTGGTGTGAGTTTGTTTGGTGTAGCACAGGCCATGCCCACTCATAGCCCATTGGTCAAAGCAAGTCACAGGGTCATGCTCAAGGTCGACGGTACCTACCCGTCCGCCAGGAAGAAGAGGTGAGCAGTCACAATCAAGAATGCCATCTGCCACGAATGTATCTGGAACCACTTGGTCATTGTGGGAAACGCTCCAGTAACATTGAAAAGAATCAGCAGAGCTCATCCGTACTCCATGAGCTGTTTAAGGCTGCTCCTCCCCAGCTAATGACTTATCCTGGCAAACTGTTTTTGCTTAAATATTGAGATAAGAGCTCTTTTCAGTATCCAATGTCCTTCGTGATAATCTCTTTGCACAGACTCTTTGTCAATAAGAATATATCATGTAGGACTGACTGGGGGATGGAAGAAGAAAGGCCATAAACAGAAGTCATCATGATTCCCACTGGCTCATTCATGAGACCCCCCAGTGAGCACATTTCTATCCATGCTTCCCCTTTCTGGCTAGAGAATGCTTGCTTAATGTCTTGGTTGATGGTTCCTGGCCTAATTATTAAAACAGGCTTCCTCTGGGGAGTTGGGCCTGAACATTTTCCAACTCTGGCGGGGGCAGTGTCTTGGTTTTATTTGTAAGTTGGGAAAACAGTTCCTGGGATCTCATGCAAGTTCCAGGTAAATCCCTTTCACTCCAGAGGCCTCTGCCTCAAGTCCCTCTGACTGCAAAGGGACATGGGGTTTCAGTCGTGAGTTTGAGCCAGAGTCTCTGCCCATGGTCCTCCTGCCCAGGATTTGTCTCCCAGGGAAGCCTCACTTGCCTCTGCAGCCTGGGCCTTGACTGGGACAGGTGCATCCTGAAGAGCCTTCCCTGGCAAGTGGCCACCCACTGGGAAATTTGGGCCCTTTCCCAGGTCCAGCTTCAATAGGTCAGACAGTTAATGACTAATGGTCAAAATTGTCCCACGTCACGCAGACCACCCTGACCAAATCTGGAGAGGGAAGGCAGTTGTAAGATAGTGGAGAAGAGAGATCACCAGAGGAGAGTGACAAGAAGAACACCCAAGTCACATCTCAAAGGATGCAGCAAAAGCATTTGACAAAATTCAGCATCTATTTATAATGCTCCCAGAAGACTAGGACTAACAGAGAAATTTTTAACTCAACAAGTTAGATTTACTAAACATCTATAGCTAACATAATTTATTGTAAGAAAACAGAACGCTTTCCCTCTGTGAGCAGGAGTAAGGCTCTCACACTTCTATTTAACCTTGTGCTGGAGGCTCCAGCAGGGCAATAGGGCAACAACAGGAAATGAAACTCACACCAATTGGAAAGGAAGAAGAAAAGCTGTCTATATGGGTGACAAGATTGTCTATATAGTACATCCCAAAAGATCTTCAAAAAGCTACCACAGGGATCCCTGGGTGGCGCAGCGGTTTGGCGCCTGCCTTTGGCCCAGGGCATGATCCTGGAGACCCGGGATCGAATCCCACATCAGGCTCCCGGTGCATGGAGCCTGCTTCTCCCTCTGCCTGTGTCTCTGTGCCTCTCTCTCTCTCTGTGACTATCATAAATAAATAAAAATTAAAAAAAAAAAAGCTACCACAAATAGTAAATAAGCTTGTCAACATTGCAGAACAGCAGATCCATATTCAAAAGTCAATTGCATTTTTATATGTTAATAAGAACCAAATGGAAATTTAAATATTAAAAATTAATATTAATAATATTAATATCCATTAATATTAATTAATAGCAGTCCGGGTGGCTCAGCAGTTTAGCGCTGCCTTCGGCCCAGGGCATGATCCTGGAGACCCGGGATCGGGTCCCACATTGGGCTCCCTGCATGGGGCCTGCTTCTTCCTCTGCCTGTGTCTCTGCCTCTGTGTGTGTGTGTGTCTCTCATGAATGAATAAATAAAATCTTTAAAAAAATAAAAAATAAATATCATTTACAATGGCATAAAAATATAAAATAATGTGAATAAGTTTAACAAAAATGTGCAAGACTGTTGTGCTGAAAAGCACAAAATATTCAGAAATTAAAGGAGATCTACCTTAATGGAATGTTATACCATGTTCATGAATCAGAGGATTCAATACTGTTGAAAAGTCCATTCTCCTCAAACCAACCTCTCATATAACGTAATCTCAATAAAAATCCTAACAGCGTTCTTTGGAGTTGAAATCACAAAGCTGATTTTATAGTTGTATAAGAAGTATGAAGGCCCTACAATAGCCAAAATAATTTTGTAAAAAAGTAAAAAGAACAAAGTTGAAGGATTTATATTGCATGATTTCAAGGATTTCTATAAAACTATAGAAATAAAAACTGCAATGTTGGCATAAGGTAACCACGTAGATACAAAGAACAGAGTACAGAATCCAGAAAAAGACTTAAGCGGATAAGGTCACAATTTTCAACAGAGATACTAAGAGAATTCACTGAAAGAAAGAACAGTCTTTTAGCAATGGTGCTGGAAAAATTGCATATCCACATATTTAAAAATGAGATTTACCCTTACCTCACATCATATACAAAGTTTCTAGCGTGGCCAGCTGGTTTTTGTGATTGAGAATTCTTTTTTAAGATTTTATTTATTTATTCATGAGAGACACAGAGAAGGAGAGAGGCAGAGACACAGGCAGAGGGAGAAGCAGGCTCCAGGCAGGGAGCCCCATGTGGGACTCTATCCCGGGACTCCAGGACCATGCCCTGGGATGAAGGCAGATGCTCAATCACTGAACCACCCAGGTGCCTCAATTTTGAGAATTTTCATCCCCATTTTATTTTATTTTATTTTATTTTATTTTATCATCCCTATTTTAAGGGGAAGGAGGGGAAAGCCGTCCATCAGGTTAACCCTAGATTTTACCTCTTGTCCTAGAGGAAGACACTGAAGGTCAGTGAGGTTAATGAACTGGTCCAAGGCAGGGAGCTCATCCGTGGAGAAACCTGTTCAGTCTCCAGCTTTCAGCCTCCAAGGTCAGCAGACTTTCTGGTCGGTTATTATGCTTTCTTTCTGGGGCCCCTGCAGTTCAAAGATGACCTCAGGGGGTATTGATCCGGGGAAGCGAAGTGCAAGAGGTGTCAGTGAGAAATCTGCCTACCTAGGTGTGTCTCAGGGACCAGGAGGCCATGGAGCCTGGAACGCCGGAGGGGGAGTCTCCTCTGCTATCCCAGGCAGGGGTGTGCAGGGGCACATTCTGAAACTTGGCCTTGGGTCCCCGGCTAGGGACCTACAGCCTGGGACCCTTGTGTCAAACCCTTTTTAAAAAAAAAAAAAAGATTTTATTTATTTATTTGAGAGACAGAGAGAGAAAGAGAGAGAGAGGGAGCACGAGGCGGGAGAGGCAGAGGGAGAAGCAGACTCCCCGCTGAAGCTGGGCAGGCTGGGAGGGGACCCTGACCTCAGGGCCTCTGGGGCAAGGCCGTGACGCCACGGTGTGCATGCATGTTTCTCATCAGCAGTTGCTCTTGGAGGAGACATTTATCCAACGCGGAGGGAGAGATGAGAGTTGATAATGTTCCAGAAGGAGCTCAGTGCCTTCTCCCTGGTGGGAATTTAGGACTGATTCTTAATCTTGATTTTTTTTTTTAAAAAGGAAGGTACTCTTTTTATTGTGTTCTTTGAACATCGCGGTCAGCTGGGGGAAAAAAAGAAACAAAGCTTGTACTAAAAGCAGGAATGTCTTTTATGACAGGAAGAGGACCTGAGAGACGTGGCCGCCAGGATTTCTGCTTCGGGGCAGAGCTGAGGATGGGAGTCGAAGGAAAAACCAGGAGCCGGGCTGGTGGGGAGGCTGGAGAGGCAGGGCGCGTGCCAGAGGGGGAGACTCGGCTCCTCGTTCCACACGCGTGTGGAGGGTCCGGAGGAAGAGTGTCCCACAGGCAGGCCTGCAGCCCGCACCCGCCAGGGCCCTTGCTGTGGTCCCAACGCGGGGGACGCCCCCTGGATCGCCAGCTAGAGTCACCCGGCCAGAGCGACAGCTGCCATTCCCGACGAGCCTCACGCTTTTCAGAGTCTCTTCGTAGCCACGTAGAGCTGGAAAGAAAGGGTTTCACGGCAGAGCTCGCCCCGGGCTGCCAGGGCGGGAAGGGAAGGAAGGAGGGTGGGAGTGGGTTGGGCCACGGGAGGGACGAGGAAGCCGGCGGGAGTGACCCAGGAAGTTGCCACTGAAGAGCTGATGCTGAGTAATCTGGAAGGTTCTCTGGGGCAGTGCTGGCCTGGAAGTCGCTCTGTCCCTGCGTCAGGCTGGCAGAGAGACACGGCCTCCGGGGACCGTCCCTCCTTGGGCAGCTCTGCAGAGGGCCCTGCTGGTGCCGGGGCCCCAGAGTTAAACCTGCAGACGTTTAGTTGGCAGCGAAGGGCACAGTCGAGAACTATCACAACCGGAGACGAGCATCTGTGTCCCGCTTCGGTCCTAACAGGAGGCTCGTCACCCCATTGGGAGACGGTCTGATTTGTGAGTGTCACCAAATGCAGGGGGTAAAGGGAACGCTTTTCAACCCGGCTCAGCAAGTATCTGCGTTTGTACCGAGATGGAGAAAGTGGTATAACACCCAACCTTTCCTCGGGGGCCATGGTTTATGGGGGATGGACAGCCGGACGGTGGGGGCCTCATCAGTAATCGGTAATCTATTATTATTTTTTTTTTTGAGAGACATAGAGAGAGGCAGAGACACAGGCAGAGGGGGAAGGAGGCTCCCTGCAGGGCGCTCGATGTGGGACTCGATCCCAGGACCTCCGGGTCATGCCCTGGGCCGAAGGCAGATGCTCAACTACTGAGCCACCGAGGAGCCCAGGAGTAATCTTAAACTGCTGGTTTAAGAGGGACTAGGGAGGCTTTCTCCGTGGTTTGGTAGGGCTGAGGTCAGAGCTGGATGTCACAGGCAAAGAAGCAGGGAGGGCAGGCGGGGAGGGCAGATACGGGAGGACAGATGCGGGAAGGCAAGTGTGGGAGGGCAGGCTGGGGAGGGCAGGCAGGGAGGGCAGATATGGGAGGCAAGTGTGGGAGGGCAAGTGTGGGAGGGCAGGCCTGGGAAGACAGGTCGGGGAGGGCAGGCCAGGGAGGGCAGGCCGGGGAAGGCAGGGCAGGGAGAACAGGTGTGGGAGTGCAGGTGTGGGAGCACAGATGTGGGAGGGCAGGCCGGGGAGGGCAGGCCGGGGAGGGCGTACCTGCTGAGGTGCCAGAGAACGAGGCAGGAGGGGGCATTCCCAGAAAGGCCCCTGGAAAACCAGGGAGTCCCTGCCTCTGTCTCTCCCTACAAAGTCTTCAATAAAAGTGGATTTTGCACGAGTGTTTGGTGGGGAAGACTGCTTTCTCTGGAGAATTCTCTGGGACTTATGGTGATGAAGGTACAAGGCAAGAACAAATGTGCATGGAGGGAAAAGCCAAGCGGGGACATTCCTGCTCTTTCTCAAAAGGAGCCTGGGACCCAGGAGCGGGTGGACGCAGGTGCCTGCCTGCCGAGCAGTAGCCTCACAGTAACATCAAGATTTTTTTTTTAATAATAAATTTATTTTTTATTGGTGTTCAATTTGCCAACATGTAGAATAACACCCAGTGCTCGTCCCGTCAAGTGCCCCCCTCAGTGCCTGTCACCCAGTCACCCCCACCCCCCGCCCTCCTCCCCTTCGACTACCCCTAGTTCATTTCCCAGAGTTAGGAGTCTCTCATGTTCTGTCTCCCTTTCCGATATTTACTACCCATTTCTTCTCCCTTCCCTTCTATTCCCTTTCACTATTATTTATATTCCCCAAATGAATGAGACCATATAATGTTCGTCCTTCTCCGATTGACTTACTTCACTCAGCATCACACCCTCCAGTTCCATCCACGTCGAAGGCAATGGTGGGTATCTGTCGTTTCTCATGGCTGAGGAATATTCCGTTGCGTACATAGACCACAGCTTCTTTATCCATTCTTATGGAAGGAGCCTTTGGTCTCTGAGAGCCACCCCAGCGGGGACGTCTGTGGCCAGGATTCCGCGGGGCCCGTCCCTGTCCCAGGCTGCCCCATCGAGCACCGACTGTGACCCTGGCGACAGCTGTACACGAGGGGCGGCAGCGGTCATGGTCGCGCCAGCGCCGCGGCGAGGTCTGAGGTCCGTGCTGGCCCCGGGCGGCGCAGGCGGGCAGCGGTGGGGCCCGACTACGTGGGATTGGCCTCCTCGCACGTCTGAGTGCTCGGACTCTCAGTCGGGAGCTTTCTCTGCTCTGGTACAGCGTGCCCCCCGTCTCCATCACGTCCGCCGGGTGAGGGATGGGGACTTGTGTTGCGATCGCACGCTGGCTGCCATCTGCCCCGTCCCCGGAGGTGCCCCCACAGCTCGCGGGGCGCGGGCCACTCTCCATGCCGTCGTGGCCGCCTAGCTTCTGATGCTCCAGGGCGGCTCCCCCGCAGCTGTGGGGAGCCCAGGTGAGTAACAGTGTCCCCAGCACCACCCCCTGGCCCCAGGGGATGGCTGCCACGGAGCCTCGGAGCCTTCGGGATGCTGGCCCCTCAGAGGTGCGAGCGTGGGTGAAGCAAAGGCCTCCAGGGAGCGGCCTCGGGGTGGCTCCGACACCTTTCCTCCCCTCACTCAGCCCTTCCCGCCTTCCTCCTCGGAGCACCAGGGTTTCTCCAGGCCTCTGGGAGGCTGCCCCCGGGTGGCCCCTGCCCGTGCACGGTCCCTTCGCACAGCTCACCTTTCCCCCTGACCTTCAGGGCCCTCCCTGCTCCTGCCAGGACCCGTCGGCAGGTTCCTCGTCCCCATTCAGGTGACACTGTGACCTGACACTAAGAGTTGCACCGGTGGCAGGAGGGAGGTGGCCCTGGAAGGCATGCTGTTGCACCCGGAGAAGCTCCTGTGTCCTCCTCAGGCAGGCAGACGGTTTTGGTGGACACCGAGGCGGACGGGACCACTTGTGCAAGCCCAGGGTCTCCACGTTTCCTGGGGCATCAGCGTGGCTGTCCCCGGCCACGTCTCAGGGTCCCGGTGCTGTGCCCCAGCCAGGGCCCCGAGCTCCGTGGAGAGGAGGGAGGGCCTAGGCCTGGGCCAGTCGGACGGGGCCTCTGGCGTGTCCAGGGAGGGACATAGTCACCGTGGGCGCCTTGCAGCTGCCGGAGAGCGGAGCCACGGAGGGCAGGGGTTGGGCTCTGGGCCTCCGTCTCGGCCCGGCGACGTGCAGTCTCATGAAAGCTGAACTAAGGCCCCCGCAGAGTGGAACCCGTGGACAGTTGAGGAGAAGGCTTGAGCACGGAGCCCCCAGGCCGACGGCAGGCGAGGTCGCTCCGGGCCCCTGCAGGCAGGACGGTCGCAGCCCGCGGCGCTTCCTCGGGTCACAGGGCAGCGCAGGGTGCAGGAGTGACGAAAACGTGAACGCGGCGCCAGCCGCTTGGTGCCGAAACCCTGTAACAGGTGGGCGGAGGGGGAACCGCTGCCGAGAGCAGGACGATCTGAAGTCGGGAGACGGGCACGAAGAGCACGGAAGGGCGGAGGGTGATGCTGCAGCGCCGGGGGCACAGTTCGGGACCTGAGAGGCCTCCTTTATCGAAAACAGAGGATGAACACCCGGAGTCCACCGCCTGCGATCTCCAGAAGGCCCGAGAGGCAGGAGGGAAAGGTAAGAAGAGTGCAAATAGGTCCCATTCGTAGAAACACACGTAGATCGCATTTAATAGTGGGGGGGGGGGGAATGCATTTAAATATGAAAAGAGCTGAAATCAGTCCCTGAAGCCAAGAGCCCATCCAAACAAAATAAATTAGAGGGATATTTGGAAGCCACCCAGAGCAGCGTTTCTCAGCCCCAGCGATGCTGACATTTTGAACCGGATCATTACCCGTGGTGGGGGCTGTCCTGCGCGTTTCAGGGTGTGTGTGGCCGCACCCCTGGCTCCGACTACTGGTCACACCCTCCCCCAGATGTGATCCCCAGAAAGGTCCCCGGATATCACCAGACGTGCCCCGGGGAGGAACGGCCCCTGGCGGAGGACCAGTGCTCTGGGCGCAGCACGGTCCCCTGGCATCCGATGGGTTACTGGCTGGTCTCAGCCTTTCAAGGAGCAAATCATTTCTACGGTACAGAGTTTGCTTCTGAGAATTCTTGGAGACTATCGTGTGAGAAGAGAAGCTGGACGAGTGTAAGGTACAAGGGTTTTTTCTTTTTTTCTTTTTTTTTTTGATCTGGGGGCATGGCAGTCAGCAAGGCGCGGAGAGCGCGGAGGTCCGCTCGTGAAAGTCGCTCCTTTTCCAAGTCGGAAAGGACCCAAAGCTTTGGAATAAGGAAGCTGGAAAGAGAGGGTTCCCGTAGATGAGTAAGGACAATAGAACCTCTGATAACACAACATCTTCTAATTGATTACATTTTGGGGCGACCGGGGGGCTCAGCGGTTGAGCATCTGCCTTGGGTTCAGGGCGTGACCCCGGGGTCCCGGCATCGAGTCCCATGTCGGGCTCCCCCTGCCTGTGTCTCTGCCTCTCTCTGTGTCTCTCATGGATAAATAAATAAAATCTTTTAAAAAAAATTGATTACATTTTGCAGGGAAAGGCTATAAAAATGTCACCCAAATGAGGCCAGGAGTGAGAACTCTCAGGCCCCGCCGGAGCCGCGTTGTTTGCACGGGTGGCGCCAAGTCCCTGCGCCCACCTACTCTCCAGGGGACCCGTGACTCCTGCGAGGGTGTGGACCCCCCTGTCTGGTCCAGGGGGCCGTGGGGCCCGTCTACCACCACTGTGGTCTCCCGCTCTGGCCCCTTCATTGCGGGGACCTCCTTCCCCGTGGCTGGGGGCGCCCTCCGTTGCCAGGGCTTTGCTGGCAACGAGCAGAGTTTGCTGCCTGTGTCCAGGGGGCTCTAAATCCCCCGGGCCTCCAGGAAGCCGTCCCCGAGCCCGGCTGTGTTCAGCAGACGTGGGGACAAAGATCTCCCCGCCCAGCTGCAGTGGCTACAGGCTCCAGGGACCCGGTTCCCTGAGCGTGGAGGTCTCCCCCGCCAGAGAGCAAGGGGGCTCAGCTTGTGACAGGCAGGCAAGGCCTCCTTCCCCCCATGCGTCCTGCCCCATCCGCGCTGCCCCGGGACGGCACCACCAGCACACAGGCCCTGCTCAGGGACTCGGTCTCGCTTTCAAAGTCAAGTTTGTTTCCACAGTCCTCATCATTTAACTCCACGGCGGGGGGCTCACCATCAATGGGTACGGGACCGTGACTTCAGCCTACGCCCTGTCCTGGGGTGCTCAAGAGTGCCTTGCTTCGTTCCAAATGCCCGTGCCCACCCCTGCCACCTGTGTACATGCGTGTGTGTCACTGTGCTGCCCATCTGGCAAACATGACCCGTTTTAGCCCCAAACCATGCACATTTAGGTAGAAATTCAAAGGACCCATGGAGTCCATTTAGCACCAAATCATGCACAGTTGAGGGACATTAGGGGCAGAAATTCAAACGACCCATGGAGTTGATCTTTCTGAAGAGAAGACATAGAAGGGGCAGGACCTCGATGACTTCGGATCCTCAATGGTTCCAGCCCCCGCGGCTCACTAGGGCCACTGCAAGAATGCCTTGTCCACCAATGTGCTACCTGCCTCCATCCTCTCCATCCGCCACCCCTGCCAGAGTTGTCTTAGCAAAGCAGATTGCATGGTGGCATGTCCCTGTGTCAAAGCTGCAGGGTCTCCCCTGGCGAGGCCAGCAAGGTCTGTGGTTCCACCCCCAGGCACCGACGCCAGCAGCGGCTGGAGGCCTGGGACGGGCAATGGGATCCTTCCCGGGGAGGGCTCAGTACGGGCTCTGTGCCTCCACGCCGGGGTGGGCAGGGCTGCGGGGAGGCCCCCCGAACTCGGGCAGGCCTTCTGGATGGAGGGCGAGAGCCACCTCCTGTCTTGGACAGTGTAGGGAGTGGCCAGGTGGGGAAGCCCCCAGGGAGGGGCAGGACGGAGCAAAAGCAGGTGAAAGCAGGGTGTGCGGGCGTGTGCACGGGAGGGGCCGTGTGGGCCGGGGGGCCGGGACCCGGTGGCAACATGCACTGTTCAGGGGCTGTGAGAGGCCCACACCACCCGAGAACTCAGGGGGAGCCTGAGTCCCCACTTTCTGGTCCCAGGCCACCAACTTAGGGTTTCCCTCAAAGCCCCAGATTAGCTTCCAAGAACGTTCCAGACCGAGTTTGACCGGCCCCCGGCATGCAGAGCCCTCCAGCCAGAGGCACAGCGCGGCTCCCCGAGGAGGCCGGGCACCACCGAGGAGCAGAGCCGCACGTCCCTGAGGCCTGCCCGGCGCCGCACGTGTCCTGAGACGCGGGGCTCGCTCACACGTGATGCGTGTGGCCAGGCGCAAAGACACAGGAGACAGACAAGGGCTGGTGACTCAGTTTGCTGTGCAAGGAGTCGGCCACCGTCACTGTGGTTGGTTCTGAGGCTGGAGGTAGGGGAGCTGTCAGTGGTTACTCCGGGCCTGGTCGCTGGGGCCCCATCGTCCCAGACAACGTCAGGCTCCCGGGGCTGTGACCAGGGACGATGCTGTGACTTCCTGCGCGTCTGGCTTCCAGCCGGTTTGCACAGGGTGTGGGTCAGGCTGCCGTTTGTGTACGCACGGTCTGGCCGTTGTCCGTTTGTATTTCTGTCTCCCAAGTGAAATGGGGGTGGTGGTGGTGGTGGCATTATGGACATGACGATGCTCACCCTGGAGGCAGCGCACCGAGCACCCCGTGTTCCAGCACCTGCGAGGCTGCAGGGGGGCAGGCCTAGCCCAGCGGCCGATGGAAACCTCCTCTGTCTTAGACACGGCGTGGCCACGTGTCCGGGCAGCACGGGGGCGCAAGGACCGTGCCAAGAGACGCATGTGCCCGGGGCCTCCTGGGCCCAGGTTCCGTGAGAACCGTTTTATTGAGACAGATGGTATGCAGTGGATTGAGAAATTGCCACGGTTGGGAAAACAATAAAAAGAAAAAAACCCTTCCAGAAGAAAATACTGAAGAGGAAAGTGCCAGATCGAGGGAGGAAGGCCAGTCTTGAGCATGTGGGAAATTGCAAACTAATTTAAAACAAGCTGAGCTGGGGAGATGGGGGGGCTTGGCCTGTCCGGGTGCCAGTGCCGGGGGATTTGGCCGGATGGTGGTTCTGAGTGTGTTTCAAGTGCAAGATACACTTTGATTAATTTCTCTAGACTTCACCAGAGTTACACCAGCAACTCCCCGAACACTAATTAAGGCGAAGAGGCGGACAGTGACTCACGCTGGAAAGGGCCCAACTGACGAAACCCTCCCAGCCCTCGGAAAGCATCCGCGGTCCTCAAGGCGAGCACCGCCTTGATCAAGGCAGCTCTGGCGCGAGGTCAGGACGATAATGGAGACAGAGCTCTGATTAATGGGTGTGTGTGCGTGTGTGTGTGTGTGTGTGTGTGAGAGTGCGTGCACGCATGCATGCACACACGTGCACAGGCTCTGGGTGTGTGCTCCCAGGAAACGCTGGCAGGGCCGCCTGGCAGGAGCGCTTCCCCGCAGGGTCACCCTGCAGGAGGCTGATGGGACCTCCCAGCGCTCAGGGTTCCGACTCCCAGGAAAGCAGTGGAAGCCAGGGCCCCCACGTCGATGCCGGGCTCCCCGGCCCCTCGACGGCCACCGCATCGCCCCTCCAGCTGGAGCAGCACCCCCAGGCCCTGCTGGCCGCCCCAGCTCTTCTTGAGGCTCCTGTGCTGCAGGACGGAGGCGCCACCCCCGGAGCGTGGTGATGACGTGGATGAGAAAGGATCCACGTCCTGGCGCAGAGGTGGGGGCATCGAAGAAGACGGGAGGGCACCTAAGAGTGCATTTTCCATCCAAGGGCCTCAGGCTCTGCTGTGGCCAGACCGTGAGGCTGCAGAGCTGAGGGCCACCCGGCTGGGCCACCGAGAACCCACAGGGTGGGGATCCCCCACACTCCCTGTTCTCGGCGCGGGGCGGAAGGAGGCACCCACGTGTGCGCAGGAACGCCCGGCCCTCGAGGGGGTTGTGTAAAGTGCACTACACTTGCTTGGGGCAATTTGTCTTCACCCCAGGTCCCTGTGCAACGGTTTGAGAGCAGATAAGAGCCAGCGTGCCGGTCGGAGGAAATATGCTTCTCCAAACCTGCGAAGGACCAAGGCGTGGATGCCCCTTTCACAGCTGCAGGGTGTGTGTGCGCGTGTTCAACGCAGAGCCGGGGAAATGGGAGGGTCAAGTGCAAGAGCCCTGACTCGCTCTCTGCCCGCCCTACAGCTCTGGGCCAGGGGTGGCTGCAATCCTACCCTGGAAGACAGAGAGGGGCGGGGCGGGGGGGGGACCTGCCCAGGGGCCACAGGAGCCGTGGCAGGGAGTGGATGAGGGGATGGCCCGCCCACAGTGGCTGCTGCTCTGGGGGAGGGGGGGACGGTGGAGGGCGTCCGGGTCACGTCATCCAGGTCACAAGAAGCCCCACGGGCGCATGTCCCAGACTCAAAAACCTTGTCCAGTTTGCACCCAGAGCACCGACCCAGGAACAGAAATCACAATAAAAAACGCCAGCACGGTGACCAAGGCACCTTGGATTCTCCACCTATAAAGGAAGTTGGGGATGGTTGATGTCGCACGTCAGCTTGGCCGGGACAAGGGAAGCACAGCTAACTGGCAAAACAGGATTTCTGGGGGCTGTTTGGTGGCATTTCTGAGGACATCAGCTCTGGAGTCCACAGACCGCGTAGGTGGCCTCAGCAGGGCAGGCGGGCGCCAGCCCATCCGTTAGGGCCACATAAACCCAGAAGGCAGAGGGCGGGTGAGCTCCGTCTCTGCGTGCACCGTGCACCGGGACAGCCGTCCCCTCCCGCCCTGGGACGCTGATGCGCCTCGATTCGCACGGAGCGTCACCCCGGCCTTCTGGGGAGTCCAGTCTGCAGATGGTGGATCGTGGGACTTCGAGGCCCTCCGCATCCCGCGAGCCAATTCCTGTAACGATGTACCTGTGTGTACCCCGTCCATCCTGTTTCTCTGGAGAACCCCTGTCCAGAAACACTACAGTAAATGTAGGACTTTACCTTTAAAAGGGGGAGGCAGCTTGATGGGAAGGGCCTGGGAAATGCGACCCCGCTGAGTCACGGGCCAGGGTGGAGAGCGCAGAGGAAGCGCTCCTGAGACACACGGGGTCGGATGGGGACTTCGGGGTGCCAGGGCATGAGCTGCACCACCTGTTCCTCCAGGACTCCCCGGGCCCGCGCACCTGGCACTCAGCTCCTGCCTACTTGGGGTCAAACTCTAGCGCGCTGGGGCAGATGAGGGAGGAACCCATGGGCCTTTGCCACTTGTGTGTCATTTCCCCATTCACACCCTGGCATGGGGGCAGGGCTGTTGGTCCAGGTGTGGCACAGGCGGGGGGCGCACACCTGGGCCCCCCCCCCCCCCCGCAGGCTGTCAGCTCTCCTGGGAGGGGCTGCGCCCTTCACTTGGGGAGGCAGTGGGGGCCAGCACCCCGCCCAAGGCAGATGCGCGTGCGGCAGCTGACTCCACACTGGATGCGCCGATCCCAGGTGCCAGCCCAGTGCCGGGCCTGCGGTGGGAGCAACACACGCCGGCCAGGCCTTCGGGCTTTCCCTGCGCCTGACACAGGCACGGAGGGAGAAGGGCAAGGGCAAGGTCCACCCCTGTCCCTTTGTGCCTTACCAGACAGCATAAGGACACACTGCTCTGACGTCACCAGCCCAGGTCCTGATGTGGACGCTGCTGGGACATCACCAGCTCAGGGCCCCATAGGGATGCTGCTGGGATGTCACCAGCCCAGGGCCACATACGGATGCTCTGGGATGTCACCAGCCCAGGCCCTGATGTGGACGCTGCTGAGACATCCACAAGCACACGTACCTAAACTGTGCTTCCAACATGGAAGAAAAAAGAATTCAAAGGTTTCAGAGGCTTGGAAATCATGAGGTCTTGCATCTCTCTCATGGAAAGAGGGGACACCCCAAGTGGGGTGGTGACCAGCTGAAGGCCATCCCCTTTTGACAAGTGCTGCTGTGTTCACATGCACGGTGGTCAGCGTCCCTCCTGCTTCCCCAGGGCTCTATGCCCCCAGCCCCCGGCCCCCAGCCCCCAGCCCCCGCTGCAGCTCCAGTTACACATCCTTTTGGCTTCAGCTCCCGCCCCTTGAGATCCATCTCTATGCGCCCCGGTTCCCAAGGGGACTCTGCTCATCATCTCGACCAGGCCACCTGGGCCACCCAGGCCACGGTGGGTCAGTAGGTCGTGGCAGCTCAGGGGTCGGCCGCGTCCAGTCGGGTCCAGCCTCCACCCTCTCGGGCCGGCGGGGGAGGGCGCTGCGGTGGGGGTGGCCGCGCAGAGATGAGGCTGTTTACTCAGCAGAGCCGTGGGCAGGGAGATAGTATCAACACCGGAGACATAAAAATGAAGGCAGGGAGATTTTCCTTTTGTTTCTTACGAATTCTTACAACTCCCCAAATGGACAGTGGGAGGACCTGGGTCTGCAGGGTCGGCAGGACCATCCAGCGAACAGAATGTGCAGCTTTTTCCAACTTGATTGGCTCTGAAGTTTTTTTGTTTTTTGTTTTTAATCTGTGAATTGTTGGGTCAATTCCAACATCATAAAGCGCCAGCTTTTGTTAATCTTGGCATTGAAATGATGTGTTTTCAAAATCTGAACCAAACCAAAGAAGTAACCAGTCAGCGGAGGAAGCCTAGAGAAGTAACACACCGTTTTCTGGGGAATCTGCTAAAAAAAAAAAAAATACATCAATGGGGGAAAAGGCGGTCTGCTGTGTGCTGAGTGACCGTGTAACCCCACGCTGTGGGAGGGGTGAGGGCTTTGGTCCGAGCTGTGCAGGGGGGACATGGGGGAGACGGATGTGTCACCCGAGGTCCTGGTCACTCGAGCTCACCTCTGGATTGTGCGGCTCTCACCCTCCGGGCAGAGGGCGGCTGCGGGCAGCGTCACCCCCGGAGCGACAGGGGCGTGAGGACAGGCTGTTGGGGCCTTGACCCCGGGAGAGGGTTTATTTTCACCGTGTGGGTCAGAAACGCAAGCTGCCCACCCGTCAGGCTGCCGACCCCAGGTCACTTGACCTCCGCTGGGACCACACGTCCGTCCAGGGGCCCGGACGCCGGGGACTGAGCTGCTCTCACCTGACCTTGCTCCCGGTCTCTGGGCCCCGAAGAGGCGGCCCGTGGGCAGGTCCCCCGGGGGACAGCAGGAGTCTGGGCCGCCCTCGCGGCTGTGGGGGTGATTTGCTCCGCGGTCGGCCTGGGACCCTGGCAGCTTCAGTGACTCCTTCCTCTTGGACGAGAGCGGTGGAAACAGGCCACGGGCTGGGGCTGTTAGGTCGGATCAGAAAACGGGGTCTCCGCGTCAGGCTCCTGGCATGGAGCCTGCTTCTCCCTCCTCCTGGGTCTCTGCCTCTCTCTCTCTCTCTATGTCTATCATAAATAATAAATAAATAAATATTAAAAAAAAAAAAAGAAAACAGGGTCTCTGTTCCTCTCCTTCTACGGCGGGAACAGGATCACAGTCAGGCCCTTCCAGCCTGGGCGCGGAGCCGGCGACCCTCCTGCTCACCTGGACTCCCCCAGCCTTGCACCTGGTGGTCTCTACCCTCCTGCTCACCTGGACTCCCCCAGCCTTGCACCTGATGGTCTCTACCCTCATGCTCACCTGGACTCCCCCAGCCTTGCACCTGGTGGTCTCTACCCTCATGCTCACCTGGACTTCCAGAGCCTTGCACCTGGCTGTTTCTATTTTCCTCATAGTCATTGTAAAGGTTCCTACTTGGATGTGGATTATTCTGATGCTTATATGTCAAAACAGGTTTTCCTTTTCCCCTCATAAAATTCTGCGCTCATGTGGATCGTTGGCAAGCAGTGATCTCATTTCTGTTTGTTGGACTCTCTTAGGACTTTTTACAGTCTAAACAGACAGGAAATCCAGTTCAAAGGGATGCAAATGACGGGGGGGGGGGGTCAGCCGCCTTCAGGAGCCGTGTGATCCAGGAGCTCTGTAATGCAGAGCGACAGGAGCCTCAGCCCTGCTCCCCTCGTGGTTGGCCCCACCCCAGGCTGACTGTCCCCGCCCTGAAGGAAGGGAGTCATCTCCAGCGGGACTCCTGAGGTTCCCTGAGCCACTTCTGTGTCTTCTTCACCGGAGCTACTTTCTTCAAGTGCCCCGGGGTCCTGGGCGACAGCCGTGGAGGGGGCCATGCACTGGGAGGCACCTGTCTGAAGGGCTCCCCGAGCGGTCCAAGGTTCAGCCCCGTGGGTTGGGCTGGCTCAGAAGGGGGGTGCCTCCCACCGCCACTGCCCCTGGGTGTGGGGGGTCAGAGATGCTCAGGGGGTCCCCAGCAGGGACTCAGCAGCACCTCAAGGCCGGGAGCTGCCCCCAAGCCCATGGCCTGCTGTCCCTGTCCTTGAGACGCCGGGCTTGCACCTGGCCACTCGGCTGCCCGCCCCCCTCCGTGGTCAGGCCCGCCACCTCTCCCCGCCTGCCTAGCACCCCCTGAGCTCCTCCGGTGCAGCAGTGGTTGACAGAGGGCCCTCGTTCTCCTCCTGGAGGAGCTCTGTGCCCTCCCCTCCCCTTACTGTCTGTGTGTCTGTCCCCCTGGCTGCCTCTCCTGCACACACACCGCAGCCCGGGGCTCCAGGCTCCCCCATCCCTGAGCACACGGGGCCTCCCTGCGGCTCCCTGTCCCCAAGGCGCTCCCTCCTCCTGGAGTCAGGCCGCCCCGTGCCCTCCACATTCCAGCCGCTGGTGGGCTCTCCCTGGGGTCACAGGGCACCAGCCCCCCTCCCTCCATGCACCCTGCCCTGCAGAGTGGTGGCCGCTCCTCCTCACCTGTCGTCCTGCTCAGCATCACTGCACTGTCAGGTGCCTCGGCGACCTGGCCTGGTCCCACCACGCACCCCCCCAACCCCCGCCGGGAGCTGCACAGCCTCCCCTGACCCTTCATTCCAGGTTCTGGATCCAAACCCCAGTGCCTCCTGGACACTTCACAGGCGTGCCCCCTCCTGGACTCGAATGTCACCTGCCCTGGCTGGCTGCTCCCGCTGGGGGGCTCCTTCACCGTCCAGAGCGGGAGCACCCCGGCCCCTGTGCACTTCTCTCCCACCGCCACAGAGCGCTGCACCTCTGACTGGCCTCCCTGCCCCCGCCCCCCAGCACCTGCTGCTCTAATGTCCGGGCGCTCAGCACCCGGTGACGGAGGGTCCCATCACTGCCCTCCCCTGAGCCCATTCGTGTCCCAGCCACCACGAGGACCCGGCCCTCCCTGAGCGCAGGGCAGTGTTGGAGTCGTTCTGCTGCAGCTCCTTGAGCTGGAGCTCCTCTGGGGCACCCCTGGGAAAGCCTGGGAGCATCGGATGACCCTCTTCCTAAGCACCTCCTTTGAGCACAGCCCCAATTTCCTCGATCGTTTAGACGGCTGAAGACACCCTCGGGGAGGCTTGCTGGGATGCTCCCCTGAATATGGAGGTGCCAGGAAAATGGGGGGAGGCGGAGAGGATGTGGGGGGGCAGCCGAGGGGCGTGGGAGGCAGAGATGCCTCTGCTGGCCCTTCCCATCCTCACCTGAAACCGCTGCCCCTTGGGGGCCGAGGACGTTTAGCTGAGCCCGGCTTCTGCGGACAGGGCGCTCACTGTTTCAAAGAGAAACCAAAGATCCTACGGAGTTGGGGTGTGTGCAGAGAAAGCACCGTCCCCACATCTCCCTGCTGAGTGGGTGGGTAGGCTTGCGAAGGGCGAACGTGAGGCCTGGGGACTCCAAATTAGCCCTGAAGTCACCGCAGGGAGCACGTGTCCTCAGCACGTGTCTGAGCTCAGAGCAGCAGGTCACACCGTCCCTGCAGGCCACCTGAAGGCTGCGTGAGGTCACCCCTTCCGTGGGCAGCTCTCCTGCCCAGGTGGCCCTACTATGAGAGGCCCCATAGAACCCCCATAACAGGTCGAGTCACGGTGAGACTACCGGGAAAACGTGTCTGCGTAGACTGCTTATTGTCATGAAGCCCCTGAGGAAGGTCCGCCGGGAGTTGGAGGTGCAGAGCGCAAGTGCGGCCTTAACGGGGCCTCTGTCCCGCTCATTCCGGGAACACGGCGTGACACATACCACAAATGACAGCTGCGGAGCAACTGAAAGAGCAGAAAGAAGCTGCTGGTGAAAGCAGAACTGAAACCAGCCGTGTTTCTTAGAGCCTCGGACTGGCAGCGTGGGGTGCAGCCGGCGGACATTTCGGAGGCTCGGGGGCGGGGGTGGGGAGGCCTCAGTGGGGGGGCCGGGCTGTCCTCGGGGGACGGTCGCTGGTCCTACTTTATCCCCGGCCTCTCTGGCCGCTGCCGGGGAGTGTGACTCTGGGCCCTGGAGGGAGGCCTCAGATGCTCGGGACCCAGGCAGTCCGGCCTCCTGGCCCCGGCGGGCTGTGCCCGGATGGAAGCGCCGTGAGAGCTGCCTCCCTCCATGGAGAGGCGGGAGGAGGGTCCCCCGTGTCAGTCCCCCAGGGCCGCTCACGAGCCTGGTTCACCGCCCACACGGGCTGCGCAGTGGAGCCACCTGGCCCAAGCACGCGGACTCGGGCCGACATCGAGCGGGCGAGAAGCGTGGCCTGGTGCAGTTGGCCAGCGTCGTGCAGAGCTCCGGGTGCCGGCAGGCCCGTCCTCCCACCCGGGGGACACTGTGGCCGCGGCTGAGCCGAGCACCTGCGGGGGTAGAGCCCCTCCACCCGGCACCGAGGCCGGGCCGCTGGGGAGGAGGGCCCAGGGCGTGTGCATGGAACAGCCATGGGGGGACGACTAGCCCACCCCACTCTTCAGGGACCCCTGCTGACACGGGGGCGCCCAGCCAGGCCCTCTCGGAGGGGTTCCAGCCCACGCCCGTCTGGTGCGCCATGCTGAGCCTCTTTTTCTGTGAATTATGTCTGGAGACCTCTTAAAACAGACCTCTAAATGGGGAGCGGCATCTGACATCCCGTCCAGGAGGGCTCACGATGCTGACAATTCACCCCCCTTCCTTAGGAGGAGGAGCCGGCGTGTTCTGGGGAGCGGCTGCGGAGAAAGTTCTCATACAAGGAAGACGGACGGTTACTGTCCAAGAGCGCGGGCTTCATGGGACAGCTACTGTGGGGCAGGTGCTGCGGGGTAGGTACTGCAGGGCAGGTGCTACGTATGGGGCAGGTACTACGGAGCAGGTACTGTGGGGCAGGTACTATGTACAGGGCAGGCACTACAGGGAAGGTACTACATATGGGACAGGTACTGCAGGGCAGGTACTGTGGGGCAGGTGCTAGAGGGCAGGTGCTATGGGGCAGGTGCTACATTTGGGGCAGGTGCTACGGGGCAGGTGCTAACATTCGCGGCAGGTGCAGACGGCGCCTCTCCCTCCCCTGACGGGAGACCTCGGGATCGGGTCTGAACGCCCTTGATTCTGTTATTGCCTGAGGAGACGGCCCCAACTTGCCTGGTTCGGACTAGGAAGATCCCGAGTGCATAAAGGCCCGAGGGCGGGCGGCTGGGGTCCGGCGCTGGAGGACCGCCCTTGGAGCAGACCCCCCCGCCCCCCACCCCCCGACAGCCTGGGACCTGGCAGCGTGGAAGTTCTACGGAGCCCGCGACACCAGACCCTGTCGTGCCGCCTGGAGGCCAGGAGATGTAATGGCCCCGACGGGCGAGGATGGACGCGGAGACGAGAGTCCCTCAGCGGCCCGGGATACCCGGCAGGCGAGGGCAGGGGCCCGTTCTGCTCGCCACCTCCGGAAAGGAGCTCCTGAACTTCGGCGAACTTTCCAGAAGACTTGAGAGGTCAGGCCCAACTGGGTGTGGGAGGGGGGGACCCCGGCCCTCTGCCCCCCACCCCCGAGGTGCACTTTGAAGCGGAAGCCCTGCTTGTGAATGGTTTATGGCACAGCCGCCCTGTTCTAGCTTCGACGTGGGGGGGGGGGGCGACCAGCCAGGCGGCACAACTTCGCGGGTGGGGTGGGGACCCAGACAGAGCGCCTCCCCTTGGGGCCGGAATCCGGCAATGAGCCAGAGCCCCCTCTCCTTTCCAGCAAGAGGAGGGTGGGTGTCTGCGGGCAGAGTCCAAGGCGGGCTGCGAGGCCTCCCCGTCCTGCCGTCGGGGGGCGGGGACAGGAGCGGCCACTCTGCCTCGCGTCCACGGGGGACTTCGCTCCGGGGTCAGCACCACTGGGGGCGCCGGGAAACACGGGAAACATTCCCCGTGTCCTCCGTTTCCGTGGCTGCTAAGCTGGGGCCCCCGTGGCCTCGACAGCACCCTGCCCTCCTTCCTCGGCCGGGCACTCAGGCCCGCCCCGCTGCTCTTGGGCATTTCTGCCGTCATTTCACTCGCCACCAAGCAGGCACGCGGGCAGGGCCTTGGTCTCGGGCCCCCCAACAGTGCGCCACGCACACGCACGGGCAGCTGAAGCACAGATGTGTGTGCTTGCTCGCTCGCTCTCCCCCAGTCCTGGAGGGGGCGGGCCGAGCCCAGGGCGCCGGCAGGGTTGCTCCTTCCAGGCCCGAGGGAGAACCTGTTGCTGCCCCCCTTGGCTTCCCGGCGGCTGTTTTCTCCCTGTGTCTTCACGCAGCTCCCCCCTCCCAGATCCGTGTCCTCATCTCTCCTTCCAAGCACACCTGTCACGTGGGACTGAGCTCACCCTAATGACCTCGCTTTTACCTCTGCAAACACCCCAGCTCCAGGTGAGGTCACCGTCTGAAATATCAGGGCCTGAACTCCAACGTAGGAGAAAGGGGGACACGATTCAACCCATAACCCAACCTGCAGGGCTTTTCCAGGGCACTGGGTCCACCACCGGGGTTTATGGGAGAAACTGAGGCAGGGAGCGGGAACATGGGCAGCAACAGCAGCTCCCATCCCGGGACGCTCCATTCTAGGCGCTCGCTGGGTGCCAGGAACTGAACTGCGCGTAGCTCGTGCGTGGCCCACCCAAGCCCGACGCCCACCCCTGAGGCAGGTGTGTGGGCATCCGTGATGCCGATGAGGACGTCACCCGCCAGAAGGGCGGGGAGCAGAAACCAGTCCCTGGATGTGGGTGCTTAGCGCTTGCTCGTCCCCTCATTTAGTTAAGCTCCCTGTGGGGTGCTGGCTCCCTGAGGTCTTCTCTAGGGCCCAGCCCGGCTCCCGCTTCTCCTTTGCTCCCCGGGGTCACCAGGTAGGTGTCTGTCGAGGCCCTGTGCGCCTCCAGCCGAGCGCCTGCCCACGGCCCGCAGGGTTTACCGGTGATAGGAGAGTTACCGCCTCATGCAGAGCCCCCGCCCCCCAAGGCCAAAATAACCCAGATCGCCGGCGGAGTCCCGGGCGGCTGTGTCCGTCCTCCACCTGTGGCAAGAACCTTGACATTGCTCGGTCCCCGGCCACCTGCAGGGTTCTTGGCAGTGATCACCACTGCCGCCCCGAGCCCACGCCCCCTCCCTCACCTCTCTGTCTCCCCACCCGCCCTGCCATGAAGTCCAGACACCGACAACACCCAGGACATGTCCCAGACAAGGCGACAGACCCGTTCCATCGGTCTAAGCTTGGGGAGGGGGGTGGGTCGGGTCACGGAGTCAAGACGGCCTGAGTGCTCTGGACTGCAGGTTGGCCCTCCCGCCCACGCCCCACGCCCACGCCCACGCCCAGGCTGGGGAGGAGGGGCTCCGGCAACGCTTCTGATCCTCCTGGGCCGCAGTCGGAGGGAGAGAGCGGGTCGGCCCGGGAGCGTGTAGGCAGATGGACCCGGAGCGCGTGGGCAGCGACGAGAATGGGATGGAGCCAACGTGCCACCACCACGCTAGGTGCAGGAAGTGGAGAGGTGACAGTGTTAGCTGGAGTATAAATCCTTGGCCACGCAGTTCCTCAAATACCGATGATTAATATTAATATTGCCTCCTCCTCCTGCGTGGGGGCGCAGTGAGGCCAGCGGCTCCTGTGCCTTGGGGGTGGGGGGGGCGGAGCAGCTGGCGGGGAGGAGCCCGGTGCCCGGGGCCGCTCGTTTGTACAGGAATCCTGGAAACGTGAAGGCTCTGTTGGGCGCCCTTCCCAGGACGTGTGTCCCGTCCATCTCCCGAGACGCTAATCTCCCACGGACCCAGATGGGCTCTGTCGTGCCTTCTGGATAATGTTTCCCATGATTTACGTGTTATGACCTTTTTCAGTGTAAACTTGTGGGGCTGCCGTTCCCGTTCTATCAGGAGCTGGCTGATTTGGTCGAGGAAGGGAGATGCGTACAGGTGAGGGGTGGGCTGAGGCCTCGGGCTGGGGAGGACCGTCCTCTTCATAAGGGCCAGGCCCGCAGGTGGAGAGAACCCCTCCCAGAGTGTTTGTGTCCGGTGGGGAATGGGATCCAGGGGCAGAGGGGGTGTCCAGGTCCCAGGAGATGACCTTGGCTCTTTCCGTGGACTCAAGGCCTGGGGTCTCCTGCTGGAGGCCCTGAGCTCGATCGACCCCTGGCTCCCCCAGGGCAGGCCGGGCATCTGGGAATTTTGCAATCTGGAAGCGAAGAAAGCAGCTCCCCATGGACACCCCGTCTGCACACTGTGTGCTGTCATCTCGTGTCGTTTTTCTTTGGAATTGCCCAAAGGAGACGTGCTGGCGTGGCTAAAGGCCTCTGCAGGACCCCGCAGGACAGCACAGGGCAGACCTGGACCCTGCCTGCTGGGGCCACGGCTGCCCAGCTCGGTCTTCCCGAAGCCTCTACACGGGGTACGTGTGTGTGTACAGGTGCGCACACAGGTGTGCATGCCCATGTGTCGTCAGTGCCGGAGGGACCAGGCCCCGAGACGGGTGCACGAGGCCTCTCCGGGTGGTGCCAACACCGAGGGAAGCTGGTGCTGCCTCAAGGAGGAGCCAGCCAGGCGATGGAGTTGAGGTCTGGCCGGTGTCCCAAGAGCTCCGGCCCTTCCAGGGGCACCGGGCAGTAGTTCCAGCCGAGAGAGAGATTCATGGGTCCTGCTCCCTAGGATCCTGTGTGGGAGCTGGGGGGGGCTCTGCTGGCCCCTCGTCCGTGGACAGCTCTGTATCAGCTGTCCCCCCGCCCGCGCCCCAGGGCTGTGACCTGGTGACTTGCAGCTCCCAGGCTGGAAGCCTTTGACCTGGAGGCCACTCGCACCCCCTGCTGGTGTCCGCAGATATGGCAAAGGGCTCACAGGCCAGCAGGTGGGGCCTGGGACGCCCTGCCCCTTGGGGACCTGTGTCTGCACCATTAGCTGGCCCGCGTGGACCCAGCCCCCAGCCAGATCCTCCTCCTTAGCCGCAGACCGCGGCCCTCCTGGGGTTTCTGCGCAAGGACCCCAGCCTTACCTGTACCTACAGGTGCTCCTCCTGCTGTGCGTACAAGGCTCTGGGGGCTGGACAGGTGCATGTGCAACCCACGGTGAGCACAGGGCTTAGCCGTAGTCGGAGAACACGACGGCGTAGCATGAGTGCAGGGCAAGGAGGCGGGGAAGGCTTGGGGGAGCCAGCGGGGGAGCGCTGACCCCGGACAATGGCGATGGGACACCCGAGGGACACGGTCTCCATCTCACCACCGGGACGTGGTCTGGAGAGCGGCGGGCGCTTCGGGGGAGGCAGCCGCCGAGGAGCCGGACCCACGGAGGGGCTGAGGCCAGCCTCACCCGCGTTCCCAGGCCTGGGCCCGTCCCACTCGGACCGCGGCGTCAGGGACGGCGGCTTCTAGAACGTTTTACAACGACCCACGACATAAACGACCTCACATCCTTTCTCGTCCCTTCTAAAGCGAAACGACTGTCCCTTTCCCGACTTTCCCGGGCCGACTCCGTGCTGCGAGGTACAGAAGAGGACAGGGAAGACCGGGCTGCACGGACGTCTTTATTATTCCTGGGAGGGGGGCGGGGTACACAGCCACGTTGCAGTCACCGAGCTCGTTAAAAATATCTCAATAAATAAAACAAATAAGCAACATATACACTGAAACAGAAAATATTTTAAAAATGGTTAGCTGAGCAAATCAGGAGAAAGAGAAGAGGCGAGGTGTGAGGAGGATTCCAGGCTTACGTGGAACAGTCATGCAGAGGCTGCGGGGCGGGGAACGCGAGGTTCTTTTTCTGAGAGCCTTGGTCCAGTTTAAACAGAATTGTACAGGAATGCATTTCTGTTTTATTAAAAAAATATACATTAAAAAGGCACTTGGAAGGAAATACAAATCCAAAATTTAAATCCTTGTAAATATGTTCCTGAATCTAGAGATTTTCAGAAAGAATACATCCACCCCTCCCCCCCAACAACAACAACAAAAAATAAAACCCAGAAGAAAAGATCCAAACAGTGGCGAGGATGCCAAGGAGCATGTCACCGGCGAGGAGGACCGCGAGTGGCATGCCCTGTGTGGGGACCGTGTCTGGGGACGAGGTGGCGCGGTCCGGGGTCTTCCCTTCCATGCTGCCGTCCCCTTGTCTGAACGCTGTGCCGAGAGCGGGCTGGGCGGCCCCCTTGAGGTCGTTCAGGTTTCAGAAGTGACAGACGAGGAGGCGTCCCAATTCCGCTGAGCCTCGGCCCCACAGGACAGCCTGCAAGACACGGAGGAGGCAGGTGAGACCCCACTGCGCACGGGTGGGGGTGTGTGTGCTGTGGGTACGTGTGTGGCACACATGTGGTGTGTATGTGGGTGTGCGTGGCGTGTGGTGTGCGCGCAGGCCGAGGCCATCTCATCCCGCGGTCACTCGTGCCTCTGGCACCCCCCTGTGGGGGGCGTCCACAGGCCCGCGGGTGACCGTGCAGCGCATCCCGCCCACAAGCCCCGCCGCCCCAGCATGGCCCGTGGGGATGGCCTGCGAGGCCTCGGGTCGGGAGTGGTGCAGACGGGGCCACGCTCTCCCCCAGACCCCTGCTGCTCCTGCCCAGCTGACCTTGCAGCCTGGGCGGTGGGGTCAGAGGAAGACTGGGGGGTGGCAGAGACGGGGAATGGGGGCCAGGGGGTACCCCCGCCGGCGTGTTCGGTCAAGGACCCTATGCCTGCTGGAGACATCCTGCATCCGGGTGCCGATGGGGAAGCCTGAGGACGGCGGCCCACACCTTGCCCCAGGGTGGTGGCTCGTGGCTCCAGCGACTTCCAACCTGTCACCGGCCGTTCTGGGGGCGGGGGGCTGCTGATGGCCTGGCCCTGCGGGACCCCAGGATGGCATCCTCCCCAGGAGCCCCTGAACCCTGTTAGGGAGTCTTTAAGGCTGGCTGCGGGGTGCTCTGGGTCCCGCCTTCAGTGCCTCCCCCGGGGCCTGACGCACAGGGTGTGCACTTCCACTTCAGGAGGGTGGACAGACGGGGCCAGATCAACGTCACAACCAGACGAGACAAGTTGATGCATCGAGAGCCCCCCAAGGGCCCCCTTTGTGCCAGGGCTGCCCTGGAAGTGGGGGTGAGCTGGCCCATGAGACGGGCCTTCGCCCTGATGCACCGTGGGGGGCGGCTACAGACCTCAGGGCTGAGCCTGGAGGAGGAGGACTATGAGGAGGAAGAAGAGGAGGAAGAGGGGAGAAGGAGAAGGAGGAGAGGAGGGAGGGGAGGGGAGGGGGGGGGTAAGGAGAGAGAGGAGGAGGAAGAGGGAAGAAGTGAAGGAGGAGGGGAGGAGGAGGGGAAGGGGAAGATGGGGGGAGAGGAGAGGAGGAGGAGAGGATGAGGAGGAGGAAGGGAGGAGGAGATGAGGAGGAGGGGAGGAACGGGGAGGAAGGAGGGCTGCCTGAGGCCGGCAGGGGCCTGGGGTCGGGAGGAGTCAGGAATGGCTTTACCAAGGAGAAGGGTCAGCATGAGGAATGTCCCTGCAGGAGCGGTGGAGGTGGAGGACAGGCACCCCACGGCCTGGGACCACGATGTGTAAAGGCACCAAAACACGAAGGGTTTTGGATAGAGCAGTGAGTGACGTCTCCATCGGGGTGGGGGGGTGTCCCTGATGCTCCTGCGCAGGGGGCAGCACGCCCTTTCCTCCTGTCCCTGTCCCCCCAGCTCCCTCCCCACAGAGCCCCAGAGACCTCCAGAAGCCCCCGCTGAGCCAGGACAAAGGTCCCAGGACGCTCAGACACTGCCCCCCAGACACGCGGCGTGCTTCCGCGCACACTTCCCTTCTTTCCAGCCCCCAGCACCCCACCTACGCGGGCCTTCCTGAGCGGCCCCGGCACAAAGTCAACGGCCGCTCTCGGAGAATGTGGTTGTAATTAGATAATGACTCGGGGGGCAGCGAGAGAAAGCTGAATGGGAGCCTTCCTCCGAGGGAGGGAATAATTACAACAGTTTTTGATATATGAGCTGCGCCAACCCTCCAAGGGGAAACACGGACCGTCCATGAAGAGCAAGAAACGACAGAGGCCGTCCGTCCCCAGCAGTGGTGACTTCAGGGTGTGCCGCGTGCTCGCCCGCGGGGCCCGGGCGCGGGCAGAAAGGGGCAGGTTCCCTAGTCTTCTTGACCGGGAGCCCGTGGGCCTGGCCTCCTTGATGTCGCCCTGACCCCAGCCACGTCTGCGGACATGGGCAGCGCTCTCGGCAGCAAATACGAAACAGCTGGGGCCCAGGACAGCCTCCCGCATAGACCAGCCACCTGAAACCGTGCGCTGGGACCTGTGTGCAGTCCGCTCCCTGCATCTGCCTGCCTTGCAGGGGAGGGGGGTGGCGGGCAGAGCTGCAGAGCAGCGGCTACCCTGGGAGAGCGCCTCTACTCCTCTCGCCCACGCCCTTGGGCACGAACGCACAGGAAAGGGTCTGCATTGACTCTCATTTCCAGGACCTGACCCAGGAAGTGAAACACCAACGCAAACTCTCCAAAAAGTGAGGCAGGGGGCTGAAGGGGGAAGAGTGTCTTATAAGGCCTTCCACGCATCCACCCACCCACCATCCATCCACACATCTACCCACCATTCTCCCTTCCGTTCCATCTAACTATTCACCTATCATCTATCCATGTACCCACCCACTCATCCTCCATCTACCCATCCATCTTCCATCTATCCACTCATCCTTCCATCTACCCACCCACCCATCCTTCCATTTATCCACTTATCCTTCCATCTGCCCACCAATCCTTCCATCTACCCACCCACCCATTTTCCATCTACCCACTCATCCTTCCATCTCTCCATCCTACCCTTCCATCTACCGATCCACTCATCCTTCCACCTACTCACCCACCCATCCTTCCATCTACCTACTCATCCTTCCATCTACCCAGCCATCCATCCTTCCATTTATCCACTCATCCTTCCATCTACCCATCCATCCTTCCATCTACCCATCCATCTTCTATCTATCCACTCATCCTTCCATCTACCTACTCATCCTTCCATCTACCCACCCATCCATCCTTCCATCTACCCACCCATCTTCCATCTATCCACTCATCCTTCCATCTACCTACTCATCCTTCCATCTACCCAGCCATCCATCCTCCATCTACCCACCCATCTTCCATCTACCCACTCATCCTTCCATCTCTCCATCCTACCCTTCCATCTACCGATCCACTCATCCTTCCACCTACTCACCCACCTATCCTTCCATCCACCCATCCTTCCATCTATTCAGTCATGCTTCCATCTATCCTTCCATCTCCCCACCCATTCTCCCATCTACTCATCCACCCACCCTTCCATCCACCCACCATTCCGTCCATCTACCCATCCGCCCCTCCTTCCTTCTATCCATCCTTTCATCCATCTTTCTAACATATATTGAGCATCTATCATGTGCCATAAATGCTACTAGTTGTTTAAAAAGCCCAGAAATGAACCAGAGAAATATAACAGGGGAGAAAAAACATGTTTGAAAACAACTAGAACCCAGTGTAGACAGGGACAATGTTTTTAAAGGAAATGCAAGTAAGCCTCTGCTGCCAGAAAGGGAAGGGACCCAGTACCTTGAACTTTGCTGGGCTGCCAAAAAAAGCAGGGCAGTGAATAAGGGTGGAGGGAAGTGGGCACAGATGTGTGATCTCTGGTCAGTATAGCATTCACGTGTGCACGTGCGCACACACACACACACACACACACACTGCCCTGCGATTTTGCCAGTGGAGGCTGGAGGGGAAGAATGGGGAGGTTCGGGAAGCCAGGAACTGCCCACAGAAACCCGGGGCCTGGCCATTGAGGACTTGCCCTGGCCCTCACTGCCCCCTTCAGCATGAAAGTGGAGGAGTCTGCCTCCAAGGGCCCTGACATTGTCCAGGTCACTCGAAGGGCCACCACCTGCCAGTCCGCTCCTGCTGTCACCTGTGGTCTCTCTCCTCCCAGTCACTACGCCAAAAACAAAGACCAGCCTCCAACTCGGCAGGGGTGCTGGGGGGTGGGGAATGTGCCCTGTGGAGATGAATAGTAATGAAGCCAGCAGGGGAGCGGAGCACCGCCACCTACCCTGGTGGGTCTTGCCCATCCCACACAGGCCAGACCCCCCCCACCCCCGGCGCCCGGACAGTCACCCAGCACCGTTCTTCAGCGGGGCCCTCGGTCCCCTCCCCGGGCCTGGACACAGCCTCCTGACCATCTGAACACGGCTCCCCGGAGCTGGCTGGAGGCACGGCTCCCACTCGCTGACATCTATCCTACGGGCCATAAATACGAGAAGAAAACCAGGGATGGTTCACGTCAGGTGGGTGTGGACCACGGCGGGGAGACAGTGGGCTGAGCGTCTCCCAAATGGCCTGGGGCTCGGGCACAAGCTTTCGGAGCAGCGGGATTTGTCATTCGGAGAGACGCCAGGAACGTCTGCATGGAGGGAAGGACCAAGCAGGAACCAAGGAGAGGGCTCTGGGAAATGGGGAAATGGCAGAAAGCAGGGAAGTGGAATGTGTTTTAAGCAATGGAAGCAGAATAAATAGCCACTGATGAAAAGCGATCAATAAACCAGACCCTGAGTCACGGAGGTCTCCAGCCTCTGAGCAAAAGGCCAAGAATGTGGAAGGAGGAGACGCAGCCACGAGCGAGGAGCCGAGGGAAGTGTCCCCACGCTCAGGGAGGGCTGACCGTCCCAGACACAAAGGAACAGGGGTCCTGGTCCTGGTCCACCAGCTGACGACGCGGGCGGCCGTGCCCCACCAGCAGGCGCCTCTGGGCCCCGGGAGCTCCGAACGCCGCCCACGCTTCCACACGGGAGAGGAAGCAACGCAGAAGCAGCCCCGGGTGGCTTCCTGGGTGCGGCCACCCGCCGACGGGCCATCCCAGGCCCGGGCCGCTTCCGTGGAGAGGAGGCCCCCGGGACCGTTCGGGGAGCAGAAGAAACAGGGGAAGGCGGTCGGGGCCTCGGAAAACACACCCCCCGTGGCCACTTCCGGGGCAACACTCCCGGGAACGGGGCTCCACGCAGACGAGGACGTGGGCCTCTGACTCTGCAGGCGGTCACCTACCCAAGGTCCCACCGCCACACCAGCAGGCACGAGCGCGGGTAGGAGACGCCTCGGAGGCCGAGGGTAAAGCGCAGCCGCCTCTGCGGGGCCCCAGGAGCCCACGCTCCGGCCAGCCCAGGGCCCCGGGGGGGCGAGTGGGGGCGGCAGGACCGCACACAGGCCGCCCGAGGCAGCCGCGGCCGCCACGCCAGCTTCCCACTCTTCACCAAACTGGCTCACGGAGAAGTCGGACCTCCCAACATCTGTAAGGCAAGCTGACCAGGTTGTGGAAGATCTGTATCTGCCCTGCGAAGAATCCGGAACCAGGAGGCTTTACAAGGGCATTAAAGGAGAATCTTCCGGGACCCGGTCATTTCTGACGGTATTGGTTAAGCTGTTCCAGAATTTGCAGATGAGGAGACACTTCTCATCTTATTTTATTTATTTTTACAGTTTGTTTATTTTGCTGAGGGCTATTTTTTTTAAGAGCAGTCTTAGTTCAAGGCAAAATTGCGAGGCGGGTAGAAAATATTCCACGCGGCCCCGCCCCCCCCACCATGCACAGCCTCCCCCATAAAATGCCGAAGAGACACCACTCTGACTCCTGTCCACAGGGCGTAAGAATCCAAGGCCAGGTCCTGCCACCCGTGACTCCGAATGCAGAGACGCTCAGTAGGACGTCAGCAAACCAAGCCAAGCTGTGGATTTGAAGAATCTCCTCCTTATAACCCAGAAGGGTTTACTCCAGGAATGCTGGTCTGTTAGTATTCGGAAATGTGGTGCAAGAAAGGGTCAGGAGCTCGGAGCTCCGGAGATCCTGAGGCATGGAGTGTGAAGCCACGAACATTCTAGAAGCTCCTGGGAAGACAGGAACTGAGCTCAGGCCTCGAGCTGAATCCCAGCGCTGCCACCCACGGCCCCTGCGGCCTTGGGAAAGTGGCTTCAGCTCTCTGGGCCTCAGCCTGTGCATCTGTAGAAATGCCCACCCCCCCGGTGCTGTGGGGGTTCAGGGAGCCATAGCACGACAGAGGCCTGGGGCCTCACCTGGTTCGTGTCCAACACTGTGGTCACCCGAGAGGGCCGGCTGCTGTTTCTTCCCCAGCTGGGTCCCCGCCTGGTACACAGTAGGTGCTCAATAAACACTCATGGAAAGAGGCCCGCGGTGAAGAGATCGGATGGTCCCCAGCGTGATGCTGGTGCGGGAGTGACGTGCCAGCCGCCGTCTAGGACCCTCTCTCTACCGGGTTCCATTCCACTCATGCCTTCCAAGTCTCTGCCAGCAGCACCCGCATCGCACCGGAGCTCACGAGGACGCAGAAGCAGGAATCAACGTCTATCCTCTGCCAAATCCCCAGCTCTTCGAAGATGCCCCTAGACAATCAGGAACAGCTGAGCACGCCCAGGCTGCGGCGTGCACGCCCCAGGTCAGCAAGGTCACCTGCTGCAGCCGAGACCCGCCGTGACGCGCAGAGACGCAGCTGGTCAGGGACCAGGCTGGGAGAGGATGCGGGCACCCTGATGCTCCCTGTTGGGGGCCATCCCCCCGGCAGGTGGCCAGGCCTGGAGGTCCCTGTAATTCCGCCTGACAGCCCCAGACACACAGGCAGGGGCTGGGGGGACACAAAGTGGACACAGCTGTGCAGCCGGCCTGTGACCCCCACTGCCATTCCCCCTAAGGGAAGGGCAGCAGGGGTGCCAGTGACAGGCCCTGGAGGCTCTGAGGTCACTTGCACAGCTGAGGGGCTTTGCGCCTTCAGAGAATTTGGGCTCTGGGTGCGGGGTGGCTGTGCGTGCAGGGTGGCACTGGGCAGCCCGGCCAGCATGAGCTGTGCCAGTGAGGGGCCGGCACGAGCCCACTCCCCAGCGCCGCCCTGCCCCGGTGGCTGTCCCTGTGACAAATGCCTTATCCCGAGATGCAGGATATAAGAGGCTTTGCTTTCAGAGGAGAGAATGTGCTGCTTCCTTCCGGGACGGATCTGCGGGCGGCTCTAGTCAGGTGCAAACGGACCAACCCTGGCAGACAGGAGCCCAGACCTGCCAGGGGCAGGTGCCAGGCTCACCTGGCTGGCCTGAAAGGTGGAGATGCAGCCGCCCCTGCTGGCTGCTGGCTGCTGGGTGGGGTCCAGCACACGGGGGTCCTCAGGGGGCAGAGGGGGTTAACCTCAAGGCTCAGGCCCCCACCCCTCCCTGCCAACCTCTGTGCACCTGTTCTAGGGTCCAGAGGGGCAGAAGGATAGAGAAGTCTCCATGGCAAACAACAAAGAATCCGCTTCTAAGTCAGAAGGCAGGAACTGAGCTGTCCCCTTGCAGGTCACACTCTGTTGCCTGACCTGGATTTTCTGAGGAGCGTCGGAGGACCCAGTGAGCACCCCTGGGGGATGATGGTGGAGCTGCGAGGGGGCAGTAAAAGGCAAGCTGTCCTCGCTGAGGCAAACCCAAATCTTGTAAGATTTGTACAAGGCTCCTCTGGCTCCCTGCCCTCCCGCCTGGGTCCCACCCCCGCCCCGGGGTCCCCGTCCCGTACGGGGTGGCCTGTGCACTGTCCCTGGGCCAAGCTGGGGCTCCGACAGGCAGGACACCCTGGGCCCTCTCTGCTGGCCCCCGGGCCCGTCTCCAGAGTCGGAGGGAGGCCGCGGCCACGGGTTCTCACAGGCCACAGCGCTCCGCAAAGCAGGCCAGGGGCGCGATCTAGGGGCTTCTCTGCTGGGGATGGCTGGTGGCCGGGGCGCCCCTGTCGCACCCGCAAGGTTCCCGGGACACCTTCGGGCTGACGGGCTTCTGCTGCCAGGGCAGCGGCGCATCTCCGGAGGGACCTCCGGGAGCCCAGCCCTGTGTCCCCTGGTCCGGGCTGTGCTGAGGCGTCTGGGAAGGCTGCTGGGAGGCCCGCACAGGCCGTGCCCTCGGGCCGCTCTCGCTCCCACGGGAGCCCGGCCTTACAGACGCCCCTTGTGCGGGGCACCTGCGCTCAGGGCCCGGGGCCGGGGTCACGGGGGCGGGGGCCGAAGGGCGAGCCCAGGCTGTGCCCCCGCCCCTAGCTCCACGGCTCAGGAGTCTGACCCCTGGCCCGCCTGCCGTGCGTGAGGAAGAGGAATCCCGCTTGGAATGCCCGTGTTCGTGGGGCCGGGGCTCATCTTGCGCGGCTCCCCGGCGGCGGCGGCGAGCTGTTGGCCTGGCTCCTTCGGGGGCGTAGGAGTCTCTCGCCAACTTGGAAGCAGAGCTCTCTCCATCTCTGTCTCCATCTCTGTCCTTGGCCTTGGCTTCGGGGATCGGAGCCGACGGTGTCTGGGATGGCCCGGCTGCCAAGGAGAAGTGCTTCTGAGAGCAGCTTGCCTCCGCCTACGGATTCCCTCTGCGTGGTGCCCCCGGGGTCCCCGCCTCGGGGAGATGGGGCTCCAGGGCGCTCCAGGCCGGCTCTCTCAGTTCCCGAGGGAGCTGTGGCAGGAAGCCCCGTGTCCACGCCAGTGACTCCCAGTATTGATCCTGTCCAGCCTTCCTCTGGGGGAGGCCTTCCCATTCCTCCTCCATGAGTCACAGGACACTGCAAAGGAGACCCTCAAGCTCAGAGGCCGTCCCGAGTAACCAGGTCATAGGAGGGGGCAGCCTCCTCCCGGGCCTCGGGGCCTCCAAATAAATCCAGGAACTACCTCGACCGGTGAATTATGATTTCTCCAGATGTCACTAACTTTAGCTTCCAAATAAAACCCACTAGCAAAAGAAGGTGGTGTGAAAAACGAGCCTGCAGGGCCCGATTGCAGGCTGGTGGCCGCAAGAAGTGCCTGTGGGGCTGACCCACCCGGTGACGTCACCGCAGAGATGAGGAGCTGGGACCTGCGGCCGGAGGTGACTTGGGCCAAGTCACCAGGCAGGCGCAGAATCGCCCCGGAACTCAGGTCCGCTCAGCCCCGAGGCCCGAGACAGAAATCCCTTCCCGTACGACTGACCTCATTCCTACACCTGTCACGTGGGTCCAGACAAGGAACACTGACCTAATAAATGTCTTTGCACACTTGACAGATGAGGATCTGAGGACACAACCCTCCCCGGGGACCGCGGCGGCGGCGGCTCAAGGGCAAAGGAACCCAAGGTCCGCTGATGTCAGGCTGCCAGTCGGATGCATGTCGTGAGTCCAACCTGCTGCCTGTCCCACACCAGCCCTCGTGGGACGACAACAGAAGCTATGGTAACAAATACGTAATAAATGTTCTAATAAAGGTGTAACGGAAGTACACGAGATCTACAACTATCGGCCGTACGAGAGAAGCATATGTGACAAACCTAATGATTACAGCAAGGTCTAACGCGTGCTAGGATAAAGGTATGAGGACGTACGTAGTCAAGGCAGAGGAGGCGACGTTACACCTCTGGGCGGGCCCGGGGTGGGGGTAGCTCCTCACAGAAGGGGGCTTGGGGCTGGGGCTTTCAGGACCTCTAGTCCCCCAGGGGGAGGAAGGGTGAAAGGACCCCAGGACACTTTTAGGTGGGGAGGAAAGGGGGCTTTGGGGGCAATGGAGAGCTGCGACTCTGGGGAGGGGTCTGGGGGGCAGGACCCCACAAGGCCACGATGGGGGGGCGGTGTGAAGTGACGGGGATGCTGGTGTGACCAGGCTTGCTTTGCACGGGTAGCTGTGGGGTGGGCCTCAAGGACTGCTAGAAGGCGAGACGCCCACCAGCGGGGCCCCGGGCAGGGCACGGGGACCACAGGAGGGGTCGTGACCCCAGGAACAAAATAGAGAAAAGGAGAGAAGTTGCTTGGCAGGGTGGGGGCACAGCGAGAGCAGAGCTGGCAAGGCCGAGGTGGAGGTGTTTGCAGGACACCCCGAGGTCGGGTTGGTCCACCCAGCAGGATGTCCAGCCCCGACCCCCGGGAGGGGGCGGGGAGCTTCACACCCAGCTTCTGAGAGAGGCTGACGTCGCCCTGCCCTCTAAGGGATGATGAGGAAACAGCCAACTGGCTCTGGCTGGATTCGAACCCAGACCCGGGGCTCACTCCCCCAGCTCTGTGCTCCCTGTCCACGACAGACTGGATGTGGACACTTGGGGGAGCAGAGGGAGAGGAGGCGGCAGGTGGGTCCCTGAAGAGCCCACGGGGGGCGCCAGCTGGCAGCAGCCCTGCGGGAGGGAGGCCCGCCCCCCCAGAGGAGCTGGGTCGCACCTGGCAGGTGGGGTCACAGGTGAGCTCGGGAAGGCCAAGGACCGTCAGGGGCAGGCGGGCGCCTTAGGAATGTCGCCTAGGCTCCTGCAGGCCAGGCCCCACGCCGCCCAGCCCCCAAACATGCCCTCCCGGAGCTGTCCCCGCAGCCACATTTCAACACGAACACTCGGAGGCTCGGGAGGCAGACACCACGCTGGCCACACAGCAGAGGACCCAAGACCTGGGGGTGCCACCCAGACTCCCCGTGTCCGCCGCGTGCCCCACCTTGTCTCTGGGGGGAACCACAGACTCCAGACGTGTGAAAGAACCTTTCCCTCTTTCTTAAATTTCTTTTTAAAATTTAAATTCTATGGGACGCCTGAGTGGCTCAGTGGTTGAGCATCTGCCTTTGGCCCAGGGCATGACCCTGGGGTCCCGGGATGGAGTCCCACGTCTGGGTCCCTGCAGGGAGCCTGCTTCTCCCTCTGCCTGTGTCTCTGCCTCTCTCTCTGTCTCTCATGAATAAATAAATAAAATCTTTTTAAAAAGTCTTTAAAAAATAGTAAAAAGGGGATCCCTGGGTGGCTCAGCGGTTTAGTGCCACCTTTGGCCCAGGGCATGATCCTGGAGACCCGGGATCGAGCCCCATGTCGGGCTCCCTGCATGGAGCCTGCTTCTCCCTCTGCCTGTGTCTCAGCCTCTCTCTCTGTGTCTTTCATGAATAAATAAATAAAATCTTTAAAAAATAATAAGAATAAAATTCATATCCTAGGTAGCTCCCACATGGTGCGATAGTCGTTCCTGGAGTACACGTCAGTGATGCATCACTTAGTACACACCTGGTGCTTATCACACCTGGTCCCCTCCCCACCTGAAACCCACCTGCCCCCATCAACCCTCAGTCTGGTCTCTGTCACTAAGAGTCTCTTATACCTTGTTTCCCTCTCCTTTTTTTCCCCTTTTCCCTCTTCCCCTGTGTTCATCTGTTTTCTTTCTTAAATTCAAAATGTGAGTGAAATCATGATTGTCTTTCTCTGGCCGACTGACTTCACTTAGTATAATACCCTCTACGTCCAACCACGTCATTACAAATGGCGAGACTGCATTCTTTTTGACGGCTGAGTGATATTCCATTACACACACACACTCACACACACACACCCCACATCTTCTTCATCCATTCATCAGCCCACGGCCTTCTGGGCTCTTTGCACAGTTTGCCTACTGTTGATAATGCTGCTATGAACATCGGGGTGCAGGTGTCCCTTCGAATCTGTATGTTTGTATCCTTTGGGCAAATACCTAGTGGTGCAATTGCGGGATTCTAGGGTAGTTCTAATTTTAACCATGAGAGAACATTCGTGAGACGACTTCCCTTGGACAGTGAAAAACGGGGATATAAACCCGTTTCCAGGAACGGATCAGCTCTGACGATGAGCTTTCCCTAAACTACTGCCACCAGCGTTTAGTTCCCAAAATTAACCTCCGGAGAAGCAGGCAACTTTCAAAATGCAAAACCGTTTACAGAAACGACCACACCTAAATCGATTTCCTTGAGTGACCCGGAGAAGATACACGGCTGTAGTAACATCAGGCGTATGTTCAGACATATTCAGAAGAATCCCAAATCCTTCCTAAGTGATGGGAGGACACCTGCTGTGCTCAGATCCTCAGTCCTTCCCACCTCTGGGAACCCTGGCTTCGGCGGACACTTGGCACGGGCGATGCACCTGGAAAATCCAACAGCACACGGGGGGCCCAGTGGGGAGCAGCGCCCTGCAGACGCCCCGGGCACGTGGACATGGACGTGGCCTTGGCTAAGCAACCCCTTCAGCCGCAGGGACATTCGCTTCCCAAGCCCGGGACTCAGTGACTTCGGATCTATTGCACGTTCTCGAACGCCAGCCCCCGGGGACTCACACTGGCCTCTGTTGGGACACACGGCGTATTTGGAAGCAGGCCGCACGCACGCAAGCTTGAAGACGTGGTTCCGCTCAGCTAGGGCCTGCTCGTGGGCAGGTGCGGGTGGGCCGTGAGCCACCCTGGGGCGCCTCGGGGGCAGGAGCTGGAGAATGAGGAGACGGCCAGCCTCACGGACAGAGGGAAGAATGGGTCAGGGGCCCACGGACTGACCTGGCCGCGGTGCCACCTCACGCGCCCGGTACGCGGCGCCCGCACTCAGTGAGCGGCTGTTAACTCGCGCAGGTGCCCGGGGGCACGCAGGTCCCTCCAGGGACAAGCCAGGCAGAGACGGAGGCGGCAAAGACCCAGGACAGCGGGGCTTATTGGACCGGTCACTCCCCCTGGAGAACGTGCACGTCTTGGCCTCCCTGCTCCGCGGGTGACGCGGCCTTAGCCCGCCGAGGGTCACCCCGACCTCTGAACTTCACTTCTATCTCTGGGCCTGTCTCCATGCCTTTCACCACCCCACCTCCTTCTTGCAGGGTGACGTCGTCACCCTCCTGCATCACCGGGGCAGGACACACAGACGGGAGTCCAGGCCGAGAGCCACGCTGGCAAGGCAAAGAGGCTACGGCCCCCGCGTGAACGCAACAAGGCGGGCGTTAGGTCTGGGAAGATGCCCAGGCAGCCAGGACCTCCGGGCGAGGGAGCAGGGCCCATGGTGTCACAGGGAGGCTCTGCTGTCGGCCGAGGGGGGTGACCCAGGGGCCCTGACCCTCCGGACTCAGTCAGGGTTACCCCACTGATCTTGAAGCCCTTGACACTGGCGCTGCCTCTGGGAAGTGTGTTATATTTTCTCCCGAAAGGGTGTCCACCGGAATCTTTCAGACGAAGAGCTGTGATTCCCAGCATTTCATTTCTGAGGCTTATACTTCTAATTTCATGATCCGTCAGTGCACGATCCGCTTTTGGTCTGCATGGGATCCCGAAGCCTCTGCCAGCGCGGGTGCCCACGCAGAGTCTTATCAGCCCACAAAGAAGCAGCACGGTCCCCTGCCTCGGGGGGTGTGCATTGTAGGCCTGAAAAGGAGTCACCCATCCCGGTGCAGTTCTGACAGCGGTGGACGATGGGAGGGCACAGCCTGGGAGAACAGGTACTCCCCAGAGCCTTCCCGGCCTAGCCCGCGATGCAACGGTTTAAAGAGCACTGCCCTCCTCCCAGACGGCTCTCCGCCCCCAGGCTCAAGTCACGAGATACAGGAACATGCTCTTTATTGCCCAATTTCTAAAAAACTCAATATCCCTGGATTGAAATTCTGCATTTATGAATTACAATCTACTCCAATAAATCCCTGCAACCCATTTTTTCTTTTCAAAATATTTTTGGATAAGAAAAAAAATGAGAAATGATGAGCATGCACACACATTTCTGGGGAAAAAAAAACTCTAAGTGAGCCACCATTTCTTTGCACGGTATACAGAATGTGTTTCTACGGGCTTCGTGAAATCGCTTGTTCTTCAGGACCCCTCCCCCAAGGGGATTCTGGGAGCGAGGCATTGGAAAATAAACTAAAGCGTTCCCTGGATGTCGTGATGGGGGAGTCCCGACCTTTGCCTGGCTCTGGAGGGCTCCTGCCTTGCACAGCAGGTGTGACCCCGGCCAGACGCCATCCCGTCCTGCAATGCTCCGTGGCCAGTGTCTGCGAGCGTGCAGCCTGGCCATGTCTCCTTTCCAATACTTTTCTCACCTACCAAATGGGCTGGTTTTACCTGTCCCACAGGGGAGTGACCACCTGGCACACGGCAGATGCTCACTTAGTGTTAGATCTGCCCCAAGTGCACTCAGTCGCAAAGGAGGCCAGTGGTGTGGGAGGGAACAAAACCCTGCTCCATGTCACATGTACTGACTTCATCAGGACTCGGGGTGTCTGTATATTGCACATTAAATAAATCAAATGGGGATCCCTGGGTGGCGCAGCGGTTTGGCGCCTGCCTTTGGCCCAGGGTGCGATCCTGGAGACCCGGGATCGAATCCCACGTCGAGCTCCCGGTGCATGGAGCCTGCTTCTCCCTCTGCCTGTGTCTCTGCCTCTCTCTCTCTCTCTCTCTCTCTGTGACTATCATAAATAAATAAAAAAAAAATTAAAAAAAAATAAATAAATCAAATGGTCTGATTTTATGGTACAAATACAAATAGAATTTCCTTTGAAATGCTTGGGAAAAATATCTACCCTGCAGAGCGTGCACGGAGCTCTGTCTAGACCCAGGAGACACAGGGATGCCAGGTTGGCAGTGACTTTAGTGCCTTTCGTATTTATATATCTGGACACATATACAATAAATAAACGTGTGTGTGTGTCTCATAGTATCACATACCACAGACGTGCACATATATGCTGCAAGCGTATACACCATATGTACGTACACCACGTATAAACGCAGACACACCCCCACCCATTCTCCTCTAAGGAGGGTCACCTTTGTCCCAAGTTTGCTCCAGCCATTACTGATGTCACCATTTGGGGGTGGATATTAGATATTCATGTTGCTTCTAACCGGCCCATCACACAGAAGCCAGTGCCCATTGAGGGCATCCAGTGACCATTGGGTCAGCCCCAGCTACTCTTGTAGGCCTCCTTCTTTGCCTCCACAACCCTCTGCTGAATCCAGGAGCTCCGGGATGGCGGGGATTTGAGAGCGGATGGATGCGGAACCTCTTGGCGCCCTGGGCCTGCTACAGCACTGGGAAGTAGGCAGCTGGGAGGTACCCCAGGAAGGCATTGGAATCCCTCTTCTTAAAAGAACATTTCTGATCACTCACATGTCAAAGAACACTCCTGGCTTCTTCCTCCCTCGCAGCATCTGCCTGGGCTGATGGGCTGGGGCTCACAGGTGCACATGGGGATCGTGTAGCTGTATTTTTTTCCAGGGATTGCAAGAAGGTTCCTGAGTTTGGAAGCCAGAAGCGATTACTTCTATTTGAAAGACAGCAGAGCAGAGATCCAAAGGCAGAAAATAAAACCAAGGAACCAGTGTCAGAGCTGAGCAGCCGAAGGGTCCAGATATTTGCTGGGTATTTCTCATGTGCGAATCTCTTCTCCCTTATCTGCACATTTTTAATGCATTTAATTATCATTTGGACTCTGACTTAACATTCCATAATAACGTCTTTTGCCAAGGAAGGCCCCACGAATCCAGAGAGCGGTGTCAACATCAGTGTTTATAAGGGAAACCAGTCTTCTACTTTCAATCCTACATCCAGAAATCCACCTTCCCCTCTAGATGCTCTTTAATCAAGCTTTGTCAATAAATAGATGTGATACAGATGTTCTGTGTAGTCTCAAGGAATTCAGGACGAATCCACTTTAAAATAAAACACTACCCTGCAAGCACATATGGAGGAAAGAAAGCTCCGACCAAACTCGGAACGGAGGCAGAGGCTCGAAAACGAGCCAATACATCTTGAGCCAAAGATAAGGAGTCAAGCGATGCTTAAGGGGCAGCGCGAAACGACCGCACATTCTCACCATCGAATGTGAGTTACTTTAAGGAAATCTGGTGTAGACAGAGATCCACATTTAGCAAACAAATAACAGAAGCCATGGTTACACCCTGGAAAAGTTTTATGATTTGCCAAAGACTTGAGTGAAAAGTGCCTTTCGGAACCGAGCTCCCCGAAAAATGAGTCGGAGATGATGCACGTCAGACAATGCTTCTAAGCAAATATCCGTTTTACGGCGCAGAGCGCACCTGTCCAAGGCTCCAGGGCCCGTGAGGTACGAGACTGTCTTTCTTCTCCTCTCAGAGCGTTTCCGTCAGGGCACGAGAGGCTCTACGGCGACAACAAACAGGCCCCCACATCTCACGGGCGCAACGCAAGACCCGCTTCCGTCCTGCGCCTTCTTCCCACCCCTTCGGAGTGGTGGGGGCACCTCTCCACACGGCCACTCAGGACTCAGGCTGGCGGAGTCTCGCCCTCTTGTAGAGGCATCGTTTGGGACATATGGTCTCCTGGTCCCTTGGGGGCAGCAGACGAGACACTGGAGTGTCACACACAGGTTCTCCAGCACTTGGCCTGGAAATGCTATTGTCACCTGCTCCCAAAGCTCACTGGCTGGGACTAGTCACATGGCCTTGCCCAGGTGCAGGGGTCCTGAGGGCCAGGAGGGAGACATTCAACATCCGGGTGCTACACCGAGTCCACCCCACGGGCCAAGGCCAGGTTGTTTTCATAAAGGCTGGTTCAAAACACAAAATAATTAGCAGACAGTCCCTCAAGAAACTGTCATTTAACTTCACTAACCTCTACCACAGGTTGGGCTCAAACTCCTGAAAATTCACAGGTAGCACAAGCAATGGCCGGGGGACTGATGGCGGGGAAGGGGACCCATGAAAGAACTAAGCTCTTTAAAAATATTCATTAAAACAGACAGAAAGGCAACCAGTGGGATGAGCACAGCGGCATGTAATCAATAAGCGCCAGTGGGGCCTCGGCCCCTGGCTTGCACCCCGGTTTGAGTGAGGCGATGTGGGGCACTGAGGGTAGGCGGGTATTACTGGAAGGTGTTGCCTCACTTTCCTCTCCGTCCTCAACGTGACGGGCCACCCGGTTCCCAGGACGGCAGCACGGGGTCCCCGGTGTGACAGCTCCACAGGGACCCGTGACTCCAGGGGGCTCGCCACGGTGGGGCGCGCGGCGGTGTGGCTCTCTGAGGGCTCAGGCTTCTGGGGGAGGCTCCTATCCCGCCTGAGCGGACGGGTCCTTCTCGGAGTCCTCTGGCACCTGTGCCCGGGGTTCCCGTGCATCGTTCACGCGTATTCTCAGGTGTCGCTAATGCACTAAGTTTCATCTTCCAGGCTGCCTGGGCGAGACGCTTCTCCCTCGCTTTCCTGGTGGCTCTCCCTCCGTGACTTCGCTTCCACCCTTGAGGGGCAGGTTGGGCAACGGGCCGTCACTTGACGCCTCTGTCACGGAGAAGCTTCTCGTGCTGCTGGGACTCCGTGCTGAAGACAGAGCTCCCGCTGAGCAAACACACAGCCCCTCCAGGGTCACACGCCTCCCTGCCTTGCCCCTGGACCCGCTGCCCCTGCTCAGCCACAGGCGCCAGAGTCACACAGCAGGACGGCGGCCGGGAGCCTGCACACCCCCAGCATCCCCGTGCCCGTGGGCCCAGGAAACAGCTAGAAGTGTGCCCCTCAAACTGTGAGCAAGGCGGACTCAGGGCGGGATGGGGCCTCACCGTGCACGTTGTGCCCACGTTTGCAGCACCAGCAGCCCTACGGCATCCTCTCAGGAGAAGTCTGAATTCTCCTGCATACCTTATATCATGGACCAATGGGAGGATGTGGACAGAAACCACGTCCCCTCCTGATACAGCCTGGCTCGAGGGTAGGTATTAATTGTTGAGCCAAAGCCATAATTAACACTAAGCGAAGCTGTGACCTTGGATATTTACGGGGGTCGTGGGGTTAATGCCGCTTCTGGCCAGAGGGGACGCGGACCCCAGGAGAGGCTCCTGGCAGGCGTGCACCAGGGGCGCCGGTCTGCTGGTCTTCGGGACAAAGTTCACTACACATTTTATGTCTTAGTGGGAAACTCATTAGCAATATGATTGTAGGCTAAGATTACCAGCATACTTGAGGAATGTAAAAACCACCTTGGCTGCCTTTCGAAAATGATCCTAACATATTCCAATATCCCCTTCGTTCCCCCCGGGGCGGTCCGGAGCCGTTACAGCGCGGTTTGTGGGATTCCTGGAGCCCTCGATGGGGAATTCTCGCCCTCACTCCCAATCCCCACACGGAATCCCACCTGCTCTGCTGACACCAGGCACGTCCTGCTGGGCCCCGGGCCGACGCGGCAGGCGTAAGTACGGACGCTACGGGCAGAGTCACAAATCAAATGCTCTTCCCTTGGTCAAATGTGCACAACAAACCCACGAGCGGCCGGTTTTTCACTTCATTTCCCACCTTTTCGCCTGGACGAAATGAAACGGGCCGAACCAGGGCCTCGGGGGGGCGCCGGGCGGGCCTCAGACGGCCTGAGCACGAGGCCGCCGGGGCTCCCGACAGGCAGGGTGGGCCTGCGTGAGCTCCGTGCGTCTCCTTCACTGCCACGTCCTCTTCCACGGAGACGGAGCTCCTGTTGATGAAACCCTTGGCCTCCCTCTGCTTCCTCATCCACCACCAGGGAGTTGGAGTGGCCAATCACCGATTTAGGAAGAGAAAGTGGGGTGTGTTCAGCTCAGGCTCTGGAACCTTCCTCCGGGAGCTGCGGCCGGCAGCAGGGAGTGGGCTCCCCACCTGCCAGACCCTGAAGGGAGGCCCACCTTGGTCCCGCTGCACCGGCACTGCGGGTGAGGCTGCCCCACCCCGGGACCCTGCATCTCAGCCTTTATCTGCAAGAAAGGTGACACCGCACCAGCCTCAGCCCTGTCTCAGGTCTCTGTACCCGGGCGGGGGCGACAGCACTGCTCACCCCAGCCCTGCCCTGTCTGGGGGCATGTGCACGGTAACCACACCCCTCCGGCCTGCTAACTGCTCAGCCCTCAGCCTAGGAAGCTCCTCCAGGGCTCACCCCTGGACACCTGTGGTGTGGCCAGCACAGAGTGGGGGTCCCCCCACACCAAGAGGGATTTCAGAACTCCAGTTGTAGAACCTGCCATAGGGCATGAGGCTGCCTCACAAGCTTCCAGCACGGCCAGGCGAAGCCCTCCTGTCCCCTCTCCACAGCCTGCTGAGTGACCTGAGTCACACCTTGTCTTCAAGGTTCTCCTCACTAGGTGGAAATAGGGGGACCTGGCCCAGGTGTCTCCATGGTCCCTGGGGTGGGGCCTCATGGATTTTTAGAATCTCGAGGAGACCAGAGCCCTGCTGGCTCACCCATTCTGTTGGGGGCGCAGCTGGCCTCTGAAAATGTGCTTTGGAAGAACTGGGCCAAGGCGAGCAAGGCTGTGTTTCCCCAGATGTCCAGCACCGAGGGTCCTCACGCAACCGTCCTGGGGAGGGGCTGCTGTTAACAGAAGGGTCTCCGAAGGGCAGGAGGCCCACAGCAGCTGGAAGGCCCGTCCCCCAGGTCCTGCTGGAGGAAGCATGGACAGGATCCAGACCCGCCGCTCTCCCCTCGGGCTCCGCAGGCCGCCCCTCCCTGGCCATCGCTTCCTGACGTGTTGCAGACGCTCGAGGAGAGGAAGCCACGGTGGTGGGCGCCGTGCCGCTGGGAGCCAGCGAGAACCCAGCCCCTTTCACCTGTTCGCCCCAGAGGGCCACCTGCCTCCGCACGAGGCACAGCCCGTGTGTCTGCCACCCCGTTCTGAACACCCAGGGGGCTGGGGTCCACCTTACTCCACCCCTTCTTGTGCCCAGAGGTCTTCCCTGGCCAGGCTTCTAGAAAACTCTTCCCTTCTCACCCTGAATGTTTTCCTGCTCTGTCTTCAAAAGCCCAATCCTTCCCTCCCATTGGAACCGAAGCAGTGCACCATGGAGGGGCCAGGTCAGCCGCCTCCGTCCCTCCTCTGGTGTCTCCTGCCCTCCCCCTCCTGTTTTCCCTTCTTATTTGTCCTGTTGAATGTCAAGTGGGCCTGCCTGGGCTCCTCCGCAGCAGCAGCAGCTGCAGAAGGGAGCAGAAGTGGATTTCCCATCAGCAGAGAATGCCTGCCCTGAGTAACGTGGTGAAGGGCCCGTCTACACTGGCCCGGGCCTGCGCCGGCCCCCGCCTGTGCTCTGGGCACAGCCAGGACTGTTGGGCCACCAGAGGTGGCCCCCGTGGGCGGGAAGTGTCCTCGGCCCCATCCTCACAATGTTCCAGGGGACACCATGGTGCTCTTCCGAGGTCCCCAAGGTGCCCCAGGCGGAAAGTGGAACCACGTTGACCACAAGGTATCCAGGCCTGTGGGCTCAAGGTGTCACCCGGGGCAATGACCCCTGACCCCGTGAGTTGCACACAGCTCTGCCCTGCAAGGAGCTTTCTCCCCAAGTGTTTTTACAGATCGTTAACTCCTGGTGGCGAGGCCAGGGCAGGGGGGAAGCAGAGCTGCGTGTTGGTGGCTGCAGAGGCAAAGAGGCTCTGAAATTATAATAACATGAGTCAACGCGAACCCAAATTAAATTTACACATGCTTCGAGAGCGCTGTCTGCTTTGCAAGGCAGGGCACACTGGCACGGCCAGTGACCACGGCTTCTGCCTCTCCGTGGGCCGCAGCACAGACGGGAGGACAGCGGTGATGTGATTCCCAGCTGACGTCTTATTTACTGGGGCCGCGGTGGGAGCCGGCCCTGCGGCAGGTAGGCAGGGCGGCTGAGAACTGGGAACCGCCGCCGGGGCCCGGCTCCTGCTGGGAGGGGGGAAGGAGCCCCTCGAGACAGCAGACTCGGAGCCAGAGAGGCCTGGACTGGAAACCTGACTCCCGGTGCAATCCTGACACATGAGCATGGCACTGTGTGTGTGCGTGAGTGTGTCTGTGCTGTGTGTGCATGTGAGTGTGTGCATGCATGTGGTGTGTATATGGTGTGTATGTGCAAGCAAGTACGCGTATGTGCATGTGGTATGTGTGTATGTGGTGTGTGTGCATGAGTGTGTATGGGAGTGTGTGTGCATGACTGTATATGGTGTGTGAATATGCATGAGTGAGTGTGGTATTGTGGTGTGTGCATGTGTGTGCATGCATGTGCATGCACTTGTGTATGCTGTTTGTGGTGTGTGTCCGTGTGCATGAGTGTTATGGTGTGTGAATGTGCATGAATATGTACGTATGTAATATGTGTGGTGTGTGCATGAATGTGTATGTGGTATATGTGGTGTGTGTGTGTATGTAGTGTTTGCATGAGTGTGGATGTGCATGTGTATATAGTGTACGTGCATATATATGTGACATGTGTGCATATGAGCATGTGCATGTGTATGTGGTGTGCGTGCATATGTGATGTGTGTGCATATGAGTATGTGCATGTGTATGTGGTAGGCATGCATGCGTATGTGATGTGTGTGCATACGAGTGTGTTCATGTGCATGTGTAAATGCTCTGCATGCATGTGTATGTGACATGTGTGCATACAAGTGTGTGCATGTGTATGTGGTGGGCAGGCACACCTATGTGATGTGTGTATACGAGCATGTGGATGTGCGTATGGTGTGCGTGCATGTGTATGTGACATGTGTGCATATGAGTGTGTGCATGTACATGTGTATGTGGTGGGCGTGTACGCTTGTGATGTGTGTGCATACGAGCTGTGTGCATGTGGATGTGCGTATGGTGTGTGTGCATGTGTATGTGATATGTGCGCATACGAGTGTAGGCGTGTGCATGTGTATGTGGTGGGCGTGCGCGCATATGTGACGTGTGTGCATACGAGCACGGGCGTGTGCATGAATGCACATGCGTGTGTGAGACCCACAACCAGTCGGAGGGCCCGGGGGCGGCGCTGTGTGGCCCGAGGGCTCCCTGCGGGCAGCGGGCCAGGAGGCGGCGGGCACCCCTGGGACGTGCGGCGCTGCCCTGAGCACCCGCTGACACGGACGGCCACGCGCCCGAGCGGCTGCTGAGCGGAAGCGGGCGGGACGGGCGTGAGCTCAGGGCAGCAGGCAGCGGCGGTCCCGGGGCGGCGCCCGCACAGGTGAGCCCAGCCGGGGAGGGGCCGTGCCTGCAGGCGGAGGGCATGGGTGAGGGCAGGGGCCGCGGGGGCACAACGCGACGGGGACCCGAACTCTGCCCCCTGCGCCCGCCCCGGAGGTGCCGTGGGTCTGCTGAGCCAGGGCTCGCGGCGAGAGGGCACCAGCCAGCGGTGCCCAGCTCCTGGGTAACAGTAGTCCTGCCCGCCCGGCCCCACAGGCTGCAGCCGGACAGCGGGCCCCTGGCTCTGGGGCCAACGTCGTGGGGCGGGGGCTTCACGCCTGCCTCCCGGGCGGGCCACGCTGGAATGGGGAGGGGACGCAGGGCAATGCCCAGAGCTCAGGAGCCACTCTCAGAGCGACAGGGGCAGCGCTGACGGCGAGGCTCCGCGACAGCAACACGCAGGACAGTCCTAGAAGACGGCAGGGCGGCCACCTCACCGGCAGGGCAGCTGTCCGCGTGGGCCGCTCCGCCCCGCCTGCCCCCACTCAGCCCCTCGAGCCCGGGTCACGAATCTCCCCCCGAGGCCACGAACCCCGCGTGTCTCCTGGACGTGCGGGTCGGGGGAGACGAGGCCAGACCCCCACCCTGAGGGGCGCACAGGCCCAGAGGAGGAGGGAATGGGTGTCCGCCCCTCCCAGGGGACAGCAGCCCTCCCTGCCGTGCTGCGCCGTTGAAGTCTCGCTAAATGACCGTCTTGCTTCTCACCGCTTGGGTGTCAGCCTCTCTACACGACGGCGGCCCTGCGTGGGGGTTTCACAGACGGGCTCTCGGCGTGGCCTCCAGCAGGAACGTCTAACGAAACAGCCCGAAGAGAGCCAGCTGCCACGGCGGGTGGGCGGCAGGGAGAGCTTCGCGGCGTGGGCAGCCGGCCCCTCGGGGCCCCCACCCGCTGCGGCAGGCAGCTCGGCGGCCCTGCGACGTTCAACCTGCCCAGTCACTATTGTCCCACGGAAACGTCTCCATGTGTGTCACCTCCTGGAGGAACAGACCCCACACTAAACTGGGGGGTGTTGCAACCTCCTGCCACCTGCGAGGTGTTAGGGTCCGAGAGCCTGCAGGAGGTGGTGCCCGTGTCCCTGTGGCACCCGCGCCCCGTGGGCTGCTCTGCATGTGCCCGGGATGCACATTCCCCTGGCCTTAAGCACCCACGAGGCCACCGGGTCTGGGCGGGGACTCCCACATCTTTCCCTTTAAGCTGCTCTGGGGTTCAGGTCTCCTGCGGTCCTTTAACTCCCAGATCAGGACACCACAGGCCACCATCACGCTGCCTACAGGTGCACTCATGGCCTCGGAGGGAGGGACACGGCCAGGCTGTGGGGCCGAGACCCCGACATCAACCCCCCGCTCACTGGCTCATGGAGAGGGAGGGGTGTGATCTGGAAGGAGAGGCACCCCAGAGCCAGAGGGGGGGGTCTCAGTGGTTCATGGAGAACTTCAGTCTTTAAAGCCTCGACGGCTGTTCTTGCATACACCTGCTGGACCCCAGCCTCTCGGGCATTACCCTCAGGATAGTGTCCCACTCACAAGAGCCGTCCCCTTTACCTGGACCTGAGTATGACAGACATTCGGGTCCTTCATCCCATTTTCCACTATTTCTCCACCTGCGCCCCCTTCCAGAGATTCCGACACCAGGGCCCTGGGATGGCACAGCTGCCAGCAACAGCCCCTCCTCCCCACCGCCTTTCGTCAAACACTCTTGGGCACGTCTCATGTGTGGACCCGAGAAGAATTTCGTTGAATTAAAAATTATATTAAATATTTGAATTAATTGAGGGAAATAAATGTCATGGTCGCAATTAGGAGTAATTCCAAACAGCCTCGCAATAAACGGAGCTCCTCATTCAAAGACATTTTCTGCTGGATTCCGCAGCTAAGAAAGGTCCCCCGCCCTTCTCATAGTGTTTATGAGCTATTATATATATTTTTTTGCTTTATGGCATCTTTGGGTTTCATTACATGATCTAATGGCTTATCGCTAGCGTGCATGAAGGGGTTTTTTTAAAATATCTTCAATTAGTGACTGGCCTCCGTTCTAAACTGTCTCATTAGTTGCAATGGCTTTTTTTTTTTTTAAGATTTTATTTATTGATTCATGAGAGACACAGAGAGAGAGAGAGGCAGAAGCAGAGACACAGGCAGAGGGAGAAGCAGGCCCCATGCAGGGAGCCCGATGCAGGACTCGATCCCGGGACCTGAGCCAAAGACAGGGGCTCAACCACTGAACTACCCAGTTGTAATGGCTTTGAATGAATTTTCTTTTTTTGGAGGGTGGGGCGGGGGAGATGAGGTAAAAGGTAAGATTCCTGGAAGATAATACTGTTTATTGTTCTGCTCTCCAGTAGACCTCACCTCAATTCCTTTTTCCCGTTTTACGGAATCGTTTAAAAAGTTCAAGGCAACGTCCTGGCGCAGTATGTTGGTGAGAAAAGCCTTGACTTTGACATAAACGACGACTCCAATGCCACGTCAGCTTCTGAGATTAACACTCCATGACGGGGAGGAAGCATCTTCTCCCTCCAGCTTATGAAAATTTTAAATACACGAAAGAGGGTTTGATACCAGAAATACGCTGAATCTCCTCAGAGGCATTTTTAGTATTTACTGAGATAGACTTTTCTTTTTTTCTTTTTTTTCTTTTTTTTTGACCGTAGATGAGCCGAACTGCAAAACCGAGATGAAGCTTACGAACAATTTCTAAGCTTTGGACACATCTAGCCCGAGTGTGTCAACCCCCCAGGGAAGTACCTGAACGTTCAACTGGCCCCACAGTCCATCAGTAAAACCTCCGCGTCACGTGCCTTATTCTTTTGATACATTACAGAATTTATTTTTCTTATTCTTCATCTAGAATTTGATCTAAGTTCCTAATGGGATGGGTCTGCTTGCTTTGTGTGTGTGTGTGTGTGTTTTGTTTTTTTGAACATTTGACAGGTTTAGGTATCACGCTATGACAAAGGCCCTGCGAGGTGTTCCTCTTCTGAACTCATTTCTGCATGTTGGGGGCTGTCCCCAGGGCAGGGGGGCTTTCCTGGTCCCCAGGGGGAGCTGACACCCCAGGGGCTCCTCACCATGGCCTGAGTGATCTCTGACAGAAGAACACAGTCATCCAGAAAACCACACTGCAGGCCGACGCCACTTAGAGACGCACTTCACCAAACATTGGACAGTCCTTCCCCTCTAGGCGTTTGCTTTTCCCGATTTTGAAACTCTTAGGAGTCTGAAAGTCATGAGCCACGGAAAGCCCCCGTCTCGTTCCCTCTGGGAGGGCCAGCGGCCGCTGCCTGTCCCCGGGGCCTGGGTCACCCTCAGGCTCGCAGCCTCGGGGCCGGGATGGAGCCAGCTCGGCTCAGCAGGCCAGGGACGCGGTCCAGCCAGGGCCTCAGGCCCACAGGCGGTGCTGGGTCAGTGGGTGAGGACCTGAGCCCTGCCCTGCGGGCCGCAGGGGCCGCCCCAACCCTCCAGCCCTGCCAGAGGGGGGAGCCCCGCGAGAAACCAGTTTTTTTGTCTTTTATTTATTTTTTTCTCGATTGCATCAGGATCTTCTGAAGTCAACTTTCACTCGGGCCTGAGCTTCGCTATTCCAGAGGTCTGTGCCAAGGATCCGTGAGGTAGCCTTCCCATCTGTTTATTTATGTTTGGGTGCTTGGGGACAGGGGAGAAATGCACAGAGACCCCTGACCCCCAGCAGCTCGGCCCACATCATGGGAAGCTGTCCGGCCTGATTTATAGCACGCCCGTGACCCTGGTCAGGGAGCTGAAGTTCACAGCATTTTCTTGGCTCCCATCTATCCCTAAATGTCCAGCTCAGTGGAAGCCAATCCCTATTTCAAGGTGATGTGCAACTCTGCAGTTTCCTAACACGCAGCCAATGCCAGCCACGTGAAAAATAAAGCATCAGGGGTGAGGATGAACCCTGTGTTAGAATGCTTGGCTGCTATCACATATGCTTAATCTTTCTCTTTTTCCTCTTCTCTTCTCTTCTTAGATCTTTGAGCTAAATTCATTTCCCCCCACGGAGGAAGCTTCTGGAAGAACGGCAAGAAGCCTGTCCCAGTGGGTCACACCGAAGTGGCCTTTTCGTTCTTGGCAAGGACCTGCAGCTGGGCCTTCCCTCTCATCTGTCATTAGGTCTCCTTGACCGGCCAAGTGTCCACCGTGTCCCCCTCCACAGTCTGTCCGCTGTGGCCTGAGACAGACGGCCTCCAGATGTCCCCTCTTTCCAGCCAGGGTTTGCTTACTTAGGTCAAAGCATTTGGAGAGGCGGGAAAGCCGCTGAGCGTATTCCATAGTCTCTGCATTGTTTCCTGAGTCTTGTGGGTAGCAAGGGAAAGGAAATCCTGAGCCGTCCTTCCAAGCGCTCCAACCAGCTTCTTCCTCGATGGACTTGATTTATTTTTGTTCCTTCGTGCGTTCTACATGAAGTCACGGACAGAGCGTAGTCCACTGCAGGTGCCCCGTGGAGGGCGGGGCGGGGAGCTCCAGTGCGGTAGAGAGAGAGAGAATGGAACCCAGAATGCCCCTCGTGTAGCCTCACTTGCACCTGGGGAGCTCGCAGGAGCCGGGGTGGGGGGGGCTGGGCAGGCCCCCCTACCTGAATCACAGCTGCCGCCCACAAGATGCTCACCTCCATCTCTTGGGGAGAGATGCCTCTGCTCCAGAACAGGAGGAAAGGGCTAAGATTTATGTCTTTAGAAAAATACCTGTTGGCAGCTGGAGGTGGGGGTGGGGTGGGGGGGAGGGAACCAGCATCCGAGGGAGAAAGTCAGTGGGCTGCTGTCCAAAGAGGACACAAATCATCACGAAACCTGAGCGACTTGTCGTAGGAGCGCAGGGGCATTGGAGCATCTCATCTGCCCGAATCCTTACATGTTCCCCCAATTCTTTTGCAAAAGAAAGACATGAAATAGCTGTGTCGGACATTATAAGCTCCAGGAACGTGGGAAGGAAGAAAAACACTTTATGTGTGATTAAGATAACCACAGCAGGCAAGTCAAGGTTTTTTAAGCAAATTTGGTTTCCACTTTCTGGATTTAGTCACACACTAAGCTTCTGGGCAGTTGGGTTCCCCAACTGAGGGAGTCGGGGAACTCCCAACTTAACAGAACAGCCCCTTGACAGAGGATGGCTGCCAACCCCCCGAGTAGCCACCGTGGTCTGCGATTCCCCCGGGCCCTCGTTATTTGGGAAGATGGTCCCCACCTACCAGCATCCTGCCTTGGGCCCCGGCTCCCCATCCTCTGTGCCTGGTGTCGTCCAGACAGGCCACTAACGTCTCCAGGACACGGCCCGTGTGTCAGCAAGGTGTTAGACCTGCAAGTGAATCTTTTTTTTTTTTTTCTTGAGGAAATATGGATCGGTAAACTTAGAGCGAGTTACAGATACGGTTTTGAGCCGATGCATAACAGTCCCCGGCCCAGGATGGGTTGGGGGGTCAGGGACAGTAGACAAAGAGATGAATCACAGGCTTCCAGCTTCTCTTGAGCAAGACCTGAACAAACACATTTTATTATTTTGTTTTTGGAGCTGAGATGTTCCAGAACATTCCTTTACAGGCTCACTTATCAAGTCTTTCCAGACAATGTGACTTTTGGTCAAGTTTTGCTTCTGTCCTCCCCTGGCAGGGTGGTTCAGCAGGACACTGAGTTGTGCTTAGGAATGTGCACATAGGGACGCCCAGCCGTCTGTAGAGTGCCTGTCTCCTTCACACCCACCAGGCGCCCCAGCCACCCCGACCCCATGCACACCCTTGCAGGGCAGGGTCCTCACTGCTCTCGGTCCTGCTCAAGAGAAGCCCAGCCCCAGTCGCCCACCATTCCCATGCCCGCTCCCCGCCTCACCTTCCCTCAGCACCTGTGCCTGCTGACCTGCGGTGTGTGTCTGGTCTGCTGTCCCCACCCTGCCAGGGGGAGCTCGTGACCCAGGGACCATCCTTCTCCTCACCCAGTCACAGCCTGTGACGTGGAGCCCAGCACAAAGCAAGCACATGACACACATGACAACTACTAGCTGCATGACTGAGCAAATCCACCTCAGCGCCATGCCTTCCCCTGGCCTTCCCCGTGGTGTCCAGGAGACAAATCCTTCTCTTCGTTGTTTGCAAACCACCATTAGCCAACACTGACCTGCAGTATCTTAACTGGTTGCTTACCTACCTGTCTCCCTGGCTGGACGGCAAATCCTCCATAGGACAATGCAAATAACCCCACCTCTATGTCTCCAGCACCAAGCATGAAGACTGCAAACAGTCAGTGCTCAATAAATGTGTGTACTGCACAAAAGAAACACGCAGAAGGAATAACTCCGTCTCGTGCTACCAGCGATTCTGAACTCCCCACCTGCACTGAGCGTGTGTGCCTCTGGTGGTATGTCCACAACCTTTAGATTTTCCACCTGCAAAAGGGGGAAACACTGGTCACTTGTCCACCGAGCTGCCCAGGTGCATAAGGCTCAATGGGCATCTGCTGGGTGTGACATGCCCCCGTCCCTGGCGAGGCCTGCCTCTCTCCCATGCATGTGCTTTTTCATAATTCACAGTTTCTAGAGCATCTGGAAGCTTTATTTTGCATGACCTTGAAGACACACATCTAGTCAAATTAACAGGCATGTAATCCAACTCGTAGAAAAGAAAAGACTATCACCCTCCCCTCCCCAGACTGGCCGAGAAATTACTACATCTAAATACAGACAAATGAAAAGACACACAGGTGCTCTGATTTTTTTTTTTTTTTTTTTTTTTTTGGTGCTCTGAGAGTTTGGACTCAACCTCCTCTTTGAAATTTGTGAGAATCACTTCCACTTGGGAGGAGATGCTGGAAGCCCTGACGCACCAGCCTGTGCTCCTGAGACCCCTCCTCGGGCCTGTCAAGCCCCCCAGGGTTGGCCAGCTTGTTCAGGGAGTGGGGGCAGAGAGGACCTGTGGTGGGAACGCCCAGTCCAAGAGCCACTCCTCTTCCTGGTGCTATGGTAAGAAACACTTCCTCGGGATCCCTGGGTGGCGCAGCGGTTTGGCACCTGCCTTTGGCCCAGGGCACGATCCTGGAGACCCAGGATCGAGTCCCACGTCGGGCTCCCGGTGCATGGAGTCTGCTTCTCCCTCTGCCTATGTCTCTGCCTCTCTCTCTCTCTGTGACTATCATAAAGACAGAAAAAAAAAAAGAAACACCTCCTCAACGTTTTGTTTTAATCGTAATAAAAAACACATGTGCACCATGATTTGCAAGCGCCAAAACCCGGAAGCCACCGAAGTGTCCGATGATAAATGGATGAAGAAAGAAATGTGGCGTGTATACACAATGGAGTATTACTCAGCCATAAAAAGAAGGAAATCCTGCCATTCCTGATGACAGGGATGAGTTTTGGGGCCACTAAATGAAATAAGTCAGAAAGAGAAAGGTGCAAATAGCATAATCTCACTTCTTTGTGGAATCTAAAAATAAAATAAAATAAAATAAACACCTCACAGGTACCCAGAGCTGATCGGTGGTTGGGGAAGGGGATACGCAAAAGGGGCGAAGGAAGTCCAAGGTACAAACTCCCAATTACGTGACACTCAAGTCCTGCGGATGTAGTGCCCGGCGTGGTGACTGCGGTTAAGAACACCGCGTGTCTGACACTTGCTAAGAGATAAGATCTTAAAAGCTTTCATCACAAGAAGAAAAAGCTTTGTAACTATTACGGCGAGTGAGGTTGGCTAGATTTCCCGTGGCGACCATTTCCAAATATGCGCAAATATCAAAGCTTTGTGTTGTGCACCCAAGACTGTCACGATGTTCTACGTCAACTACATCTCAGCAGAAAAGGAGAAAAGACCTACCTCCGAAAGGTGCAAAAGTCAAAGGAGATGATGTATGTAAGGTACCTGGACTGAAAAAAAAAAACGTATATTCCTACCTTAAAAAAACACAGCGTAACAATTACCATCTTTATTAGCTTTTTAAAAAGATGTTGTTTATTCATGTGAGGAGAGAGCGAGCGAGCACATAAGCCAGGGAGGGGCAGAGGGCAGGGGAGAAGCAGACGCCCCGCTGAGCAGTGAGCCCGATGCGGGGCTCGATCCCAGATCCCCGAGATCACGACCTGGGCTGAAGGCAGATGCTCAACCCCCTGAGCCGCCAGGCGCCCCCAACTTCATCATCTGTAAGTGTTCAGTTCAATGGTGTTGAGAACGTCCATGCTGCCGCTCAACCAATCTCCAGGACTTTTTCGTCTTGCAAAACTGACCCCCGTGCCCCGTAAACATCGCCCATCTCCCTCCTCTGCAGCTCCTGTCTCCGTGACTCTGCTTCCTCCAGGGACCTCACGTAAGTGAACCGTGCAGTGTCTGTCTTGCTGTGACCGGCTTGTCTCACCAGGCATCATGTCCTCCAGGTCCACCCCTGTCGTGGCAGGTGCCAGAGGCCCCTCCCTCTATGCACTCTGTTGTACGGGGCGCACTACGTTTTGTTGCTACGTGGCCCTCAGCGGGCGGGGAGGCTGCTTCCACCTACGAACACGGGCGTGCAGATTCCCTTGAGAGACCCCGCTTTCGATCCCCTGGGCACACACCTGGGATGGCCGGATCCTAGGGTGATCCCACCTTGAACTTCTTGCAAAACCTCAGCGGCTTCCACGGCAGCTGCACCATTTCGCACCCCGACGGCGGCTTCTCCACGGCCCCGCCGGCACCTCACCTGTCTGTTCCGCGGCAGGAGCTGCCCCGACGGTGTGCACGGAGAGCTCACTGTGGCTTTATTTGCATTTCTCTTACGACGAGTGATGGTGAGCGGCTCTTCGTGCCCGTTCGTACATCGTCTCTGGAGAAGCGTCCATCCGACGCTTTGCCCTTTATAAAAATCAGATCATCCGGGGTTCGTTGTCGTCACGTTGCAGACATTCTTTGCACGTTCAGGATGTCAGCTCCTTCCTTCTCAGATACAGAATTTGCGAATATTTCTCCCATCCTGTAGACGGCCTTCTTCACTGTGCCTGAAGTTCGACAGAGTCCCGTCTGTCTATCTTTGCTGTTGCTGCCTGCCTTCTGAAGACTTCCCCAGAGAGCCCGGAGAGCTCTTTCTGAAAGTATAAAATTCCGTCCCGGTGGTGGTAAACAAGCTGCAGCAGTAGCCGGTGCCAGGGCTTCTTGTGAAATCGCTTCTTGAAAAGTGCTCCTCACCGCACTTGACGTGATTCCCCACCCCGGGGCAAACAATCCACGTCGCTCACTTTTCAAGTGAGTTTGGTACACATCGCTCTCTTCCTGCGGGTTCCCCCCGGCCACGCCCTTTGCAGGAAAGGGCTGGAACTGCCAGGCTGCACCCTGCTCTCCCCCTCTAACCTGATCGGACAGCTCGTCCATCACCGCCTCGTCCCACGGCACGCCCTGGGTCACTGCGTCGGTCCCTGCCGCCGCCACCGCTCCCAGCGGGCAGGACCCCTGCGCAGATGCGCAGAGCATTCAGCTGTGGCCGGGCCGAGCCCTCGCATTTGTTTCTTCCCTACCACCCCACACGTCTCCAAGCCAACCAGAACCTGGCAAATATCAGACACCCCTGAGAGCACAGGAGGGGGACCATCCTCTCTTCAAGATCACAGGACCCTGAAGACGGGGAAAGAGACACCACCATAGGGTCAGAGGTCATAAATTCAATCCCGACCCAGCCAAGGGCCAGCACATGAACCAGGACTGATGGGTGATGACCCCTTTGAGACCCACACCCAGGTGTAGAAAATGCCATGAATAACCCCCGTCCCAGTCACTGGGCCATCCCGGACCCCTACTGTGCAGGCCCCTGCCCTGGGCCTGGCACGCGGGGCTTCCCCAGTACTTGTGGAGCCGTTAGGACATGGCCCGTCCACACTGTGCAGATCACCACACTGAGCCCGGCTAGCCGTATCAGCGTGAGTCGGCCACATCGGACAGGGTGGGGCCCTGGTATCACCAGAGAGTCACCAGCTTGGAACAGGTGGTCCCGCTGGCTGCGGCCAGGGCTGCCACGGAGGGGCGGCGAGGGGACCTGCAGTCCAGCTGAGTGGGAGTGTCACACAGCGACACGGTGGGGGCTGGGCACAGAGGCCTCCGCACCTCTCCCCAGAGCCGGAGCCCACAGCCACCAGTTGCTTCTGGCTCAGCTGCAGAATCACGGGAAGCATGGTGTGCATCAGGGGAGAGGCGGCCCCGGGCAGATGGCAAGGCTGAGGCTCAGGTCGACCCAGAGAGGGCTCGGGGCCACAGAGCTTCATCTGAAACAGCTGTCCCAGGGACATCCGAGGGCCCCTAGTCCTCTGAGAGCTGCGGGCAGGTGCACCCGGGGCGCCCCAGGGGTGTGGGCTCAGGTGGGAGGGACGCGCCCAGGTGTGTCTCCACCTCCCGGTGCAGCGCTCTCGGAGCTCCAGTATCTCCATCCCTCCATCCAATCACCTGGGGGGCTTGCCCCCTGTGGACAGGACAGCCTCCCGCCGGCCTCGCGCCCCCACCCTGCCGCCCAGCTGTGTGAGCCCCCACCCCATGCTTCCCCACTGGTCCTCCTCCTTTGGGGTTGCACCCAGGGACCCCGGGAGGCCCCTCCCAGCCCCTCCAGCAGCCTCATTCTGGTGAGGACCGCCTCACACGTCTCTGCGTCTGGTTTTCAGGCACTTCGTCTGTAACACAGGACCACGTGGCGCCCACAGTGGGCAGCGAGCCTGTGCACGGGGCTCCGTCACCCCTCGCCGCTCTCAGCATCTGGGGGTATTTGCCAGCAGCTCACTCGGTGCCAGCCCCATGCACCCGGCACCTGATGGGCAGACCAGGAGACCATGCTGTGTTCCATTTTACTGAAAGGTACCCAGGCATGACTCTCCCATCAGGGCCCGTGCACCCCCGGAGCTGTGCCCCCAGCCCTGAAGAGACACGGGCACTTCACTGCAGAGCGTGTGTGTGTGTGTGTGTGTGTGTGTGTGTGTGTGTTCAGGCCACAGGAGTAACATCAATACAATATTTCACTCCCCAAATCACAGTGGCCCACACCCCAGATCCGCGTGTACCTCTTTCCCCACCACCTCCCCCCCAACTGCTGTGGAAGTTCATATTCTCTCTCTCCCCCCTTCTGCACACAGCGATTTAGGGGATGTGGCCCCTCCAGCTCCAGAGCTCCCGTCTGCAAACGGCCCCAGCTCACAGAATGGAAGAGGCCCTTAGAAGACGAGGCTCACTCTGCTCTCAGCTGCAAACCCAACACCCCCACACTGCCAGGAGTGTTCTCCTCAGAAGGCAGCCAGGGAATTATAAATCACAAATACTTTTTCCTGTCACAGAGAAAATGTGGTTTCGTAGCACAGACACAGCGTATCCCCCCCCAACAACTCTTGCATTTGTGCATCCTGCAAACACGTCCTGTGTACGGACCAGGTGCCTGGCCGTGGACAGGACCTGGGCAGGCGTACACACAACCCAGATGTGGTCCCCAGGCCACTCACAGGGAGACGGGAAGGCGGATGTGTCTGGGGACACTGACAGCAACAGTATCAGGCCTTGGGGAGCTCAGGGGTCACACGAAACACCGCAGGAGGACCACCACAGGCCCCCGAGGAGGAGATGCTGGGCTAGGGTACTGGAGGGAGGAACGGAGGTGGGGGCATGCTGGCGGGGGGGGGGTGCAGGTGCCGAGAAGCGATGTTCAGGGAGGCAGGCACTTGATCACTCATTCACTCTTCCCCCTCTTGCAGAGCCCCTGCTCCCTGGCAGCCCCTGCTGCAGTGCTGGGCACGGTCAGCAAGGGAAAGGCCCCTTCTCCACCCTGCAGAGCTCATCTGGGGGCGCTCAGAGGGGCAGCTCAGCTGGAAGAGCAAGCAGGGCCCTCAGCCACTGAGGACCTGGGGCAGCACCATGGCGGAGTTGGCACAAAAAAAAAAACGTATTCAAGAGGCCCGGAGATGTGAGACACTGCATAGGGCACATTACACACATTATTCCACTAACAGCTTACGTGATTAGATCCCACTGGTGACCTGGAAAGGTGCCTTGGCTGATAGTGTAAGAATGGCCTGAAGAGCAGTGAGATGCCCATTAGAAAAACCCAAACCCGGAACGCCGACAACTCTTAGGGCTGGCAGGCTGTGGGGACAACAGGAACTGCTCGGAAGGCACATGGGGGCCGCTTGGAACGTCAGCGTGACATTTCTTACAAAACCGAACACTCTGACCGCACGCTCCAGCAGCAGTACTCTTTGGGATTTGCCCAGAGGAGCTGGAAACTCACATCCACACAAAAACCTAAATGCAGATGCTTACAACAGCTTTATTCATAATTGGCCAAAACTCGGAAGCAACCGAGATGCCCTTCAGTCGGTGGATGGATAGACCGTGGTCCATCCAGACGTTGCCACATCACTCGGCACTGGAAGGAAATGAGCTCCTGAGCCATGAAAAGACAGGAAGGATCTTTCAATGTGTATCACTAAGTGAAAGAAACCAAGGTGAAAAGCCTACATACTGTATGAGTCCAACTATAGGACCTTCTGGAAAAGGCAAAACCATAGAGACAGTAAAAAGATGAGTGGTCACCATGGGTCAGGGGGTGACGGGAGAAAAGGATGAACAGGTGGGACCTGGAGGATTCCTAGGGCAGTGATAATACTCTGTATGATACCATAGTAATGGATACACGTCCTTATAGGTTGGTCCAAACCCACAGAGTGCACAACACCGGGAGGGAGCCCTCATGTGCACCCCGGATTTTGGGTGATGATGCTGTGCCTGTGTGGGGTCATCGGCCGGAACACATGTACCATCTGGTGGGGGATGCTGACAACAGAGGAGGCCGCGCATGTGTGGAGGTGGGGGGATGCAGGAAATCTCCCTCCTTTCCCTCAATTTTGCTGTGAAGGAGATTATACTGATCTGGAAAAGAAACAAGTCATAATAATATTAAAAAATGCAATAAATCAGGTAAATAAAAAATTTTTTTAAAGAATGACCTGGAGAGAGGAAACTGCAGGTCCTGACGGTCCAGGAAGAAGGGCCCCTGTGTCCCTTGCTGGCACCGCCGGGAGGGATGGGTACCTTCCCATCGTTGGGAATCACATGATCACACGCTGCCCGTTGGACAGACCGTGGAGGGTGTTCCCTGCGGACCAAGACCACCAAACCTGCTCATTTATTCACACCACCCATTTATAAAGGTAGCGAGGCTCCTTGGATTAGAAGGAGTGTGTTTCTAATATAACAGCAGGAAAACAAGCCCCCAACCAGCATAACCCGAGGTTCATCTTGTTCCCTGGGCCCCGTCAATTCCAAGGCTTAATCTGTGGGCACTAAGAGCCAATGGATGCCCAGGAGGGGAGAGGGGAGGGGCGATCTGCCCATTTCTGGACCCGGGGACTCCTGTGTCTGGGCTGAACAGTGCTCGGCCTGCCTCGCTGAATCCTGATACCAGATTGCACAGGTGCGTGGGGCAGCCGGGGAGGCAAGGTCAGCCTCCAGCTGGCAGTGCACAGGCTGCCCACCCACAGGCAGGGGCCGAGGGCGTAGGAAATGCCACTTATGCTCAGCCAGGGTCCAGGCACAGGCCTCTCCCTCTCTCTCCAAGAACTGCCACCACCTCGTCTGAACCTGACACGTCCAGGGGAACGGCACGTTCCGAGAACAGGAGCTGGGCCGTATTTGACGGCAAAGGGGAATCTCCCTTTCTAGACCATCTGCTGAAGGCGCAGACTGCCTGGGTTCAAGTCCTGCCTCTGCCCACTGCTAACTGGACGCCCTTAGCTGACCCCCTGGGTCCCTGCATTTTCCCATCTGGGGAATGGGCATAAGCGTACCAACCTCACTGAGCTGTTTCCAGGATCGAAATAACCCTACTGGCCCAGGGCTGTGGTCCCTCAGTGACCCAGGCGTGCCAGAGTCTCAGCTGTCAGCCCTCAGCATCTTTGCCCCCGGGCAGAGCGGCTCTGTCTCAGTCTCTCTACCCCGGATACTGGTTGGGAGCAGGAGAGGAGGAGGCTCCTCAGACCACTCTGAAGCCAGGTCTGCTTGGGGGGAGGCCACCGAGGCCTCACTGAGTCACTGCTGAATCCTGCTGTCACCCCAGCTGCACCCTGTGGGCTTTCCAGAGCCCCCAGCCTCCCCATGCATCTGAGGCCAGGCCCTGACATATGCCTGGAGCCCTGGACCTCGCAGAGGGTCCCAAAGGAGGGGAACCCCAAGGGCCGCCTTCCCGGTGCACAGGAGCTCAGGGAAGGATAGCGGCCTGCAGGCACGAGCGGCGTGGAGGGTGAGCTGACCTCAGGCCCCGGTGGCCCCGGGCCCAGCACCCCACAGAGCATCCGGGGCTCACTCACCTCCCCCCACCCCCCGGGTCCCTCTGGGCCCACAGTGCCCATGCGGGCACTGGCCTCTGCTCTGCTGGCACCGCGTCTTGGTCCCAAGGGCCTGCGCTCCCTCCGCCTGGGGCCGCCCTCGGGAGCCGGGGGCCACCTTCTGCCCCGCACCCCGGCCTCCCATTCAAGCCTTCCTGCTGTTGATGTGCGCGGCCAGAAGACAAAAAGCCATCCGTGTGAGTCACCCGCTCTGCTCCGCAGTCGGCGCTGATTCATGCAGGAGGCCCACGGCGGGGCTCACCCGGCCGTTAACCTCTTGGTTTCTTTATGTCTTGACAGCAAAAGGTATCTGTGGTTTGGGGCTGGGGATTAAAGCGCAGCTGGCTCGCGCGGGACGGGCGGTCGCGGGCAGGGGTGGCCGCGAGCACGCGTGCCTGGGGCTCCTGCTCCCCACACCCCGCGCTCGCCGTGGAAACTCACAAACACTTCGGTCAGCCTTCTGAAAAGGATTTGATCATCTGGCAAGGGTGGTCCCAGATTTTGCCAGAAGTATGCATCAAATGCAGCCCAGGGGTGAAAGAAGGCAGGCCCAGTGCAAATTAGATTAGGGCTGAGAATCTGAAAGGAAATGTGAGCCTGAGGCTCCGCCTGGGGACACGGGTGGCCGTGGGGCCCCCGGGAGGGCGCAGGTGGGACGCAGGCACCGGAGGAGGCTGGAAGCAAGCGGGCCGGGCTCTGGAGGACCTGGCCTGCAGCGATGGCGGCGAACCCACTCCCCTGCCCGCCCCCCGCAACCCCCCCTCGGCACGCCCATCCGCCCCTCCGGGCCCAGCACTCCCGGTCATCGCACAAGGCCAGGAGCTTGGGATGACTGATTCTAGCTTCTCGGTCCAATCATCAGTGAATCCCAACGGCCTCCAAGAGGTGAGGAGCGGTTCCTCCCTCCTCCTCCTCCTGCTCCTCCTCCTCCTCCTCCTCCCAGTTCGGGTTAGGAGGACAGTTACTAAACTCATCGTATTTTCTCCACTCACTTAATCCAGAAATCTGGGAGTGCTTTATCATTAAGGACATTTATCCCCAAATAGAGAGAGAAGAGTTCACAAACCAAAGACGAGGGGAACACAGAAAGCCCACGGAGGGTGGGGGCCACGCGGGGACAAGGATGAGGACGCGCTAATTCCTGGAATTGCAGGAAGGCGTAGGCAGCCCGGTCGCCCAAAGCCAGGGAGCCAGGCTGGGCCCTGTTGATACATTCTGGAAAAATGTATGAAATTAAAGTAACAGGTCGGGGTCTTGAGCCATACAGTGCGGGAGGTGCAAGAATAGGTTTTTAAAGGACCCCCCTCTTTTTTTTAAAGATTTTATTTATTTATTCATGAGAGACACACAGAGAGAGGCAGAGACACAGGCAGAGGGAGAAGCAGGCTCCCTGATGCGGGACTCGATCCCAGGACCCCGGGGTCACGCCCCAAGTCCAAGGCAGATGCTCAACCGCTGAGCCACGCAGGCCTCTAAGGCCCCTTTCTCATATGACCTCGGGCAGAACCAAAGCTGTAATAGTGAAAGGGAGGTCGGGCCAGGGGAGCAGGCTGTCCTGCAGGAGCGGAGCTTCACGGAGGGGACATGGGGAGGGCGCGCAGAGTCCCGACCAGCGACCGGTGGGTGTGCACCCTCCCCTCTATCTTTAAAAAGCGCTGTTTTCTCAAACTGCAAACGCAAGACAGGGCATTTGCAGAACATTTGGAAAATAAAGAAACACAAGAAGAAGAAGGAAAAGGAGATTCTTTGACTCACATCTTGGTCCAGAGGTTTCCGCTCTCATGCTAAACGCACGTGCAAGCCCACTAGGAATGTTCAACCCTGGGGACTTATGATCCTTAAGATCCCTCATGGGGCCGTTTCCCTCAATGATCAAATATGTGTTTCGGCACAAAATCTGCTGACTGTATAGTGCTCCAGTCTATGGACGGACCACAGTTTATTCTCAACCAACCCCCCAGGACATTTGAAGCGTGTCGCTAATATTAGCAAAGCCGATAGGAATCTCGTCGTTGCTGGCCAGACCCACCGTTATTCACCCAGGATAGTGACTGCAAGTGCAATTCCTGGCTCATACAGGATTTCCCATGTTCCAACCTTTCCTTATCTATTGTCAAAGTCTCCTTGTAAAGATTTTACAATTCATCTTCGCAGGTCAAAGACAAGGGGGCCCCGTTCCTCACACCTGCCTCAATGCTCAGGATTATCATTACCTTTTCTTCCAATTTCTTTAAAAAAAAAAAAAAAGTATCCACCTGTTTGTTTTTAATTTCTTGGGTTGCTGTTGAAGTTGAACACCTTTCCTAGGTATATTGGGCAACTGAATTTCTTCTCCTGTGAATTCATATTTCCACCCTTTTTTTTTTCCTACTGGGTGATTATTTTGTTTTCCTTCAGATTTTTAAGAGCTTTGGTGTAGTAGGAATATTGACTCACTGCACAACACATTGTGAATGCTTCCTTCCTGGCTCGTTTCAAAGTTCTGGTTATCGTAGTTTTTTGGTATACAAGAGTTTCAAATTTTAATTTAATCAGAGATTTTTTTTTCCTTCCTAATTTATGCTTACTCTACTTTGAAAGATCAGGAATGAGAGGCTGTGAAGGGTTCCCATCAGCAAATGTCACTTAAGTTCCCTGAACGTTCACTGATGGGTTCTATGGAACAGTGACCCGGGTGTCCCTGCTGCCCTCCATCTGGGGGGCCACACGTCATAGGTGATTGATGCTCCACCGAACCATGAGGCTTGGATGGGGTAAAATGGATGCATGCCCAGGGATTCACCAGGAAGCCTGATTTTCTATCAGCTTTGTCAGCAGATGTGCTAAGGGAGAGGCTGAGGTCATTGTGATACTAAGGCCTGAACTGCTCAGGGGATAGTAAGAAGGATAGGGGACAGGGTGGGAGGGAGCACCCTGTGTGTTGTGCACCCAAAGGTGCCAACCCTAGTTCATGTCACCAGGATGGTATTTGTGAAAACCAACTGCACAATCAAGGGATGGACGTCCCCCCCTTGTACCCCGTCTTGACTGGAGTGCTGGCCCCAATGTCCCACGGCCTACAGCGCCCAGGTGGGCACACCTATGCCTCCTCTTCGGTCACTATGAAGCAAAAGTGACGAGAGAGAAGAGCAGAGTGCCATGCTGTCAATGTGAGCACCACACTAATATATCAAAGCGTGTCCACTCTGCAGCTGAGTGTCGACAGATGGGGTCCCCGAGACAGGATGCACCTGGCTGGTGGAGGTGACTCCGGCTCCTGTGAGGCCAGGAGCATAACGAGGGGAGTAGACAAGCAGATCCCACCCTGCTGTCTCTCCGTGGAGTCCTCTGTGTCAGGGTTTGGGGGATCTCTGTCTCCCTCCATCCCGAAGGTTTTCCCTCCGGGGGGGCCAGAGGGCCAGGAATGGAGACACAACAGCATCCTGTGCTTTGGGCAACCTGACTCTCCTGGTTAAGACTCCTCGGGGTCTGCTCCCAGTTCTGAGCCCATGTGCCTGGATTCTCAAGACACACGCAATCCACGAGCCCAACACGATCTCTGGGGTTCCTGTGAGTGTCTCAAAATGCTGATTGTGGTAGTGTTTAAAAAAGAAACAGAACTGGATCGTGGCTGAGGACCCCTCAGAGGAGAGCCCCTCCGCTGCCCCTCGCTCCTGTGTGGGTCCCCGGGGTCCCACAGGGGGCTCAGGAGGCACATAAGGGTTAAGCGATCAGGGGAGGAAGAAGAGAAAAAAAAGTAAAGAGAAAACCGCCCAATTGGCCCGGACTGATTTCATGCCAGGGTCCGGCCTGTACCCCATCTCTGGCACGGCACTCAGCGTGTCACTCAAAAGCACACTCACTGCGCTGTGCTCCGTCCCCAGCCCTGGGTTAAGTGATACCAGAGAAAAAGAGGGGTCCGCTGAGAGGAGCAGCCCCGAGCCAGAGGCCCCACGTTTCAGGAGCCATCAAGTCAGCATCAGTGTCTTGACGTTTCCTCTGAGCCTCAAAGGGTCCGATCCGCTGACAGGCTCCAGGGAGCTCATGGGCCACTCTCGCCACAGATGGGGAAACGCCCCCTCTCTGGGCCGCTGGGTGGACCGCAGACCACGCAGAACCCGGGCCCCCCACCCCCGGCCCATCGCCCCGGAGCACGTGAGAGCTCAGTCCACGTGGAGGGGCTTCTGGAGGAATCATCCACATGCCGCTAAAATCGGAGCGTGGGGATAAATGGCAGGGGGGGATCAGAGTGCTTTTTCGGGGGGGGTCCCCATTAGGAAACAGATTACGAAAGAGAAAGAGAAACATTTCCAGGCAGGGCCGCCCCAAGGCGGAGAATCATCTGATAAACACAGAGTCACGTGGCGAACGCGGGCAGCGCCTCTGGAAAGCGGAGAGAAGCGGGGGGTTTAGCCCACGTCCACCCCCACGTCCTACTGGGCAGCAGAGGGGCCCACGGTCCACGTCTTGGGGGATGTAAAATACACATAATATGATCTTTGTCACTTTGACCATTTTCAAGTACAAAATCCGGTGGAATTAAGTGCCCGGCGCTCCCACTATTGTGCAAACATCATCACTATCTATTTCTAGAACTTTTTCATCACCCCAAACAGAAATCCCACACCCATTAAGCAATCATGTCCCAATCCCCCTCCTCCAGGCCCTGGCAGCCACGAATCCACTTTTGCCTATTCCGGATTTTTCGTTTAGAGGGACTCATACAACACGTGGCCTCCTGTGTCTTGACTCCTCTGTCTTAGCGTCGCGTCCGCCAGCAGCACGCTGCACCGGTGGCTGTCCCCGCGGTCGCTCCTGGCTGAGCAGAACAGCATGTGGGGCGACCCCGAGCTCTCGCTCTCCCCCAGCTGGCACAGTTGGGGTAGCTTCCACCTTGAGGCTATCGTGAGCAGCACTACCCTAAACACACGCGCACACCTGTTCACCGGAGCCCCTGCCTTCAATCCCTCCGGGGTGTACAGCTAGTGGGGAGTGCCCGGGTCACACCGACTCCCACGATACGGACAGCTGCAGGGTGTCAGGAACCCACCCCATCACTTTACATAGAGGGAAACCGAGTCCCCAGAGAGGCTACAACTTGCTAAGCCACACACGACCGTGGGTTGAGGGCAGGAATGTTCTCCACCCCAAGGCCCGCTGGACGCAGGACAACGGGTTTGCCCAACAGATTAACTTGGGAGCCTCGCCTCTTCCTGCAAAGGCAACAGGCTTCGGTTTCTGTCTAATTAAAATTTCCCCAAAATAGAAAAAGACCGTGGAGGCGACGGTTCCCAAGGGAAAGACTTCCATACGATTTATTCTGGAGGCAGAGACTTCGACAAACTGCAAAATCCATCGTGGAGAGTCCCATGGGTGGCGCGCAGTCACGGGCAGGAGGAGCCCTGGGGATGCCCGGAGGAGCGTGCACAGCCCCGCGGGAGAAGGTGGGGAGCGCCCTGGGGGGCCAGGGACACCCGCCCCCCCCCCCCCGCTCCCCTCCCTCTCGCAGCTCCGGGAAAGTGAGATTGTGTGATTAACATGAAAGGGTGCGCGCTGGGTCTTTCCCGACACGCTGGCCACACGCCTGCTGTCCGAGGGTGGGGTTCGGAGAACCTGCACACGGACACACTTCCGGGGAAGGAGGCAGGAGCAGGCCCGTCTGGTGTGACCCCCTGGGAAGTAATGTCCCATCACCGTCCAGCGCTCTGCGGGCCGACCTCGGGGGTGGGAGGTTGACGTCTCCTTCTGGAAGCCGACTGTGGATGAGCAGAGGCCTCTCATGCAGAATTTGGCGGTGGGGAGATTTCTACAGTGTGAACCCCAGGAGGAGGAAATAAATGCTGAGCCACCGCTCGCTCTCGTCAGCCCTGGGCTCACCTCGCTGGGACGTTCAGCAGCATGACCTGCAGGTGGGGGTCAGCGAGCAGCTCCCGGCCCGCCTCTGCCCTGCCCGGAGGCCCAGAAAACCACAGAGCAGTGAGCAGCTCTTTGCAAATAAATGATCTTCGAGGTCTTTCCTCTTGCTCCCCCGCACTGTCCTCGGAGGGTCCCTCCAAGCCACACAGGGGCGCTGAGCAGCCCAGGACAGCCCAGCCCACCCAGGCTGACCTTGGGTCCCCGCCCCGGTGTCAAGCAGGTGTGTCCATCCCTGACCACCTGTCAGGGCCCTCTGCTCTGACACCCGAAGCATCTCGTGACAGGGGTGGGGGCCCTCCTCCAAGGCAGGAGCCACCCTGGCACTTCTCTGATACCCTTTGCAGAGCCACGTTGACCCCTGGGAACAAATAAGACACAAGAGCCCTGTAGGTCCTTCTCCAGTCACTCTGGCCCCGTGGCCTCCTGCCTGGGGCATTAAGGCAGAAGAATTGAGGCCACCTTGCTGGGTTTCATTGTTCTGGGAAGGCAGGCAGCATGCTTATTCTGATAAAGCATTTTCTTCGGTTTCTGGGGGACCCTGAGGGAAGAGGTGATCCATCGGCAGCCAGCACTGGGAGGTGCACGCCGGCACAGAAGCCTGGATCCTTCTGTTTTCTTACTAAGGGGCCCCGGTCTCCTTGGTTGCCCCCGTCCCTTGTGAGGGTCTCCGCACAGCACGCCTCCTGCGCACACCCTCATTTTCTCCTACTCTGTCACTCCTGAAAGAGTTACCTTTTCCGTATTATAAATTGTAAGATGATAGATTAATGTTTATGGAGTCTTTGGAGACGCACAAGGAGATTAAACTGCTCAACAATGAAATGATAGGGAATTGTTCATTTTGGAAATGTCATAAAACAAAAACGAATGTAGCATAATAGCAATCTTTGAGATGAGCCGATAAATATATCATAGTCCCCACCTTACGCATGTCGTTTAGTTAAAAGATCATCTCTACCCCCCGAAAAGCAGTCTAAATGAGAGTTTTTGGAATTGGCAATACTTTAACATCCAACCAAGTCACCTCAAGTCAATTCTGCCCTTAAAATCCTTCCCTGTGCAGGGCTCTTCATCACACCCCACGACTCCACGAGATCTGCCCCACCCTATGAAGACACCACAGAATCCCCGTGTGGGCGCGTCCACGGGGTCACCACCTGGTCCCCCGGCAGCTATAGGTGGATGAGGCCGCTCCTGTTGCACAAGAGAAACCAACAGAAACAGGACCCACCAGATTTCCTAGGGTACAGACATCTGTTTGGGACACTTCTGTTCCAGTATCAGTGCAACAATTTCTTAGAAAGTAGTAACGGGGGCAATTAAGGAGAGGGAGTCACCCAGCACAGAGGGGGGGGCCAGGGGGCCTGGGTGTACATCGTTCACTGAGCCCCGCTGAGCTTCCCGAACACTTGGAACCACTCAACTTGGAGAACCCTGAGATGGTGTGTTCATCCTCTGGGCGTGATGGTGCTATTCCTGGAAGGACAGGCTCTTTGTTCATCCTTCCTTACTGATTATAATATGAAAACTGACATGGGTTTTGGCTAATGGTAATAATAACACAGATGAGTTCTCAGTTAAAGAATACGAGAGGGAGTGCGGGCTGTAGGAGTGGGTGGCAGGGGGCATGGCTGCAGAAGAAATGCTCACTGGGCAGAAAAAAAAAAAAAAAAACAACGTGCAAAGGATCAGCTCTTTCTCTCTCGGGCTCCCACCCAGGCACACAGACACCATGAAAGAGAGGAACGTCGGTTTTGATTACTTAGGAACCAATATATACATAGTACGCAACTTGGAATGGTTTAAATTTGGGGAAATCAATCTTCAGTGGAGACGTTGCTCATCTGTGGAACTCAATCACATGAAAGGGACAGGTCTCCAGGAAAATCATGCCTCTCCCTCCCTTCTTTCCGTTCCAATTTGCAATAATTCAGGCATTTCCCAAAGAAAGGAGACGCACCTCACTACATATTTATCAAGGCACTCTCATAAAGAGCTGGATTTTAAGTTCACACAGCTTTCTGGAAGTCAGTGGGGATCTGGCTGAGCCCGAAGGCCGGCTTGCCTTCTATCCCTCCACCGGGCCAGGCCTCTCTAGCTAACAGGCACTTTGCACCTCGAGGTCCAAAAAGCCAAACAAGGCAAATGGCTTCTGACTTCTGATCCCTCGGCGCTCCCTGCAAGCCAAATCTACTTTAAGAACTGAGATTAAGGAAAGGAAATAGCAACTCAATCTTTATTTCTAGAGCTCTTGATTGAAGGAAGACGCTGCCTGCTTGCATTTTGACTTCCAGAATGTTAAATCAAAGTAGAACACACAAAGAAAGCCACCATGGCAGTAGATAGAGTCAGAGACTATAAACTATTGGCCTGTGTTTTCTTTTAGGGAGTTTGTTTATTTTACAAGCTGTCCCTCCTGGAGCCCCACTTGCCGCTGAAGCAGGCAAAAAGAAAAAAAGAAAAAAAAAAAAAAAAGAAAAAAATCCCTTGAATCTCTTAAGAAGAGGGACAAACTCAGAGACTTTAACAGAGAAGTCGGTGTGGCATTTTATTTGTACGGCAGTAGAAAAAACAGCATTAACAACAAAAAGTGTGGTCATTTTTTTTCCCTCCAAGTGGAAGTGAGATAAAGGAACCCTATTCCTCCCCTCTTGAAGCAAAAAGCTGAAAACCTGCCCTAGGTTGTCCTGTGCTGAGTGGCTCCGCCTGGCGCTCTGGAAAGGCTCTGGCTGTGACCACACCACAAACCTCAGCTATGGGGTTGGGATTTGGTGTTTGGTCACCATCAAAGGGTTAATTAAAATCAAGGTTTCTGCCCAAACCTCTCCTGTCAGTCATGTACCAAATCTATACATTCCGAAAAACAAATGTGAACTCTCTCTGTCAAAATTAAACAGTGGGAAATATGAATCTAATGTCAGACAACGTGACTAAATTTGCAATTCTCCCCCAAAAGGTGCAGATGACTTTTTTGTTTTGTTTTAAAGGCTGGATGTGAGCTAAAAAGAAAAAGTATTTTCCAGAATAGATGAATTAGAGAACTGAAAGCTCTTTGGGCTATCCTTCATTTAACTGATGGGGGAAATTCTGATCTGCAGAACCAGACTGGCATGTGCCAATTTTAAAGGTAGCAATCTTAGGATTTAAGAAGCCAAGTTACAGTTCTACAGAGGCTGTCATGAGAAGCTGGGGTCATCTACACCTTGCCCTGGTCAAGGGACAGAGGAAAGCGTTGGGGATGGGAAGTGGGTGCTAAGCAACAGACTCCACAGACCCCGTGCCCTGAGCACTCTCAGCCACCGATTTCTTACACATAATCACAGGCTCATGTTATTCCGAACAATCGAGATGTACAAAAATAATACAGACGTTAGAAGCATGTAAAATAACACCGTTTGGGTTCAAAAATGACTCTATTTTCAATTAACTACTAAAAATTTCTCTCATGTTGGAATTGAGTCAGGCTTTTCCAGTTCCTGACTCAATTCTCCTTGAGCATGACCACCATTAGTAATCACTGGAGACAAATCCCATTGTGACCTAGTTTACATCAGCACGAAAATCACATCGTTAATATCACTGTATCACATTCCAAAACAAACATTAAATTAAGGCACATTTAATATAGCTAAATTGCATTCAAAGGTCTACTACTGAACCAAACACAAAATATGTTCCCAGGACAAACAAATATTACTTTAAAATAACCGTGACTGAATTTAGGGTTTGTTCTCTCTCTCCCTCTCTCTCTCTCTCTCTCTCTCTCTCTCTCTCTCATTCTCTCTCACCTCGAGGTGCATGTATGGCTCTAAATACTAAAACTTTCATCTCTAAACCTCTTGGTGAATAATTTTTTTCAAACCGTGGGCTTCAGAATTGTGTGTGCATGTCAGGGTCGACTTAGTATCTGAAAAGCTAATCTTCAGTCAGTTTTGAAATTTCTTTGAAAAATATTTTGTTTCTTAGTATAGGGAAAAAATGTATTAATTGGTAATTCTCCTCTCAGATTTCTGGGATTCAGAATAAGAAGGAGCCATCCTTAATTATATAGTGGAAATATTTTGAGATTCCTCGTATTTTGAAAAGAAGGACAACATGCAAATGACATCAGGAGAAAAAGGTGGATTTGGGTTCAAACCACATTTTTAGTTGATTACTCCTGCATGAGGCATAATAATACCTTACATAATTTGCTAGTTTGAATACAGAAAAGATTTTAAATTCTTGTGGAATATCTTTCCTTTTTATTTTGACAAAACTGTAGATTCATATGAAGTTGTAAGAAATAACAGGGAGTATCTTACACTCTTTACTCAGTTTCTCCCAATGGTAACATCTTGCAAAACTCTGATGCGAGGCCACAACCGGGAAAGTGACACTGATATGATCTCCAGAAGTCCTGAGACTTCACCAGTTTTACATGCACTCATGTGTGTATGTGTGTGTGTGTGTGTGTGTTTCATTCACTACAATCTTGTCACACGTGTAGACTCAGGTGACCCTGCAGAGTTTCTTTTTAAACAGTCCTTGTTTTTACTACTCCATCTTGGCTTTTCTTGTGAATGCATCCTGTCCGTGTCCCTTAGATTCTACTTCTCCTTTATGGCCGCTTCTTGGCTACAGTAACTTATTCACCTCTTCTTTGAGTTTTATTGCCTCATTCGTGAACTCTTTGCTGGTGGAGAGCTTTGTATTTGGTTTGCTTTTTGCAGCACATTTATCCTTTCCCAGGAAAAGACACAAACATAAACAGACATTCCAGCACGAATTCACAGAGTTTTTAAAGACACCAGTGAGAATAGATTAATATAAATACTAAGCTTAAAAACTGTCATAAAAGTTCAGCCTTTAAAATTGGCTTATTAAAATATTTGTTTTTTTTAAAGCCCAGATTTAAACTAAAGTTATGAGTTATAGTGCTCTGCTCAGAAAGAGTTTACTTTATGGTCTTTTTTGCCAGGCAAGAGGAATCTGGCATCTGTGCCGTCCATCCAGAATACAGTGAAGCAAAGATGATGGAAACTCAATTCTTTCAGGCTCAAGACTTGTCTGAAAATAGTACAGTTTTCAGAAAACTTCAATAAAGTACTATATTTCAAATGACCTCAAACAGCCACTCTCAAAGTCCCATCCCTCCAGCCCCCACGCTGGCCAGATGCGTAGCAAGACGTCTTCATGCAAGGTTGAAAGAATAACCACAGACACTTAAAGAAAATACCCACATCACGGGGATCAGCTCCCTATACTGGATCTCATTGACGGGTATTTTATAACAAAGCAATACTCGCATTTCAGGTAGCTCAGACTTTCATTCCACATCTTCTGATCAATCAAAATCTCTCCTGGGATTCTGCATGTGCGTTCTTCATGGAGAATTACTTTGCTTTTGAGACCAGCTAGCATTCCAAATACAGCAAGTTAACAAATACCTCCAAGAAGTAAATGTTCAGGAACAGGCTTACCCACTTTTTAGAGGGTGAGAGGATCATACTCCTTTCTCCAAAGTAATAAAGTTCTCAGAGGATTAAAAAAAAAAGTAGTTTGTTGAGTACAGTAACCTACTAAAAAAAAAATCTGTGCATATTGCAGGAGTTAGGGAAGATTTGTTTTCTTTAACAACAAAGCAGAGAATAGGAAAAATGTCTGATAATCGTCACCTTCCTCCAAACCAGGTGCCCCTGACCCTGATCCTAAAGCTGAGGCACTTAATGAGAATACTAAAAACTTATTTTGATATTTTTTTTCCCCAATTAGATGAACCCAGCTGACTGCCCAACGACACCTGATTTATTGTGTACGTGTATGTTTAAAAACCAGGCCAAAGAAGAAAGTCAGGCTAAATATTAGCACCAGCCGAACTCCACCATTTTCTGTGCTTCTCTTTATATCAAGGGACAATTTAGGCTTTTTACGGTTGCTGCTGTTTGTCTGGAAGCAGCTTTTGTCATATATGTGAAAACTTCTCATATTAATACATTAAAATCACACGCAATTTACTGAAAGGTCTAGAAATTCTTTGCTGGTACGTATAACTAGCACTTCTTTAAAATATTACGAGTAAATAACAAATGCCATTTAGTGACATTTTCATGAAATCAGACCAATCAAGATTGTATTTATATTCACAGAGACTGATGTGATTAAAAAAATACAAAAATGTTTGCCCAACGTGCCTGGTCAGTAAAAACAAAACGTGTCTAGAATTATTGGTGTATCAAAAATGTCCACATTTCCCTTCTCTTCTTGTAGAGAGTGGTTACCAACCTACCTAAAGAAACTGGCTTACTGGAATTAGTTATATTCAAGTATATAAAAATAAAAATAAATAGACCCCCATAGAGATCATTCGTTCTCCAGCTGAATATGTTATCTGTTATATTTTAAGGACTTTCCCCCCAGATTCTCAACACATAATTAAGTATTGCCTTTTATTTTTATATAATCTTTAAGTGTGAGCTCTGATTCTCTAAGTTTGAGGAATGTGGTTATTTAAAAATGGTTTTTAAATGATCCTACTAAATTTTACATTAAGGTACTATCTCCTGGTATTTGTTTTCAAATAATTTTCTGGAGGGAAGTCTTAATGATAATTCTGTTGACATTTTTCTTAAACAAAGCTATACATGTATGCTTTACAAAGATGACATTCCTCATCTGTTTGTCCTTACTTCAGATGTCCTGTAAACTATGGATGGTATAAAGGGTAAATGGAATTAACTAATGGAAGCTCATAATTTAGGCAGCAAAACCCAGAATTAATGTATTATCCCCCTGTAGCATTTTACTACTCAGCCAATCCAAACTTTCTTTCCTAGAGAAATATGTGATTGAGATACTTTCCATCTGTTTTTGACAAAGATAGGAGGAGATTCCCATAAGTTATTCTCTGCTAAAAAATTCTTTCTTAAAAAAAAACAAAACAAAACCTATAAAACGATCATTATCTTACGGGGGTGCAATTTCGTCAAAAGAATTTTCAGTGGCACAGAAATAAAAACTTTAAAAACAAAATTCACCTGCGCTAGATCTGCCTTGTGCGACCAGAGCAAAAACATTTGCAGATATTAGAGAACCACATTAAAAAAAAGAAGAAGAAGAAGAAGAAAGAAATAGATATGTTTGGGAGAACGGGCGGGGGCACGCTCTGGATTAATCTAAATTCCTTCTGTGTGAAGTAGAGACTTATAAAAACATTGCAAGATGAGCGAGAAACTACAGCATACGAAGTAGTAAGGATTTCTACCCCCTCCCCCCCAACACATCTGGCGTTGCCCTGGAGAGCCCTTGGAAGGGAGATGCCCACCAGCCTCGCAGAGCCTTCTGGAAAGGACGGCGCCTCCGGGGTGAGAGTTGGTCTGAAGGGCCCTCCAAGGCGTCTGGTGGAAGGGAGCGGGTGCAGGGCGCCCCGAGCGCTCTCCCAGAGCGCACCCGACTTTCCAAATGCCCTCGGCAGCCCGAGCCCCTCGCCTGGCCCCGCGCAGGGCCGCCCGCACCGCCTCGGCTCCCGCAAACCTGTTTCCCAGCCTGGACCCCTCGCACCCTCCCAGACCCTCCGGGTTCCAGAACGAGCCAGCGGCTCGCAGCCCCGGATCGGCCCCCCTGCCTGCGGGCAGCGCGGTTCGAGCCCCGGCCCAGGCGCTCCGGCTGCCGCGCTCCCGGCGCACGGCCGACCCGGGCTCGCCCGGGAGCCCCCCGCGCAGGGCAGCGTCCCCCGCACCCCGCCGCGCGCGCCCTCCCCAGCACACACCTGGCCGCCGGCGCGCTCCTCTGCGCCCACCCGGCCCGCTCGGCCCCCGGAGCGCCGGCCTGGACGCCCTGCTGCAGCCGTCCGCGCACACCGAGCGTCCGCACGCGCTCCGCGGCTCCCCGGGAGGAGCGCACGGCCGCAGCCAGGCCCGCCCGGCAGCGGGGACGCGGGGAACAGCGGGCTCCCCTCCCTCTGCCCCTGCGGGCGGCCCCGGCGATGCCCCCCGCCCGACGGCACCCACAGGCGCCCGCAGCAGCGGCGAGGATGCGAGGGACGCTGTCACCCGTCGCCCCCGCTCCCGACTGGCACCCCCGGGCAGGGAAGCTTGCAGAAGGCCCCGACGGGGCCCCGGGGACGCGGGCGCTCCCCCCCGCCCCCCGCCCCGCGGCTGCGAGCCAGAGCGCACCCCGCCGCCGCGGCCCCCCACCGCACCCCACCCCACCCCACCCGCGAGGAGGGATGCGCGGCCGGGCCGCCCGCCTGCCCCACGGCTGCCGAGGGCGCGGGGCGCGCGCGCAGCACCTACCCTGGCGCGCGGGTCCGGACGTGGGCGGCGCGGCGCTAGTGGGAGGCGGACATGGACCACGCGCCCTCCATGCGCCACACGGAGAAGGCGTAGCTGAGGCGCTCGTGGGCCACGTAGCTGCAGCTGGTCATCTTATTGTCCATCTCGTCGCTCTGCAGGACCTGGTAGAGGAAGTCTATGTACCTGGCGGCCAGCTTGAGCGTCTGGATCTTGCTGAGCTTGTCCGAGGGCAGCGTGGGGATGATCTTGCGCAGCGCCGCGAAGGCCTCGTTGAGCGACTGGGTGCGCTGGCGCTCGCGCACGTTGGCCAGGATGCGCTGGCTCTGCAGCTCCTCGAAGGACTGCGCGCTCGGGCTGCCCTTCTTGCCGCGCTTGCCCGGGGTCGGGCTGCCATCTTCGCTCGACTTCTTGCTGTAGCGCCGCTTCCGGCCGAAGCGCTTGGGCTGCCTCTCGAGCTCCTCCTCGCTGGTGCCCAGGCTGTCCACGGGGGACACGGGCGAGCTGGAGCCCTCCTCCATGGCGCCCGCCCGGCGCGCTTGGGGCTGGGGGCGCCGGGCGCCGAGCGCGCGCCGCTGGCCAAGCCCGCGGCCGCCGAGCACACGCTCCCCGGGCTGCCCGCGAGGCTCTGGTTTCAGGGCCGGCTTGTGCAAAACCGAGGTCTCCGGGAGAGGAAGTTATTCTAACTTTTTTGGAAACTCTAGCCGGGCTGGGTTGCTAAATAGTTGTCAGGAGCGAGGGCGGCGCGCTGATTGGCCGCGGCGGCCGGGGGCTGGGCGAGCTCTGGGGCCTCCGCCGGCCGCCCCCGCCCCCCGGCGCGGCACTTTCAGTTTTGCCTCCCCCTTCGGCTCCGGCCGCGGCGGGCACCCCGGAGGCCGGGCCCCTGCGCGCCGCCCGCGCCCCCGCCGGGAGCTCGGGCCGCTCTCCGGCCGCCCGGGGCGCGGGCACTGCCCACCCGCTTTGTCTGCTCCGCAACGTGGAGCTCGGGCCCCGCCGCGGCTGCAGGAGCTCCCCGGGGCGCGGGGGCGCGGGGGCCCAGTCCGACCCTAGATGCGCTCCCAGGAGGTGAGCACGCGGCGGGGAGCCCCGGGGTGCTCCTCCGTGGCACCCCAGCCCCCCGCGAGCGCCGCGAGTCAGCGCCGGGGCCCGAACACTCAGTCCCGGGAGGAGGATGTGCGTGGGCGGGGGTCCCCGCGCCCAGACCGCGGCGCCCAGACCCCCGAGACGCCGCTGCCCACGCACGCGCGCGGGGACCCGCGCACACGCGAAGCCTCTGCCCGGGCTTTGTCTTGGGTGTCGTCTCTCACCGCAGCTTTCCGAGGATCCCCAGCCCCGACGCCCTTTGCAGACCCTCCTTCCAAGCGCTTTCAAACGTGAGCGCACAGCGAGCCTCTGCGGGAGCGCGGGGGCCCGCGGCGCCCACCTGTTGGCCCTGCCTGCGGTGCCCGGTGCGGGGTCCCCGGCTGGCGCGCCCCGCGGCTTCGCGCGTCGGCAGGGCCCGGAGGGCAGGCGGGGAGCTGCACGGAGGGCCCGGGGCGGCGGGAGCGCGGGGCCTGGCCTGGGCGGGGGGCGACACCGCGGACCCCGGCCCCGCGCCATCTGGACGCCGAGCGCGGGCGCGTTTGAAGTGGTTGGAGGGGGGGCGGCTCTTTGTTCGCCAGGCCGCTCTGGCTCAGGGCCTGGAGGTGGTTTACGGCTTTGATGCCTTTGAACCTATTCCCAGGTGACCCGGGCTCAATTAGGCCCGGGCCTGAGCCGGGCTGTCAGGCAAGCCGCGTGATCAAGGGCGGGCTGGGCCCTTTTATTGAAGTTGAACTCCGGGCCGGGAGCGCTCGGCCTCCGCGGCCACCGCGTCGGAGCCCGGCCGCTCCCGGGGACCTTCCCCGGCTGTGAGCCGGGCACCTGGAGGCCCTCCGGCGGAGGTGGCCGTGGAACAGCGCCGGCCGCAGACCGAACCCGCCGCGGGCTTCGGGATCCTAGACTCAGGGTCCTGGGGGGTCCCCGCGCCCAGCAACACCCGCCCCTGCTCTGAGAAGGCTCGCGGTTTATCTGGCTTTCTGTATCCTTCTCCAGACTTCGAAAATGCACGTATGGAAGGATGATGGAGACGGCGAGGGAAGCCTGCTTCCCGGCCTGGGGCACAGCCTTCCCTGGGCTGCCCGTCCGAGGGGCCTGCGCCCTCCCCGCCGCGCCTTGGACCGTGCGCCCCTGCTCTTTCACCAACTCCGTGTGTCTCTCAGCTTGTGTCTGGGCCCAGCTTAAATGAATGTGGTTGATAGACTTGCTCCCCGAGGCTGGAGGGCATTTAAGGAGGTGCAGATCCTGCCCCCCCACACCCCCGCTCTGCTCCACGCCCCCATCTCTGTCTTCCCTGCTGATGATGGGCAGCAGAACAATTTCTGGAAGTCGGATCTAAAAACCAGTCATTTGCCTAAATTACAGCAATAACACTGGCAGGGTAGAGGCATACCGACAAAAGGCTGAAATCTAATGTCCAAGCCACACATCACATACAAGCAAGAGTCGCCTTTAAAAAAAATCCCCTTAAAATCCCCACACACACACACCCACACACACCACCACCCAGAAAAAATGCTCAGGAAGGCATAGGACAAGTCTTCATAGTAACGGTTCTACTATTGCACATCTAATGTTACCAAAACAGCTCCTCCCCGTGCATCGGGTGGGTGGGTGCCCACTGTCCTGCCCATCGTTCTTCTGTTCCCTCCAGCACTGCAGGGCAGGGAAAGCCAAGATGACCCTTTTCAGACTGTGGCAGCCCTGGTCTGTAAGAGTGCTCTCCTGGGATGTGTAGGGGAAAGAGGGCCATCCACCCTGCCCTGCCCTTTTAAGTCCAGAGGTGGATGTGTTTGGTTTTGCTCGGCAGCACAGTGTGTGGTCTCTGGATGTCTGGAGTTAGGGCATGAGCATCAGTTTTCAGGAGTAAGCACAGCAGGAGCGGCCGTGCAGTGGCAGCAGCTCCGCCACCCCAGGATGGTTCTGGAACCACTGTTTTCCTGGTGCAGCGAGGCAGCAACTCCAGTGCTGTTGTGTGATCTGGACGTGAGCTCTGCCCGGAGCCTGTTTGCTCAGCTCCCAGCAATTTTATCATGTCCTCTGATAAGTTGCTTCCTGAGTGGAGCAGCTGGTGTGGGCTGTTCTCTGCAAAGGGACCCTGCCTGAGACCCCGCCTCCGGACTGGGGTCTAGAAGGTGCACGCGAGGGCTGTCCTCAGGGTGTGCAGCTTCTTGACATCACAAACATTCGCTTGTAATGTGGACTGACATTGGCCTTTGACACGCTTTGATGCCTTTAAGGTCAAATCAAAGTTGTCCTTGCCACAAACTCCTATTATGATTCTTTTGACTTTGAATATATACCAAATTTTGGTAAAAACAAGAGTGAGAAGAGCAACCATGGCATATAGAATGGGAGAGAGAGAACAGAGTGCAGGGGTCTGCTATGCAAGCCAGGCTCTTCTGCATAAACTTTGTTTTATAGATTTGGCTTCAGAATCATACGAATGTTTTACAAAGTTACTTAGAAAACTGAATCAAAATGAAAAAAAAAAAAAACCCTAACAGTCAAAAGCAGAATGAGACAAGGTACCTAATTTTTCCCCCTCAGGGCTTCCACAGCACCCAGGAATCATTGAAAACGGTAAACACTGTCATTCGACCCTGCGGGGATCCACTGCAAGGGTGGCCAGAGGAACTGCAAAAAATGTATGTTTCTAGTAACAATATTGCTATTGTCATTCTGAAACTGTGAGCTAAGGCAAGTCAGTTATTATGTTTCAGTTTTGAGAAATCAAAATTTCTATCCTGGAAGAAAAGAGATACAAATATGAAATGAGAAGAATTAGGCATGACTGTGTAGTTCTAAACTTGTTGGAAGTATCAGTATCAACTCGTGATGTATTTTCTCTTAAACGGTGCATTTCCTGGCCCTGACCCCTGGAAAGACCTAGAAACTTGGATGGATCCAGTGGCAAGGAGCACCACCAGTGTTCAAGCTGTGTTCTCTCCTGGAAGAAAGGGCTGACTTCAGATCAGGGGAAAACCTGTGCAAGATAAGCCTGAAGCGTCTATCTCTCTGTGCTGGAAAGCGAGGAAGCGGCCAGTGGCTGCTGAGTCATGGCAGGACCCAGGAGTGCACTGAAAAATGCCTCCACAGGCCAAAGATGGTGCAAGGTAAGCATCATTCAGAGCAAAACTACAACGATGGAGACACATCAGAGGGTTAAAAAAAAATCCATGAGTTTATAATGTTAATCAAATAAAAAAAAATTCCTGGTCATCTTAGGCTGATGATGGGAAATTGAGTCATGATTCTGAAAATTGGTAAGTAAAGGGAAAGAGTCAAGCACATAACCAGCCTTTCTTACCAAATTATACTTCAAAGTAACAGAAGAGTTGAGGAAATGTCTTGCTCCGCAGATGTACTCCAGATAATAAATGAGGGCGGAATGGTGGGATTACATCACCATTTTGCAAACCTCATCCGTGCTAACTAACATGAGGGATTCCTACCAAATCACCAGCCTCTGGACTTGGCAGCCAGTCCCAGGAAATCCAGCACGTACTACTTGGACAAGTTAAATGGTGCCATGCGGATGCAATCAGACCTGACTCTCCTGTTCTCAGAACCCCAAAAGGGCTCGTTTCACTTTTTGTAAAGGCCTGTCTTTACCATATTCTGGAAGGCTGTCCAGCCTGGCAGTGAGAGTGCCCCGCCACTGCTCTGACGCCCCGTCCTGGGGCTCGGACTCACTCCACCCCGTCACTCGGGTCACTGGCAGCTCCTCCCCAACAGCGCATGGGCTCATGGACTGTCTGCCCTGGGACAGGGCAATACTGGATCCCCACTATTTGCCAGTGTTTTCTTTGTGACTGGAACTATCTCCGGAGAAGAATTCTTCTACCTCCTGACCTGGAGCATAGACTTTCCCTTCCAGGGTCCCGGCACCCAGGGTGGGGAAGAGGCCTAGGAGGAGCTCTCATCATGCAGGATGTGGATGTCCACACATTCTCTCTGTTTTCAGTACAGGCCTTCCCATTTCCTCTCCTTTCCTCTCCTCTCCTCTCCTCTCCTCTGCACTCCCGGGCACCCTCATCTGAACGGGCTCTGGCTAGAATTCTCCAAGGTAACATTCTGCCTTCAGAGTCAGAGGGAGGGGGGAGGCTCGCACCTGGCATCTTTGGGATGGGGGAGGAGATCCAGACCATGCATGTGCTTTTTTTTTTTTTTTTTTTTTTTTTTTTTTTAGAGATTTTATGTATGTACCCATGAGAGACACACAGAGAGAGGCAGAGACCCAGGCAGAGGGAGAAGCAGGCTCCATGCAGGGAGCCCGATGCGGGACTCGATCCCGGGACCCCAGGACCACGCCCTGAGCCGGAGGCAGATGGTCACCCACTGAGCCACCCAGCGTCCCGATGCATCTGCTCTTGACATTGGCTGAGAGGTGGGGATACTTCTGCATGGGGTCCAGCCAGCTTGCTGTCCGGGCCGTGCCCCGACCTGGGCTCTGGCGTCCGGGCCTCCACCGTCCGTGGAGTGGGACGCCACTCCTCCAGCCTCCTTCCACCTGCCCAAGCATGCCTGCAGTGGACTCCTCTCCTGCTTCCTCTGAGACCTAGGTTTTGCCTCTTCTGTTCCTTCAGCCCAATGTAGATGGATTCAAGGGAGAGAGCAGAAATAAGCGTGTATGTGCAAGCCGACATTGTCAGTTGGAAATTGCTGGACATCATTGTTTAGAAGCTGAATGCAAGTGCAGAGAGCAGGAGGCTGCTGGGCCCTCTTGCTGCACACCTTGCAGGGCTCCGGAGGGGCTCAGTGCCCGTGTTGGCCTGTGCCTCCCTCCGTCTCTGTGCCTCTGGTGGGCAGCTGTTCTCTGCTGATCCCTCAGGGGAGGAGACCCAGTGGCCCACAGCAGGCTGGGGTCAGGGGTGAAACCCCACCTAGTGACCCAGGAACCCAGGCTGTGAAAGCTAGCTCCTCTCTCCTGTTTCTGTTCTCCTGACAAGCACTCATGTGCCCAGTGGGGCTGGGTCCCCCACAAGCCTGCCTCCCCATCCTCCTCCACCAGAGGCCCTGCAGCTGTGGGGATTGCAAGGTTATCATCCACAGTTGCTGGATTTCATTTAGCTTCACTTTAATTCATGAATCAGGAAGGCATGCTTTCTGCCCCCTGAGCCCCTTGCAAGAAATGCAACCCATAAATGCAAGTCCTGGTTACCCAAATGGAAACCTCATTTCCGTTGTTTAATATAATTTGAATAGTTGGCTCAAATAGATAAAAACTCTTGCTGTCCCGCCCTGTTTGTTTTTAATCTTCAAATTTGTCGTTCACATCTTGTGCCCTCTCCTCTCCTCCCCGCCCCACCCCATCCCATCCCCAGCCACTCCTCTTCAAACTTCACACTTTCAGACGGAGCCCAGCAGGTGCTGTTGACTGATGGGGACAAAGAGGTGGGACTCTTGGTGGACGTCTCTCCTCACCACATACTCTGGTTACACCCCCGTGAGAACACACACCCCACCCCGCTGTGCCCTGTGGGGAGAAGATAATCGAAGACAGGAGATTACTAACAAAGAGCCTTTTAATTAATAATCACTGTGTGTTTAGTATGATGCTGAGAAGTGGCATGGAGTAGGAGCCCCGTGAACAGCTACTCCAGGGTGCAGCCACTTGCAGGATATAGAAAAGTATGAACCAGATTTCAGAGAAGCCTGGGGACAGAGACCAGGGGGTGTGGGGTGCTGGGAAAGACAGCAGCAAAGACAGAGCAAATCTACCATCAGAAGAGAGAAAAGAGCATTCAGGCAGAGATGAAAGTGTGTCAACGCCCACGAGGGTGAAATGCAAAGGTGTCCCTGCAGTGGGGACATCTCTGTGGCTGGGATCTCAGGGATCGGTGGCCAGCACTTTCTTGGTTGTGGTTGCAGGTGACAAAAATACACCCTAAATGTGCTTAACAAAAAAAGTGAATCTGTTGGTTCGCTACTTAGGAAGGTCAGGCTCAGGCTGTCTTCAGGCTTAGCTGGATCCAGGAGTTTCCATGCTGTTGTGTCTCTTTTCTCCTTCTCCATCCTTCAGCTCTGCTTCCCTCTATGTAGGAAGCTCACTCTCTCGATACAAGGAGGTTTTCCCTTTGTGCGTGAAGATGACAGGTGCTCCAGGGTCTTATCCTCCAGGGACAGCAATGCTAAATAAATAGCATCTTCTCTAGCTCCAGCAGAGATGTCGGGCATAGAAGCCTGACTGGCTGGACTTCACCATGTGTCCTGGGGCCCAAGGACCCTAATCAACCAGCTGGATTATATCACTGCTCTTGTGATAGGATGGGACCTGAAGGGCAGGCTGGGCCATGAAGGTGGGGAAGTTTCCACTGGGAGAGATGCTGGATAAACAAGGAGTGTCCACTGTGGTGTGAGGAGGTCCCACTGAGGAGGTAGAGGCCAGGCTCTCAAGGATCTTATAGGACAATACTGAGTTTAGATTTCCTGGTGGAGGCAATGGGAACCAAAGGAGAGGTCTAAGGAAAGAGGTGGTGACCGACTTACTTTGAGAGCAGCTGGAAAAGGAAAGCCAACTAGGAGCCTGTTGCAGAAGCCCTGCCAGCCTACCAAGGAACTGGGGAACCACAGAACCACGGACTAAAAACCATGAGGCCACAGAACCAGGAAACATGGACTCAGGGAACCATGGAACCAGAGAACCAGGGAAGCACAAAACCAGGGAACCAGAGAACCAGAGAACCCGGGAACTGGAGAACCTGGAACTGGGGAACCACGGAATCAAGGAGCCACAGAACCAGGGAATGAGGGAACCAGGGAACTGGAGACCACAGGGTCAGAGAACCATGGAACCAGGCAATAGGGAACCAGGGAATCTCAGAACCAGGGAACTAGGGAACCATGGACCCAGGGAACCATGGAGCCAGAGAACCAGGGAATCAGAGAACCATGGATCCAAGGACCCACAGAACCAGGGAACCACAGAACCAGAGAACCAGGGAACCAGAGAACCATGGAGCCATGGAACCAGGGAACCAGGGAACCAGGGAACTGGAGAACCAGAGAACCACAGAACCAGGGAACCACGGAACCAGGGAAGAGGGAACCAGGGAATCTCAAAGCCAGGGAATCAGAGAACCATGGAACCAGGGAACCAGGGAACCATGGAACCAGGGAACTGGAGAACCAGAGAACCGCAGAGCCAGGGAACCGTGGAACCAGAGAACCAGAGAACCACGGAACCAGGGAACCAGAGAACCATGGACTCAAGGACCCACGGAACCAGGGAACCACAGAACCAAGGAACTATGGAACCAGGCAACAGGGAACCAGGGATTCTCAGAACCAGGGAACCACGGAGCCAGGGAACTGGAGAACCACAGAACTGGAGAACCAGAGAACCACAGAACCAGGGAATCATGGAACCAGGGAACCAGAGAATCACGGAGCCAGGGAACCACAGAACCAGAGAACCATGGAGCTGGAGAACCAGAGAACCACAGAACCAGGAAACCATGGAACCAGGGAACCAGAGAACTACAGAACCAGGGAACCACAGAATCAGGAAACTATGGAACCAGGCAACAGGGAACCAGGGAATCTCAGAACCAGGGAACCATGGAGCCAGGGAACTGGAGAACCATGGAACTAGAGAACCAGAGAACCACAGAACCAGGGAATCATGGAACCAGGGAACCAGAGAACCACAGAACCAGAGAACCAGGGAACTGGAGAACCACAGAACTGGAGAACCACAGAACCACAGAGCCAGGGAACCACAGAACTACGGAACCAGGGAACCATGAAACCATGGAACCAAGGAACTGGAGAACCACGGAACCAGGGAACCACAGAACCACAGAACCAGGGAACCACAGAACCACAGAACCAGGGAACTATAGAACCAACAGAATCTTAGAACCAGAGAACCATGGAACTGGAGAACCACAGAACCACAGAACCACGGAGCCAGGGTACCACAGAACCAGGGAACCATGGAACCAGGGAACCAGAGAACCAGGGACCGTCAGTGCTAAGATGAGATTGGAGGGGGACAAGTGGGAATTAAGAAGGAGAAGATGCAGGATTTGACTTCTCTCATCATGGTTGTGAATCCCCCAAAGTTAGGCTTGGAATATAGTAGAGAGGTTCCCTATACCCATTGCTCCTCTTGTTGTACATAATTATGTTCCCACCTTGAGATAGACTCGTTGAGAATGAGAAACGCAGGCAATTTAAACACTGCTCTATCATGTTAGAAAAAGAAAAAAGTTAAAACACAATTACACCAGGCTGCTGTGCAGAAGGGCAGAGACAGAGCCGGATGGTGAGGTCAAGACCCTGTGCTCTGCCAACGACAGGGGATGACACCCCTTCCTCTCCATGGGACTCACTTTCCCTTCTTGAGGGAGAATGGTTTGGGTGAATAAACCCTAAGGTTTCCTTAACACAATGATGTCTAGGTTCTATTTTCTGCAACTAAAATCCCCATCTGCCATAGACATGGCCAACAAGCCCATGAGAAAATGCTGCGCATCACGGACCATCACGGAAATACAGATCAAAACCACAAGGAGATCCCACCTCACCCCAGTGAGAATGGGGAAAATTAACAAGACGAGAGACAACCAATGTTGGAGAGGATGTGAGAAAGGGGAACCCTCCTGCACTGTTGGCGGGGATGTGACCTGGTGCAGCCACTCTGGGAAACTGTGTGGAGGTTCCTCAAAGAGTTAAAAATAGACCTGCCCTACGACCCAGCAATTGCACTGCTGGGGATTTACCCCAAAGATAGAGATGCAGTGAAACGCCGGGACCCCTGCACCCCGATGTTTCTAGCAGCAATGTCCACAATAGCCAAACTGTGGAAGGATCCTTGGTGTCCATCGAAAGATGAATGGATAGAGAAGCTGTGGTTTATGTATACAATGGAATATTCCTCAGCCATTAGAAACGACAAATACCCACCATTGGCTTCGACGTGGATGGAACTGGAGGGTATGATGCTGAGTGAAGTAAGTCAATTGGAGAAGGACAAACATATGTTCTCATTCATTTGGGGAATATAAAAAATAGTGAAAAGGATTATAGGGGAAAGGAGAGAAAATGTGTGGAAATATCAGAAAGGGAGACAGGACATGAGAGCCTCCTAACTCTGGGAAATGAACAAGGGGTAGTGGAAGGGGAGGAGGGCAGGGAGTGGGGATGACTGGGTGACGGGCACTGAGGGGGGTCACTTGGCGGGGTGAGCACTGGGTGTTATGCTATATGTTGGCAAATCGAACTCCTATGAAAAAATTAAAAAATAAATAAATAAAATAAAATAAAATAAAATAAAATAAAATAAAATAAAATAAAATCTCCATCTGGGGACTTAAGCTTCAAGGCACACTTTGATGTTAGTGGCGTTTTAGAAAGGGTGGCAGATGCTTCCAAGGCATGGGGAGTGCGATTTTCTTTAATCTGTCTAAATAATGTGCAGGGGAGCCTTTGGTGACCACACATGCCCCGACCCCTCGTAAAGTCCCTGCCCCGTTGTGACCTGGTCATAAACTTTCCTGAGAAGGTCATGTGAATTTATCGTCCCCAATACTTTATTATTAGAAATTATGGTCTCTCTGCCACATGACACTTTTGAGCTCTAGCAGATCTTAAATTAAGACTATATAAATGTTTAAAAATGTTCTTCGGAAAACTTTCAGTTCATTAGTTGAGATCTTGACTGAGGTTCCTGAAACACTTACCTGAATAAACATAGAGGTTTGACCTTAAATGTTTTAAGGAATAAACTTAGAATCAAACTTGTGTGTCAAAACTCTGATGATATCTTAAATATGAAAACACATCGACGAAGTCCGGTGGGGGAAGCACCTCGGGGTGTGTGGCAACTTTCTCTCTTACGGAGGTCACCAGGGCGGCATGGAGCCGGAATGCAGTGCTCTCCTAAGTGATGAGGGGACAGATGACCGGATGCCCTTGTTTAAAGAAAAAAATGGGGCAGCCCTGGTGGCCTAGCGGTTTAGCGCTGCCTTCAGCCCAGGGCGTGATCCTGGGGACCCGGGATCGAGTCCCACATCGGGCTCCCTGCATGGAGCCTGCTTCTCCCTCTGCCTGTGTCTCTGCCTCTGTGTGTGTGTGTCTGTCATGAATAAATAAAAAATGAAAAAAGAAAAAAGAGAAAAAAGTGTGTGTGTGTGTGTGTGTGTGTGTCTACGTGGGGATATGAAGTGACACGCAACTTCTCTTAGGCTACATATTTTTTTAAAGGCTCTTAATTTTTTCACTTGACTCTATTTCCCTGCTTTATTTCTTTATCTTCCACCAAGGAAGGTGAATAACAACCCAGGAATAGCACAGTTTCCCTCCTCGTGGAGACAAATGGAAAGTACTAGAAGCATATTAGGGGCATGAGGCCTGCTTGCTCCAGGCTTCTCCCTATAATCCCATCTTTCCTCTCTGCCCTGATAACTGTTGCATCCTCCTCTTCAAAAACGCCCTCCTGCCTAACCTCCCGGGATATATCATCTGAACTCTGAAAATGAAGCACAACTAGCTAGCTTTATTTTATGTGTTTGACCAACTCTTTGCTTTCACTTGAGGGAGAATTAACGAACACCAGTATCAAAGGACGCAAGTGTCCTGTACCTTGGCCCGCTAGCTCACACCCGAGCGGCTTATACCGTAATCACTCATACTGGGGCCGTTTAAAGGTTTTGCAATTTAAGAGAAGCCAAATGATGGCACTAATTTTCCACTTTTAAGATTATCTGGGTAAGGAATCTGGGATACTATATTTTCTTTTAGGAAAACTCCCCGGGTAATAGTCTGTATTTCATCAATAACAATACAAGAAGTGGGAATCTTCAAATAACTAGACTTGTCTTAATGTTCAAGTTTAAGGAAAGTGGTCAGCTCGATGGAGACAAAGGGGGAGGAGGGGAAGGGGATCGAGAAGGTGAAGGAATTGATAACATCCAGTAAAACGCAAACAAACAAAACCCCGCCCCGGCTTTCCCCCACGACCAGGACATCCCCCCGCGCCCTTATCCGGGGTCTCGAGACACAGAGACCCTCAGCCAGCCGGCAAGCGTGTTCCATAAACTAAATCAGGGAGAAGCGGATCCATCTCAAATGTGGGATAGAGAACTGGGTCTCAACCATTTTTTTTTCCAAGATCTAAAATACTTATAATGATGAAATGTACTCATTTTAATAAAGTTTAAGATTTGACACCTTTGGGCAAGGTGGAACCACCTTTGCCATCAAGAACGTTTCTATCACTCCAGAAAGTTCCTTGGTACCCTTTGCAGTCAGTTGCCCCCTCCCCACCCCGCCCCAGCCACTAGCAATCACTGATCTAATTTATGTTCCTATTTTTCTTTCTGCAGAAAGTCATAAAAATGAAGTCATACAGGACATAGCCTTTCGTGTCTGGCTTTTTACACTTAGACTAATGCTTTTAGGATCCATCCCCATCGTTCAGCATATTTATACTTGTTCCTTTTTATTGCTGAGCACCCCATTACGTGAGGACACCGCAATCTGTTTATCCCGCCCTCGGCTGGCTGAAGGACATTCAGGTTGTCTCCTGGCTTGGGGAATTCTGAACAAAGCCGCCTTCTGGTTATTATTGTTTAGACACTTTTCTTCTCAGGTAAATCTGTAGGAGCAAGACCACTGAGTCCCATGTAAGTGCGTGCTTCACTTTGGGACAAACTACCAAAAGATCCAAAAATGCCTGGATCACTTATTTGTCGTGTCCCACCAGCAATGTCAGAAGTTCAGCTGCAGATGGCCACAATCAGAAAGTAGAACATAATAAGTGTTGACAAGACGTGGAGACCTTGGAACGCTCGTGCTGTGCTGGTGGGAGCGTAGGATGGTGCGGGTACTCTGAACGGCAGTTTGGCGGCTCCTCGAGAAGCTACATGGAAAATGACCATAGGATCCTTGACCATAAGATCAATTGTACCCTCGAGTATCTATCTATCCCCAAAAGAATTGAAAACAGGCATTCAGACAAACACTTGTACCCAGAACTTCACAGTGGCATTGCTCACAACGGCCAAAACAGGGAAACAATGCAAATATTTGTGGTGGGTGGGGGGATAAGCAAAGCGTGGGGTAACCCTGTGATAGAATATTATTCAGTCATGGAAAGGAGTGAAGTGTGATTCACGCTACAACATGGATGGGCCTTGAAAATATTGTGCCAAACAAAAGAAGACAGGAAAAAAAATGTTACATCTTGCACGGTTCCACGTATATGAAATATCCAGAAGAGGCAAATCCATGGAGACGGGAAGCAGATTAGTGGCTGTCAGGGGTTGGGAAGAGGGAGTATATTAATCATGTTTTTTATTCTCTGTGCTTTATGATGCTTTGACATCTTGGGACCTTGGGGACATGAAGGAGGATTGCCCCTCCCAGAGTTAGCTAATTCCTGAGGATAGCAAACCGCGTGCCTTGAGAGGACACCTTTGATGTGCAAACCAAACACCCTGAGTGCAAACCCCCACCCACCTCCTTTTTCCAGACTCCCGCGTCCCCCAGTCACCCCAGGGCCAGTTGCGGAAGAGAGAACGCCCTCCCCGGCCAGAGCTTGCTCAAGGGTTAAGCTGGCCAGCCCTAGATCCGCTCGCCCTGCCTGGCCGCCTTGCCTGCAGAATCCACGCAGAGGCCCTTGCCCACGGCTCTCCCCCCTGGCCTGCGAGTGTGAAAACTCCTCCCTTCACGATAGTCATTTCTGTCTGTGTGTCCTCCTGATGGAAGAAATCCCAGGTCCGTTTTAGAACAGGGGGAGCAGGAAGTGAGTGTCTAACGGGTGTAGGGTTTCCACCTGGGTTATCAGGATTCTGGGATTAGGGAGCAGAAAGGGCCGGCAACACCGTGACACGTGGCAGTGGCCTGACGGCAGACGTGATGTTACGTGTGCGACTCGGTCACAGCCCCAGAGAAGCAGAACACACGGGTGTGCGTGTGCGGAGATGCTGATCAGAGAAACTGGTCAAGGGAGGAGGCTGAGGCCCCCCAGGCTGCCCTCTGCACGCTGGAGCCCCGGCAAGTCAGTGGTGCAAACCCAGCGTGATCCCGGGGTCACGGGGCAGGCGCTCAGCCATGGAGCCCCCCAGGTGTGCCTCGCTGCAGTTTTCATTTAATCTTTCCATGATGGCTTATGAAATCAGCATTTCTTTTCTTGCCTATTGTCATTTTTAAGAACTTGGAAATAATTTTGGATTCACATAGAAAAATGTGATGGTTCACAATCCCCTATGCCCTCCATTCCATTTCATCTCATCTTACAAAACCATAGTGGGATTGTGGAAAGCAGGAAATGTGAGCATTGATTCAGTACCATGAACTCACCGATCTAAAGATCGATCAGGTTTTGCCTGGTTTCCCACTAATTTTCTTTTTATTTATTTTTTAAAATTTTTTGAAAGATTTTATTTATTTATTCATGACAGATCCAGAGAGGGAGGCAGAGACACAGGCAGAGAGAGAAGCAGGCTCCCTGCAGGAACCCAATGCAGGACTCGATCCCAGGACCCCGGGATCACGCCCTGAGCTGAAGGCAGGCGCCCAACCATAGAGCCACCCAGGCATCCTGAATTTTCTTTTTCTTGTCCAGGATCTAGCCCCGGCTACCTATCACAAGGCATTTGGCTGTCAGATTTCCTTGATTTTTCTCAAATGTGTGACAGTTCCTCTTTCCTGACTTCGACGCTTTTGACAAGCTCTGATCAGTTATTTTAAAGAATGACCATCAAATTGGGTTCTTCTCATTGTTTTCTTATGAATGGATTGAGCTCACGCACTGGGGCATATCCTACCACAGAAGGGATGCATGACATTGATCTGGGATCCCTCAGTCCGGGGGTACCCACCACATTTCTACATGGTCAAGCCACTTTTCCTTTTGTAAGGAAACTACTCTTTCCAAATTAGTAGCTATCTTGTGGGGAGGTACTTGGAGACTAGGAAAAATCCCATTTTTTATCATAGTTTTTTCACTCAGTAACTGGCATCCATCTAGTCATGATTCTTGCCTGCTACAGTTATTATCGTGTTATTTGAGCGATAGTGATTTTCTATTTCCTTTATGCCTTGTACATTTATTAATTACAATTCCACCGTGAGGAAGGGCAGCCCTCTCTCCCCCAGGATGTTATGTATTCAACTGTGTAGATTCGTACTGACTCGAGGATACTTATTGGACACTGTGGGCTGTACTCTAATATGACCGTTGCTTGTTTGATGGTTCTCATCGTCCCCGCTTTGTCGCTGGGGTGCCCTCACACTGGCTCCCTGTCCCTTGGCTAAACCCCCATTGCTTTCTGAGCTCCTCCCTAGCCTTCAGCATTTTAAGTATTCCCAGACTCGAGGAACATCTTTTAATGTCTTTTTTTTTTTTTTTTTTCCATTTGTAGGTCTTCTTTGGTCATGCGTCTATTCCAATACTTTGCTCATTTTCAATCGGGTCATTTGTCTCATTATCGAATTGTAAGGAATTCCTTTTTTTGGTCAATTCTGGATATTTGTCCTTTGTCTAATTGCATTTTGCAAATGTTTTCTCTCCCAATCTTCAGAGGGCCATTTCATTTTCTTAACAGTCTTTCAAAGAACCGAAGCTTTCAATTTCGCTAAAGTCAGATGTATTAGTTTTTTATGGTTTGTCCTCTTAGTATCACATCTGAGAAATCTTTGCCTGACACGTTGTCAAAAAGTCCTTCTATGTATTCTTCTAGAATTGTTCTTGCATTAGCTCTGGTATTAGGGCTGGGATGCACGTCTAGTTACTTTCATACACACCGTAAGGTAATGGTTAGGTTTACTTCTATTGCGTATTAATGTCCAGTTGTTCCAACACCAACTACTGAAAAGACCGTTCTTTCCTCATTGAATTTTCTTGGCAAAGTTGCCAAAAATCAATTGAGTGTATATGTGTGAGGCTATTTCGGGCTCTCTATTCTGACCCATTAATATATATGCTTGTCTTTACAGTAAGAACACACTGTCTTGGTTTCTAACTTTTGAAAGTAAGTCTTGAGATAAGGCAATGAGAGTCCTGCAACTTTGCTCTTCCGTTTCCACATGGGGCCATTCTAGGTCCTTTGCATTTCCATGTAAACTGCAGAATCTGAACTTCTACCCCCCAAAAACTCCCGCTGCTATTTTGATTGGAGATTACATTAAATCTACAGCTCAGTCTGGGGAGATCTTAACAATATTAAGTCTTTGAATCCATAAGCTTGGTGCATCTGCATTTATTTAGGTCTTATTTTTTTTCTTTTTTTTTTTAAGATTTTATTGACTTATTCATGAGAGACACACAGAGAGAGAGAGAGAGAGGCAGAGACACAGGCAGAGGGAGAAGCAGGCTCCACACAGGGAGCCCCATGTGGGACTCGATCCCAGGACTCCAGGATCACGCCTTGGGCCAAAGGCAGGCGCTAAACCACTGAGCCACCCAGGGATCCCTAGATCTTATTTTTTTTCATCAATGTTTTGCACTTTTCCACTATACATCCTGCACGTGTGTTGGCAGATTTATGCTTATGCATTTGTTTTTGTTCTGTGTTTTGGTTTGGCACTATTGTAAATAGAGCTTTTAAATTTTCTCATTTTCCAACTGTTCATTGACAGTATACAGACCTGAATTAATTCTGCTACACTGACATAGTATCTTCTGGTCACACCAAACTCACAAATTGTTCTAGTAGTTTCATGTGTAAATTCTTTGGGTTTTTTCACATTGACAATTATGTTGTCTATAAATACAGTTTTTACTCTTTCTTTCTTATCTATGTGCTTTCGTTGCTTTTCCATGCTTGTTGCACTGAGTAGGACCAGGTCCAGTAGGACCTGGAAAAACGAGTGGAAATCCTTCCCTTTTTCTCAGCTGCAAGGGGAGAGCATTTAGCTTTTTGCCATCGAGTATGACATTAGGTGGAGGCGTTTCATGGATGGTCCTTATCAGGTTGAGGAAGCTCTCTTCTGTTTGTAGCTTCTAAGAGTTTCTATAAGACGTAAGTATTGAATTTTGCCAGATGCTCTTTCCTCTTCTATTTGAGTTGATGGTACTGTTTTCTCTTCTTACTCTGCTGGTATGGCAAATTACATTAATTGATTTTTATCTTCATTTATCTATTTATCGTTAATTGATCATTAAATGATGAACCAACCTGCATCCCTGGGATAAACCCTACTTACACATGATATATTGTCCTTTATGTATATAGCTGGATTGAAGCTGCTAATATTTTGTTAAGAATTTTTGTAACTAAAAAAAAAAATTAAAAAAAAGAATTTTTGTACCTTGGGATGCCCGGGTGGCTCAGCAGTTGAGCATCTGCCTTCAACTCAGGTCGTGATCCCTGGGGTTCCAGGATCGAGTCCTGCATTGGATCCCCTGCAGGGAGCCTGCTTCTCCTTCTCCCTGTGTCTCTGCCTCTCTCCCTGTGTCTCTCATGAATAAATATATAAAATCTTAAAAAAATAATTTTTGTACCTAATGTGGTTTATTGGGCTGTTCATTTTTCCTTCGTAATACCTTTTCTTGGTTTGGGTACAGAGCAACGCCAGCCTCACCAAATGGGTTGGGAGTATCTTGTGGAGGAGATGTGTAAATTGGTATTTTCTTCCTTAAATGTTTGGTGATATGTGTCCATGAAATCATCTGGGCCTGTTCTTTTCTTATAGAATTCAAAGAATTTAACTGAGTATAAATTTAATTTCTATAATAGATGTAGACTTTGGAAGTCTATTTCTTCTTGGGAGAATTTTGGCTACTTGTGCCTTCAAAGGAGTTGTTCCCTGTTGTTAATAACCTTCTTTTATCATCCCTTTAGTTTATATCCAATCTACTTCATACTTTGCTTTCTTTCTTTTTTCTTATTTGGTCTAGATAAGTGGTTATCGATTGATTGCTATTGTTGATTTTTTCTATAATTTTCTATTTCTACTTTGTGGACTTCTGGTGTCATCTTTATTTTCTTCCTTCTACTTGCTCTGGGTTTAATTTACTCTTTTTCACAGTTCAGTAAGATGGAAACTTAGGCAGTGAATTTCTTCCTCTTTACTGCTATAGCAATTAATGATATAAATTTCTTTCTAATCCCTTCTTTACCTGCATCCCACAGATTTCAATATGTTGTATTTTCATTTTTTTAATTCAAATTATTTTTCTTATTGATCTCATAGTTTTTCTTTGGCTTAAGGATTGCGTGTTAAGAGCCACATACTGGGAATTTTTCAAGTATTGCTCTGTTGTTGATTTCTGGGTTAACTACATTGTGGTTAGAAAATGTGCTTTGCACTATTTAAATCCTTTTAATCTTGTTGTGCTTTGTTTTATGACTCAGAATATGTTCTATCTTGGCAAATATTCTGTATGCATTTTGGAATTATGTTGCCTGAAGTGTTCTAAAAGATGCCCAATTAGGTCATGTTGGTCGATACTGCTTTTCAAAACTTCTACAGCCTTACTGATCTTTTGTGTATTTTTTTCAATCAGTTACTGAGAGAGGAGTTGAGATCTCCAGCCATCACTGTGGATTTGTCCATTTCTCACGTTAGGTCTCTCAGCTTTTGTTTTATGCATTTTGAAGCTCCTTCAGGGGGCAATTATAATTGCTGTGTCTTCTTGATGAACTGACCAATGGACCAGTGTAGAATGCTCCTCTCTCTGCTTTCTCCTTCTGATGGAACTTGTTCTGCATTTTAATCTTTCTTTCTTTTTTAAAAAAGATTTTGTTTATTTATTTATGAGACACAGAGAGAGAGGCAGAGACACAGGCAGAGGGAGAAGCAGGCTCCCTCCAGGGAGCCAGATGCTGAACTTGATCCCAGAACCCCAGGACCCCAGGATCACAACCTGAGCCAAAGGCAGACACTCAACCACTGAGCCACCCAGACGCCCCCATTTTAATCTTTCTGATATTAGTAGAGCTACTTCAGCTTTCTTCTGATTAGTATTTCCATGCTGTGTCTTTTTCTATCCCTTTACTTGTAACTTTTCTCTCTTTATATTTTTTAAAAAACCCATTTTTAAAGCATGTAGGTGGATCTTGCTTTCTTTCCAAGACTAGTCTCTGATGTTTCAATGGAGAGTTTGCATTCCTTGTAATCACTTATACAGTTGAATTAAAATCTACATCTTGTTTGTTTTCTATCTATCCCATCTGGATAAAACAAATAAGAAGAAAGAAGAAAGAAGAAAGAAAGAAAGAAGAAAGAAAGAAAGAAAGAAAGAAAGAAAGAAAGAAAGAAAGAAAGAAAGAAAGAAAGAAAGAAGAAAGAAAGAAAAGTACGAGTATTAGAAATGAATCTGTACTTTGTTCCTTTTTCCCTATTTTCTTGCCTTCTTTTGGATTAATGAAATGTTTTCGTGTATTCAATTTTACTGTACAGTTGGCTTATTACTACCAGTCCCTCCCCTCCACACATTTGTCGTAGACTTTAAATCCACAACTCTACTTTGACGCAATCTATCTTAACATACTGTCACGGTAGCATGCCTCTGTTTTGCCCTTACTATTGTTACTTTTGTTATCTTACATTTTTGTTCAACATACGTCATAAATTCTACCTTACATTGTTACTTGTTTTGTTTCAGGCAGTTGATTATCTTTGAAAAAGATTATAATTTTGCGGGATCCCTGGGTGGCGCAGCGGTTTAGCGCCTGCCTTTGGCCCAGGGCGCGATCCTGGAGACCCGGGATCGAATCCCACGTCGGGCTCCCAGTGCATGGAGCCTGCTTCTCCCTCTGCCTATGTCTCTGCCTCTCTCTCTCTCTCTCTGTGTGTGAATATCATAAATAAATAAATAAAATTAAAAAAAAATTAAAAAAAAAAAAAAAGATTATAATTTTGCGTTCCCTCACTTTTGCCAAATTTGAGATTCCTCATCCATTTGTGTTGATCCAACTGTATCACCGATCTCATACTTTTTCCACCTGAAGAACTTCCTCTAATAATTTTTGGAGTGTAAGTAGGCAGGGAATTAATTACCTCAGCTTTTATTGGTCTTAAAAAGTGTCTATTTTGCTTTTACAGAGAAGATGGCTTTGCTTCTTCCTCTCCCCTTATGCAGAGCATCTATCCTTGAGCCCTGGGGGCTGGTCTGCCCCAGCTTGGCTTATGCTCCAGAGAAGGGTCCTTGGAGTGGGCAGAGATACACATGTCTGTGCACCACTGGGAACAGCATCAGGTCTCCTTCCCTGTCCCTGATCTTTCTTTTTTTAAATTTAAATTCAATGAGCCAACATATAGTACATCATGAGTTTCAGATGTAGTTTTTAATAATTCATCAGATGCATAGAACACCCAGTGCTCATCATATCACATGCCCTCCTTCATGCCCATCATCCAGTTACCCCATCCCACCCACCCACCTCCCTTCCAGTGACCCTCAGTTTGTTTCCTATAATTAAGAGTCTCTCATGGTTTGTGTCCCTCTCTGATTTTTTTCCCACTCAGTTTCCCCTCCTTTCCTTATGGCCCTTTGCACTATTTCTTATATTTCATATATGAGTGAAACCATGTGATAATTGTCTTTCTCTACTTGACTTACTTCACTCAGCAAAATACCCTCCAGTTCCATCCATGTTGATGTAAATGGTGGGTATTCATCCTTTCTGATGGCTGAGTAATATTCCATTGTATATATAGACCACATCTTCTTTATCCATTCATCTGTGGATCCATTCAGCCCCCTCTATAGTTTGGCTCTTGTGAACATTGCTGTGAACATTGGGGTGCAGGTGCCCCTTCGTTTCACTACATCTGTATCTTTGGGGTAAATACCCAGTAATGCAATTCCTGGGTCATAAGCTAGTTCTATTGTTAACCTCTTGAGGAACCTCCATACTGTTTTTCAGAGTAGCTGCACCGGTTTGCATCCCCACCAACAGTGTAAGAAAGTTCTCTTTCTCCACATCCTTGCCAACATTTGTTGTTTCCTGTCTTGTTAATTTTGGTCATTCTAAGTCCATGGTCTTTCTTGAAAACACTTGGTAAAGACCCATAGAAAGCTGGTAATGGGTGCAGACTCCCCTGGTGCCTAGAAGTACCAGGGATTCTAAGCTGTTGTGTCAGCCCATTGTACAAGTTAGTAGCTCCATCCTAAAAAATTATCATACACTTCATCGTTTGAAACCCCAGAAATTTATTCTCTCAAAGTCATAGAGGAGAGAAGTGAGAAATGGAGAGGTGGGCAGGGCCGAGTTCCCTGCAGATGCCCCAGGGCAGATTTCAATGCTTCTCTTCTAGCTTCTGGCGGTTGCTGGCCTCCCTGGTTTGTGCTCTGCTAAGCTCCAGTCTCCGCCTCTGGCTTCCTGTCACCCGTGCCTCAGTGTCTTTCCTCTCCTCTATGTGCCTCATAAGGAAATTTGTCACTGGGTTCAGGACTCACTTGAGCAATCCAGGATGATCTCTATCTCAAGATCTTTAGCTATTACATCTGCAAACCCCCTTTTTCCAAGTAAGGTAGCAGATTCCAGGGATAGGGACATGGACATAATTTGGGGGGAGCCACCCTTCAACCCAGTACACCTTTGCTCAGCATTTAAGAAATCATGGGATTTCGGTGATTTCCTTCGTCCTGCTTATGTGATAACTACATCCTTCAGTGCTCTACTCAACATGAAATCACCAGTGCACCCTGACTCTCCTCGGGAGGCAAGGCAACCATGTGATAATTGTCTTTCTCTACTTGACTTATTTCACTCAGCATAATACCCAGGTTGCCCTGGTGCCTTGTGACCTCAGCTCTCCAGGAACTGAAGACTAATTATGATCTTGTAGACTATCTGGATTCTTCTCATGGCTAGAGTAGAGGCCATGTTCTCATGCAGCTTCCTACAGCTTATGCTGTAGAGCTTCCCACATTGAATCCTGGGGGCCTTTCCTACTGGTGGCTCACTGCAGCTGCCCTCCTGCTGGTCACTGTCTCAGGCTCATGGAGATAGGTGGCATGGCTGCCTCACCAGGCCATGACTGTTTGTGGCTCCTGAGTTCTCCCAAGTTCTCCTGGCACCCGGCCTCTTGCTTGGTCCCACCTGCATCCTGAGCAATGACTGCTCAGATCCTCGCTCTCCCTGGCTGTGATTCTGCTCTTGAGAGCAGCCTTGGGGAAGTCTCCTACTTGGTCCCCACCCCCACCCCATCCAATCTCCAGGTCCCTTCCCTTGTGCTGATTCATGTGGCCAGGGCTCTCCTGCTTGAGTCAGGGGCTGGCTCAGCGCTGCCATAATGAAACCAGAGCCCAGAGAAGCAGAACTCGTACAACCAGAGACCACATTGAGTGGGACAGCTGGCCCACACATTTGCGGGTTTATCCTGGAGTCTGTACTTGTTTCAGATCAAATGCGTAGATGCTGAAGGGCACCGCTGAGCTGGGTTCTGTACAGACCCAGAAGCCGTGAGACATCTTAACTTCTTTCCAGATAAAGAGAGGAGTAGCCATGTGGTCACATGGTAGCTCACAGTTGTCCTTTGGTTCCTTTCCTCTCTTGCTTCCAACATTCCTTATCTTTTTGGATCATGAAAATATTGCATAATATGTAAATTTTCCTTCTTTTCGTCAGTGAAATTGAGTTTCCCCTCCTCTTCTCTGTAAGGAAGGGAGCCCCAGAGCGCTGAACTTTTGGAAGGACATCCTAATATATTAGAGCACGCACACACACCACCTTTGATCCTTTCACTGACACATGGCACATTAATCATACTTTACAAACTCACATTGTCTGTCGCTTACATCATGAAGCGTGGTCCTGTGAAGACACTGAATCTAAAGAGCTCATGAAACAGAGAATGCACATTGTCAGATTGATTTAAACTTAGAGGAACCAGCAGGAAATTGTTGGCATCATGAATCACAGGCTTGCAAACCTTTGCATCACAGGCAGAAGGCTCCATTTCAGTATCTAAGGGTCTTGACCTCATAGCTCTTTCCAGTAAGGTCATTCCACTGCAGAGTGATAGTGAAAGATGTCTCCTTCCCATGGAAAGGGTACTCTCATGATCTTCCCAAGACTGTTTTTTAGACCAGTTGTTGGCTTACAGAAAAATGGAGACAAAGAGACTCCCAGATATCTTGGCCTCACACCTGCATGGTGCACCTATGATCAATATCTCCTGCCAGGATGGTACATTTGTCATAACTGGTGAACCTACAATGACATGTCACCATCACCTGAGGTCCACAGTTTACATTATGGTTCATTCTTGGTGTTGTGCATTTTGTGGCTTGAACATATGTACAATGACATGTACCCACCATTATAGTGTCATACATGGTAGTTTTCACTGCCCTAAAACTTCTCTGTGTCCCTCCTACTTATCCTCCCCCCCCCCATCTCTGGCAACCATTGATCTTTTTTATTTCTTTTTTTGATTTTTTGGGAAAGAGAGAGAGAGAGAGTAGGATGGGGGTAGGCAGAGGGATAGGGAGGAAAAGAATCCCAAGGAGACTCCCCACTGAAAAGGGAGCCCAATGATGTCAGGCTCAATCTCACGATCCTGTGATCATGACCTGAGCCAAAATGAGGATTCAGACACTTAACAGACTGAGCCACCCCGGTGGATTTTCACTGTCTCCAATGTTTAGCTTTTTCCAGAATTATATATAGTTGTAATCATACAGTACGGAGTCTTTTCAGATTGGCTTCTTTCACTTAGGAAGATGCATTTAAGTTTCCTCCAGGTCTTTTCATGGCTTATTAGCTCATCTCTTTTTAGTACTGAATAATATTCCGTTGTCTGGATGGACCACAGTTTATTTATTCATTCACCTATCAGAGGCTTCTTGATCATTCCATTTTTGCAATTTGAATAAAGCTGCTGTAAACATCCATGTATGGGTTTTTGTGTAAACATAAGTTTTCATCTATTTTTGGTAAATACAAGGATCATGCTTACTGGATCATATGGGAAGAGTACATTAAGCATTATAAGAAACCAGAAAACTGTCTTCTAAAATGTCTGTACCACTCTGCATTCCCACCAGCAGTGAATGAGTTTCTGTTGCCCCACATCCTCATCAGCATTTGACGTTTGCAGCGTTCCAGATTTTGGCAATTCTAGCGGATGTGTAATGGCTCATTGTTTTAATTTACATTTCCCTGATGACATATGATGTGGAGCATCTTTACTTATTTGCCATTAGTTTATCTTCTTTAGTGAGGTGTCTGTTAAGGTCATTGGCCCACTTTAAAAATTAGGCTTTCTTTTTTCTTATTGTTGAGTTTTAAGAGTTCTTCATATATTTTGGATAACAGTTCTTTATCAAATGTTTCTTTTGCAAATATATTCTCTCAGCCTGTGGTCTATTTTCTTTCTCTTTCTCAACATTGCAGAGCAGAGGTTTTTAATTTCAATGAAATTCAGCTTATCAATTCTTTCTTTCATGGATCTTGCTTTTGGTGTTGTTTCTAAAAAGTCATCACCAAACCTAAGTCATCTAGATGTTCTCCTATGTTATCTTCTAGGAGTTTAATAATTAGTTTTGCACTTTGCTTGAAATCTGTGATCCATTTTGAAGTAATTTTTGTGAAGGGTATAAGGTTTGTGTCTAGACTGATTTCTTTTGTGTGTGGATATCAATTTTTTCAGCACCATTTGTTGACAAAACTTTTGCTCCATTGTACTGCCTTTGCTCTTTTGTCAAAGATCAGTGTAGGGTTCTGTGGTTCTATTTCTGGGCTTGCTATTTTGTTTCATTAATCTTTGGTCTATTTTTTCACTGATACCACACTATTTTGATTACTGTAGATTTATAATAAGTCTTGAAACTGGATAGTGTCAATCATCCAACTTCGTACTTTTTCAATATTGCATTGGCTATTCTGGGTCTTTTCCCCCATTATAAACTTCAGAATTTGTTTGCTGATATCCATAAAATAAATTATCGAGGTTTTAATTAGGATTGAATCTATAGATCAGGTTGGGAAGAACTGACATCTTACTAATATTGAATCTTCCTATCCATGAACATGGAATATCTTTATTATTTAGTTCTTAGACTCCTTTCATTGGAGTTTTGTAATTTTCTTCAAAAAGATCTTCTATATATATATTTTAAAGATTTTATTCATTTATTCATGAGAGACACACACACAGAGAGAGAGAGAGGCAGAGACAAGGGCAGAGGGAGAAGCAGGCTTCAAGCAGAGAGTCTAACATGGGACTTGATCCCAGGTCTCCAGGATCACTCCCTGGGCTGAAGGTGGCACTAAACTGCTAAGCCACCCAGGCTGCCCAGATCTTATACATATTTTGTTAGACTTACACCTGTACATATTTTTGGGGTGCTAATGTAAATGCAATTTATTTTCAAATTCCATTTGTTCATTGCTAATGTGTAAGAAAGTGATTGATTTTTGTATATTATCCTTGTATCCTACAACCTTGCTATAATTGCTTATTAGTCACAGGAAGGGTTTTTGTTTGTTTTTATTTTTGCTTTTATTTCTTGTAGATTCCTTTGGATTTTCTAAATTGACATTCATGTCACCTGCAAATACAGATTTCTTCCTTCCCAATCTATATACTTTTTATTTCCTTTTCTTGTCTTTTTGTTGCATCATCTAGGACTTCTGCTGCCATGATTCTGAACTTAACATTCACATTCAAACCTCAATTTATATTCAGACCCCACCACTTATGACAGATATAATATTGAGCAAGTACCTTAAACTTGTCTTAAAATCTTTTTCTATAAACTGGAATGGTAATGGTATACACTCCAATAAGCTAAAGTAATGAGTAAGACAAGAAATGCAAAAGTGAAGCTTAATGTAGGTTCTCATTTTCATTCTCACATGTCCTGCCTTGAGTTTTCTATTCCTTTAATGGACCCCATTCTCCCTCTACAATTGGTTCCACAGAGGGCTCTGGGACTAACAGAACTTCACTTCCAGAAGAAGCACCACCATCCTTTAAATTAGAACACTCTTCATATGGGAGAGCATAATCAGCCCCCCTTTCCCAAAGATGTTCACATCCTAATCCCCAGGACTTCTGAATGTGTTATCTTACATGGAAAAGGAACCTTTGCAGATGTGATTAAGTTAAGGATCTTGTGAAGAGGAAGATTATCCTAGATTATTGAGGTGGGTTTAGTGTAATGACAGGGAGGCAGGGCCATCTGAGTCAGAGAGATGGAAATAGAACAATAAAAGCCGGAGTCAGATGATGTGATGTGGCCATGAGCCAAGGAATGCAGGCTGCCTCTGGAAGCTGAGAAACGCCAGGAAATGGATTCTTCCCTAGAGCCTCCAGAAGAAACACAAGTCTGCTGACACCCTCAATTTTAGTCCCATGAGACCCATTTCAGGCTTTTTACCACCAGAACTGTAGGATAATAAATTGGTGTTGTTTTAAACCACTAAGCTTGTGGTAATTTGTTATGGCAGTGATAGGAAACTAATATAATTCCCTTCTGGGCCAATAGCATAGGGTAAGCGCAAAGCGCTGGGATCAAGTGTCTCGGTGTTTGCAGACTCATTCATGCTGTTTGCTTTTCTGGTTGAGATCTGGTCTGTGGAGCCCTTGTGGCTCCAGGCAACTAGATTTGCTTAATAGCTGTATTTGCTTAATCTAAGTCTCACCCTTGCTAGACATCTAGCAAGGTTGGAAACCTCTATCCAAATATGACAGTGATTTTGATGGATGTGTACTGAAGCCTCATTAAGATCAATTACTGTTCTTTCACTATCAAAATATACCTTAAAAAAAATGTGGTTGGATGGGTCCAGGGTATCCTTGAGTTGCTTAGGCACTGGTCTTGCTGAGTGTGAGGGTGCAGAGAAACTTAACTCTGCATCTTTCCAATGCTGTTTTCACATTTCCTAGAGAGCCATGTTCTCAATATTCCAAACTCCAGGCACATTAGTGGAAAAATTTAGGAGATTGTCACTAAGACATTTCAGGACCTGGGATAAAGGAAGTGGTGACGTTTCATACTACCAATAAATCTAACTTATTCATTGTTAGTTTAAAAACCACTTTAGGAGGTGCCTGGGTGGCTCAGTAGGTTAAGCATCTGCCTTCAGCTCAGGACATGATCCTAATGGTCCTGGTATCAAGCCCTGTATCAGGCTCCCTGCTCTGTGGGGAGTCTGCTTCTCCCTCTCCTGCCCGCTCTCCTGCTTGTGCTCTCTTTCTCTCTCAATTTGTCAAATAAATAAATAAAATATTTTTTAAAATTAAAACAAAAACCACTTTGTATTGCTCTAGTCTTGACATTCAGAGTTGCTATCTGATGCGTAAAATTGAGGAATATGAAGGAATAAGCCCTGCTAACTTTAGCGGCTGCCGATTCAATTAAATAATAACAGAGACCAACTGGGCATGAAAACCTGTCAGTGGGGTCCTGGTGGGGGAGGAATGGGTCTTGTCAAGATCTGACATGTCTCCGTGATGGCTTGACAGTGAGTATCCCAGGTCTTTGGGACCCTTGTAGTGCATGTGGTCATGTGATCTTCATCACTGCTTGGAGGCTGCATGCCCTCCCAGCACGCAGACAGCTCTCTAGACAGCAAGGTGTCAGGCAGTCTGGTAAGATGCAGGCTGAAACCAAACATCTGTACCGATTATGATGCTGGGGTTGGCTTTGGAGAGTTCTTAGGATGCTCTCACTGTAAGGAGCTAAAGTGTTCAGTCATAAAACTTATTTGAGATGAGAGCACTGAGTCTCAGGCCCAAAGTTAGAGCCACTTCCTCCTCCCTCCAGGGCTCAGATGGTATTTTAAGTCTTTTCAATCAATGGTTCAGTGAGGACCAGCCCCTTCCAAGGACCCTGAATGAGAGCACAGTGTGACGGAATGGTAACTAACACGTACTCATGTGCGTGCCAACCACCTCATGAATCTTGGAAATGCCTTCAAAGAGTCTCACACAGAGCAAGTGCCCAATAAGTGTTAACTGCTGCTGTTACTCAGATTATCACGATTGCTATCGATGATCGAATGTGAGGCAGTCTTGTCTTCACAACAAGGTTATGTGCTTCCTAGAGGGGAAACCTCATCCACACACAGACACACATGCTCCACGCCCTCAGCAGAAAGTACCCAAAGACAGATCATGCATAGATACTAATTAAACTCTCCTTGAAACGGGGTCAAATGCACATTGTTTTATAAAAGTCTTCAGTATGGACCAGAAAGTATTTATTCAGAATTAAATGACAGGGGCTCTGCCAATGTCCATATGCTACTCATGAACGTGTGTGTTTAATAGGCTTTGTTACCAAGGAGCTAGTTTATCCTTTCCGCTGAACCTGAAGTGAAATCACAGCTCTGGGTCTAATGAGATCATTCTTTCCATTTTTGGGCAAACAAAGATGTTCAAAAAAATGTTCTCTTCAAAGTCTTCTTTGAAGAACCAGCAAAAGAGGTTGATAGTGGAGGAGGATGGAATCAGAAATAAATTGTGACTTCCTATCTTCCTTTCTAAAGTTCTTGATAAGTCTCTTTTTCTGTGGAAGTCTTGGTGACTAATATGACACCTTGTAGATAGAAAGACTGGATTCCTGGAAATAAAAGAGCATCTGGAGGCCAGGGTGGGCACACTGCCCAGTATCTGTCTCTCACACCATCCCTTCCCCAAGTCACCACTGTGTATCATAGCATTGAAGAGCAGATGGCGATCTAGATCTTTTTTTGAAAGGCCTGGAGAGAGCAAGTTGCTTTTCTAAGTTCACATAGCCAGGAAAAGCTGGAATCAGTTTGAGCCAAGGTCTTCCAACTACTAGGCTTCTCCCACAATTTTGAGTCAAAAAATTATACATCTGGGTCAATCTCATGAAGTTTTAGATAAAAGAATATTTGAATGCTGGAGTTACAAGTCACCCAACCCTTTGTCCCCTTGGCAGAGCTCCAGTCCTCTGCTTCTCTGTCTGGATCACAGTTTCTCCGGGGAGGGCACAGCACATGGGTAGGACAGATTCTCATGACTTGAACATGGTGGACTTATCACAGTATAAGGACAGGGTCCCAGCGCCACATTGCACATGCAAGCTTTGTAGGAAGCACAACATCTCCTAACAGGTGTACTGAGGATGCAGGGTGGCTTTGCTGTGATTTGGGGGGATTTGGGATGTGAGTGCACTTTGATGGTGGCTCCTGCATAAAAGTCTAGTTAATATGAGCAGAACTAAACCACAGCATGAATTATATTCAGTATAATTAATCCCCAATTAGCATTTTAAGATCAGCCACTATAACCCAACTCAGTTTAGCACTTAAGCTTAGACCAGCTACATATAGACTGGAAGTGAGTCAATTCAGTATGGAATAGACCAGTACTTTTTTTACTGATATAGTTACATAGAGAATACAAATATAAGACAGTCTTTAAAAAATATAGAGACTTTTTATCTGGAAGTTTAAAGAATGAAATAGAGAAGGACAAAGGCCATAAAATTCCAACCCAAGTATGAACTCTAAAGTGAGAAATGATAAAAATTTAGGGAACAAAAATATTTTAACAAATACTTTCTGTCTTCAGAGTGAAAAGATATTTTCATCTTTGAAACAAGAGCAAGATGATTTCAAAAAGGAACAGAGAATGAGAGTAAGATCTTAGGAAATAAAAAAGCAACACAGTAACAACATACGATTCCCAAAATAGGCATTTCAAAAGAGTATTTGGAAGGTGAAAGTCAAGAAAAATCTCTGAGAAAATGGAACAATATGACACAGAAACAAACTGGTGAGAACCAGGATTCACCCAGGTTCTCCTGGATAAGTCCTCCTGAGCGGGGTGCCTGGGTCGATGTCCTCACCACCATCCTCTGGAGTCCCCTCCCAGTAGATAACTGCACAGCACCACATTTGTCAGTTCCATCCCAGATTTGATCAGATCATCCTTCCTCACAGCGTTTGGCTTACTTTATCAGTTTTATCTGCTGTCCCAATCTTGTTTCCTATTCTCAAGAAAGATCCACTGTACCCACATTCTCTTGCCCACAACTCCCCATACTTACATTTACAATTTTGTCTGGACTTCAGGAGATCAGATTCCCAGCTGACCTTGGTGCCAAGCACATGTGGGGTCTCTCTGGCTCACCTTGTTAAAACCTACATCTAGTTGGACAACAGTGGTCCAGACTGTGACTGAGCCAGGACCGGAAAGACCAGCCCAGAAAGCAATGCTCAGATCCTAGTGCTGAGTCCACACCCACTGCCTTCAGTGCTGTTGGGGATGGAAGTGTAACATCGGGGACTGCCTGGGCTCATACAGGGATGCCCGTGACTGGCTTGCACAGCGCCATGCACAGAAGAGGCACTCTGTAATCACTCTGTCTGCTTTCCTAAGGCTCACTGCTGCTAGATGCCCCCAGCAAGAGGGGATCACTCTGATGTCCATGGGGACCGAGGACACATCATCGGAACTCCATGGAAGAGGACAGGATGCTGACTTGGCCTGCAGCTGGCTCAGAACTCTTGCCAAGGACGTGCTGTGACCTCAAAGAAATTGTGAACTCCAAGTGTAGGAGGGACTCAAGAGCCAAGGCCAGCCTCCGCAGCCCCGTCCACCCCACAATGTGCCAGCTCCCTCCGTAAGGACCCCTCCCATCCTCACAGCACCCTTCGAAGCAGGCCTGACAATTATTCTAGTTTACAGGTGAGGAGAAGGAGGCAGCAGTGTGGCTACATACGTTCCCCAAGGGCCATGTGGAGAGTAAGTGTCAAGCTGGGATCTGAATCAGGGGATCTGATCTCCCCCAGCACCGGAGCCTCCTGTCAGTTCATGGAGCAGGTGACACTTATTGCTCTGGTGGCAGGTAGGGGGAACCAGAGGAGGCTCAGCCCCCCATCAGCCTGGGCCCCACCTCTCCTGCCCAGGGGACTCCAGGGGATACAGAGTCTCTGCAAGCACAGCGTTGGCTTCCTAGGACAGAAGGAAAGAGTGAGGACAGCCCTGGAAACCAGCCTGTGTGTCCTGCGCATCGGGAAGGGCGCCAATTAGGGGAGCGGCACTGAGCTGCCCTGCTGGTAGGATGGTGAGAGCAGGTACAGTTAGTCAAAGACGGGACCAAGACATTGCTGTCGGGGAGATGGAGAAGGAGGGTGCACGGCCTGACTTCAGCAAGTGCTCAGGCTGGCTTGGCAAGACCCGCAAGAGCACCGCACGGGATACCGGGAGGGCCACAGGAGTGACACAGGGCGTGCGCCCGGAGCCCGTGCACCCAGGGTGCTCAGGGGCAGCCCCTCCGGAGGGTGGGTGTGCTCTGGTCCCCGAGGGTGGGCAGGATGGGGGGAATGCAGGCGAGTCCTCCAAGAACAGGGGCAGCCTGCAGTTTCTTGATCCAGACGAGGCATGTGATGGCAGGGCGTGAGCCGTCCTTGGGATAATGAGTAGAACAATCTCCTAGGAAGGAGGGTTAGTGTTGGGAGCTGAAGGGAAGTGGTCAGGATGTGGGAAGGGGTCAGACTGGGGAGGAATGGGATGCTGGGCCAAGGCCTTTGAGCTTGATTGCTTAAAGATTTCGAGGAGGAATTGCTTTTGGTAATGAGGGATGGAGGGTTTAGATTAGGAACTTCTGGAAACAGAGGTATTGGTTGAAGGGACTAGGATAGCCTGGGGCAGGGGGAGCAAGGGTATGTGGGGCCTAAATGAGACCAGGACACAGGGGCAGGGGAAAGAAGCAGAGGGGTGAGCAGAGGAGGACAGATGCATGAAGACTTGGTCTCAGTCCTGGTCCCTGCCTGCTTTCCAGCGCAAATTACCCAGCTGCCATAGATCCCAGTGCTCTAATCCTCCTCCTCCTCCTCCTCCTCCTCCTCCCCCTCCTCCTCCTCCTCCTCTTCCTCCTCCCATGCAGAAGTGTTTCACACTTTATGAGAAGTTGTAGGTGAAGAGCCCAGCACCGCAGCTGCACACAGCAATGAAAGCAACAGCAGTCAGGGTGTCTGTGGTCAGTACTCAGGAGGCCGGCAGGGCCTGGGACAGCTTGGCCGTGAGGTTGAAAGCAGGGCTTCAGGACGGAAGCAGATGAGCCAGGTTTACTGGAACCAAGGGTGGGACCACGGACAAACCCAGCATGTCAGTCCCACCCAAGTCAACCGTCACTAGGATGAGCACGGTGGAGGTGTGACTTCCGGCTGCTCCCTGAAGGCGGGAGAGAGTGTGCAGAGCACCAAACACGAGCATGCCCTGTCCCATGCACCCCATCCCCAAATATCCGGCTGTCCCCATTTGCTCCAACTCTGGCTGGAGAGCTGGTCAACCACATCCAGTGTACGGCTGTCCCCCGCAACCCTCCCCCCTGCCCCGGGAGCGGACTCCTTCGGAGGGCTCTAATTTGGGCTCCCAGACAGAGCGACCACCAAGTTTTGAGGATGAGTCCTCTGTCCAGGGCTGACTACTCAGCACCCCCGGCTTCCAGAAAGGTGGCTCTTCATACAGAAACCACCCAAGACGTGCGTGTCAGAGCCGGGGCACTGCCGTCACTCCCAGGCCTGCAGCGTTCTCGGTCTGTCCTGGGACATGCATGATCGAGATCAGGACGCAAGACACGACTCCGAAAGGGCCCTGGTGCCTACAGTGCCAAGCGGCCGAAATGAAAGAAGCACATTTGTTGGCTCACTTGGCAACAGGGAATTACAAACTGCCCTGCTTAAATGGAAGGCCTTAAAAAAGTTGTATTCAGAAAAAAAAAATATATATATATAAATATATATATATATATATATATTTATATATATATATGCAGCAAGACCATTTAGGTATTTAGGGGTAACCTCCTGTTAACAACCCTAATCCGCCATGTGTCTGTTTGTTTCCTTTTCTGTTTGATCCTTGGACGTTCTAACATCACCAGCTTTTTTTTTTTTTTTTTTTTGGTTGAAAATTGAAGTTGAGGACGAGAGAAGGCAGGTGAGCTACTGCGCGATGAGCGTGCATCGAGGGCGCTGATTCGGCCGCGCTCCCCAGGAAGGCGCGCACGGAGGTGGGGAGTCGGGGGGCTGGGGGGGGGGTGGGGGGAGTCCGGGGAGTCGGGGCTTGACGGTAGAAATAGGAACACATTTGTTCGTTTGGCTTTGACCATCTGCCAGTCAGCCGGTGGATGGTTTCCTCAGTGTCTGTGCGTCATGCTCTTGCTGTCTCATGTTTTCCCTCCACCCCGCGATCAGAAATATTTGAGAAGATTCAACAGATGTGGTTCTATCTCCGTTTCTCTTTGTTATTCAAATGAGGCAGGAAAGCAACATTTTAGGGAAATGGTTTTAATTAGCAAATAAAGTAACAACATCTTATCCGTGCAGGCCAGTCGATCTGAAATTGATTTGCAAAATAGGAGTTTTGTTAATCCTTCCCGCGTTTCCTAAGATATGGTTGTGGAAAATGTTATTCTGCTTTTAAAAGGAGAAGCCGGGCTCTGCGAGAAGCAAGTGGCCATATATTAAAGAGGACTCTCGGAGAGGCAGCCACTTAAACTCCTTGTAAACATCACTTGAAATGAGAACCAGAACGAGGCCGCTTCTTCATGAATCACTAGCACCCAGATGTGGCAAAGTTAACTGGAGAACTTTCTTGTTCTGATTTCCAGATGACTTAAAAAAAAAAAAGATAAGAAAAGAAAGGAAAAGAAAAAAGAAGACCTCTCTATCACTGGAGGGCATCACATCAGCCAGGGAGACAGATGAAAAAGTCCCGCTGCACGGGGTGGGGGGCGGTGGGAAATGTCAGAGAACAACAGGTTTTCGGTTTCAGAACACGCAGCTAAAGGTCAAGCGCACACCAGCTTTTAAAATGTGGGTGTTTGAACATTAGAGTCAAGACGCATCAGCCGTTTTTACCTTTAAGTCTGAAGAAAGTTTGTCTCATGACCCAGGATGCTCGTTTGACGGGGATGCACCTGGACCCCAAAGGCTTATCCCAGAACTCCAGGCTCTACCTTTGGGATCTTTAAATTAAGGCCAATACTAGCAGTAGCCAGGAAGGCCTCTCGCCTGATCCCGTCACCAAGCCACACCAGAGGAAGACTTGCGTCCTGTAGCAGAAACCCCAGAGGCTCCCAGCTCCGAGTCACCAGCCAGGTGAGCCATCTCTGGATGGGGAGGGTGGGGCCAACTCATCCTGAATTGACAGTATTTCCAGAGGTTTGGTGTTGTGGCTTTAGTACTGCAGGGCGCCTGGGTGGCTCAGTAGATCACGCTTCAGACTCTTGGTTTCAGCTCCAGTCTTGATCTCAGGGTCATGACACGGAGCTCTAAGCTGAGCGTGGAGCCTACTTAAAAAAAAAAAAAAAGGTTTAAAGGTGCAAGATGAAAAAGGTGTTTCCTGCTGTAGACAAGTGAGGTTTGCGATATGGGATAGGACGTGGCGAGGAATATACTAGCTTAAAAGTTATTTGTAACCTATTTAAATAAAGATATGATCCAAGTCGATTGATATTTGAAAAATGTAGTAACTGAAATTCTAGAATGAAGATTCCCATGGCGGGACTCAGCAGCACAGGTGTGGCCGCAGAAGAACCAGTGAACCTGAGCAGAGGACAAAGGAGTCCCCCGGTCTGAACCACAGACAGAAAGACGGACTGGACTGCAAAGCCCCCAGCACCGAGCCTCGGCGGCCCGCGGCCCTGCACCCAGCGATCAAACATTTGCGGCCAGAACTCCCAGGAGGAGAGAGAAGGACAGGGAGCCTGAGAAAGGAGTCAAAGAAGCAATGGCTGAAGATTTCCCAAATCTGGCAAAATACACAAACCTACAGATTCAGGAAGTTGAACAAACCTCAAGCAGGAAAAATTCAAAGAGCCCCGTGCGTCACAGGCGACTTCAGAGAGCAGAGGACAAAGCAGAAATCTCAGAACCGGTGAGGGAGAAATGACTCCTTCCGCAGGCGAGAGACGCTCTGGGTGCCGGAAGGGGCAGCTCAGTGGGCGTCAGGGAACCCGGTGGGGGGTGGGGTGCAGCACTCCGGCAGCCCCGGATCCCAGAGGCGCCCGCCACCCCGAACCCCATCGCCCGCAGTCGTCCTACAGGAACGGACGGGAAGCAAGGACGTGCTCAGAGGAGGAAGATGTGGCCCAGCAGCTCTAGAAGGACGTTCTCCGCACGGAGGACTCGGGACATCAGGAAGGAAGAACCAGGGGAGGGCAGCTGTGGATCCCGTGGTTTTGGAGCCGTGAGGACGGGCCACACCTGTCCCCAGGGAGACCTTCTTGGCTGAGTCGCACCTGTCCCCAGGGAGGCCCTCCTGCCTGGGCCTCACCTCTCTGCAGGGGGACCCTCCTGGCTGGGCCTGCACCTGTCCCCAGGGAGACCCTCCTGGATGGGCTGCACCTGTCCCCAGGGAGACCCTTCTGGATGGGCCGCACCTGGCTGGGTGAGTCCTGAAGCAAACTGTCTGGAGGTCACAGAGATGCTCCACAAATGGCCATCTGGCGAGTTGCTGCCTCTCAGAGCCCAGGGCGTCAGTCCTTCCACCTCAGGGAGCTGAGTTCTGTTATCAACCCTAAGGAGGACTGTAAACGCCAACCAAGGACACAGCCCAGCCAGGAGCATGTGCAGCACCAAGAGCGTCCTGTGGGCCTCACCACCCTGTCTGCACCCCATCAGGGGCCGAAGCTTGTGAAGTGGGAACAAAGCGGGAGGCCAAGGCCGTGAGGCTGATGTGGTGCTCCCACCCCTGAGGCAGGTCACCCCTTCCCCAACACCGTGGGCACTGGCTCCTCCATCGGCAGAAGTCCATCACACTTAAACTTCTGGAAATGTTGTATTGGAGCCTGAGCCTGGGATGGAGACGCTCTGCCGCCATATATAAGTCTCTAAAATGTGGTGTCTCCTAAGATACTCTGTCATGGGCCAAGAGGAGAGCCCAGAGCTCCAGCAAGGTTGTAGCCCAAGACATGTTGTCCGGCTCCACTGATACAAACAGCCTCCTCTGCCATCAAGGGGCTCCCCTGCCCTGGGCACCCCAGGAAAGCCCGTGGTCAAGGACCCCAAGGGTCATGCTCTGCAAGTCTGCAGAATCTTCCAGGTGGAGGATTGGGAGGTAAGGCGGCCTTCCTGACCTCCTGCCTCCCAGGACAGGTAGCAGGTGCTCAAAGGCTGTTCCTCGTCCTCTGGACAAATAGAGAATCAAGGGGATGAGAGGACTCTACAGGACGCCCATGACCAGGGCCGCCTGGGTGCCTCGCCTTCAGCCCAGGTCCCGATCTCAGGGTCCTGGGATCAGCTGGCGTTGGGCGCCCGGCTCAATGGGGAGTCTGCTCCTCCCTCTCCCCTCCCCTTCCTCCTCCCCCACCCCACCTTGGGCTCTCCGATCTCTCTCCAATAAATAAATAAATAAAATATTTAAAAAAAAAAAATTCATGACTAAATTTTCAAGTAGGTGTTTCTAATATTTCCTTCATTATTTTTCAGACAAAACTTTACGTATTACAATAACCACCTCAAAATGATGAGTAACTGTTCGGGGACACAGCTAATACAGAAAATGAGCTAGACATCCATGTGCATTTTGGAAAAGTAGAAGATAAAGGCCTCTCCTCCACATATGGATTATTTGGCTTGAGGCCGGGGGTTGCTGAAAAGGCACCCGTATAAGACCAGGTGATCCTTTTTCGATCACCTAAACTAATTGACAACTCTGACATTCGCTGGCTTGCCATCCTCGTTGATCCTTTCGGACTTTTAGATTTTTCCTGGCCTGTTTTGAATTGCAAGGCCGCAATATGTTTGAAGCCTCTTTTACTTCATTTTTTTTTAATGCAACAAAGCTAACACAAACCAGCTTTTAGGGTTTATAGGGAAATCGCCATATTTATTTTCTCAAGTTATTGGATCTGATCCCACGCCCTGAGAGATGCAGCAGAGAATGAGTCCGTGTGTCCCATGAGGCATGTTCTCCTCGGCGTTAGAGGACCTCGCGGTGGCACTCATTAATAGAGGATGTTTGAATTAACTAATCATTTCATGTTCCTCTAAATAGGGTTTAATTGAATAAGGCAACACAATGGGTACGAGGGGACTTCCACACACTTCCAGAGGAAGCTGACATATGATCATTTGAGCAGGAAAAACATCCTTCTAAATTCTTAAAATAACAAAGTCAACGTTAAATCTCAAAACATATTAGGTAATCTATTTCTCTCCCTGGTTTCGTTAGCTACCGGCCCACTGGTTACTAAGGTATGAGCTGTTGTTTGTTATTTTTACCCTGATGCTAATAACAGCAGGTCCGAAGGCAGGTGAGGCCATTCGGTGCGAACAAGCCACCGTGAATGTCCAAGCTCCCAGTGGTCCCCGGACGGGCGCTGGCGGCCTGTCTGCGGTGCGGGGTCTGCGGGGAAGCCCCGAGGACACCCCTCAAGAAGCGCGGGTTTGCTGCCGAGGCCACCAGCACCGCTGCGAGGTGGCTGCTCGTTCTTGATTATGAACAACCTCACAACCGCCAAACTCAGGCAAGTGGGTGTTGGGAGAGGGGAGAGGGAGGGGAGCCCAGTGGCAGCCGCCAGCTCGCCCGGGGACATCACTCTTGCCTTATTTTTCCTTTCAAAAGTGCCTCCCAGAGATGGTGGAAACCCTATAAATATCCCCCCACAGATGTGTTGGAGGAAGACGTGGTGGTGAGAAAGGAGGTCAGGGGAGTTTGCGGTGAGTAGAATTCTTTGACCCTCATGGGGAACCAGCCGGTCCCCGCACGGGGGCTTCTGGAAGCATCTGCGTCCAGCGCCAAGCCGATTATCTCTGCTTTTTATCTGCAGACGGAAATGGGACCAATACGCGCAGAATTAGCTCCATAAATAAATGTTGAGGTCTAATTGCCCAGTCGGCTCTGGCCCAGAAGGCTGCGGACACTCTGCTGTCCCTTTCATCTCCGGCTGCGCTGGCCCGGGCTGCGTAGCCCTCGTGCTTCCTGCCTTCCGAGGAGGACTCTGGCGGCCTCCATCCATTTTCCTGCCGGGGAAATATTTACTTTGTACTAATTGGTCTCCCTCTTGGCAGCCGTGGTGCCATGGCCACAATTTTTTCACTTGAGTCTGCGTCGTCTGTGGAAAGAGGAGAAGGTGACAGGCAGTGTAGCTCAAGGGCAGAGACCAAGGGGAGAAGAGCCCCTTGATATTCTAGAATCTTCTCACCACGTGTCATCGAGTCCCAGAACAAAGACCGTCCTCAAAACCACTTGCTCGCAAGTACTCCGCCCAGCATCCTTTCTCCCCAGAGAAAGTTTTCTGACACCTTGTGACACAGGGTCCCCTTGCCATTCATTAAACCACAGCACAACTTGCAGTCAAAGGATCATTTCCCATAGGGGGTTCTTATTTTTATTATTATTATTATATCTTTTAAGTTTTGATTTTTTTAAAAACATTCATTATCCCGTGGTGCTTATGAAGCAGTCCTACCTGCACTAGGAAACCTGGAGACACAGACGAGTGTAGAGGGGACTGGAAGGCTTACACCACGGACCGCTCAGAGACGACCACTGAAAACACCGCCAGCTGCGAGCCCTTCCAAAGAACCTTGTGAGCATCTTCCATCTACGGTAATATAATCTGCTTTTTTGGCATTTAACGTGATCCCGTGTTCATTTTCTTTTATTAAAAACTCTTGGGAAACCGTTTATATTGACTGTATAATCTTTCATTGCTTCATTGTCCTTTATTTATTTGAAGACCTGTCTCTGCTGATGGCTATTGTGGTTGTCCTCAGATTTCATTATTATAAATGAGGTGGTGATGAACATCTTCATGCATAAATAATCGTTTCTGTTTTTTATAGTTTCTTTAAAGTAGATGATTCAGCCCGGCATTACTGGGTCGAAGATGATGAACCCTTGCTCACACTCGATACACATTTCCAAACCCTCTCGGGTGTCCTCATGTTTGTATCCCTGCCCCTGCCTGTAACTGGGCTCTCTCCCAGCCCCCAGAACGGGATGTGAACATTTCAAACAACCTCTGCTTATGGCAACTTATGGTGTGGATCTGCATTTCTTTGACTGCCATCAGCGTCAAACACACTTTGACTTTATGCAAACCACAGTTTGTGTTACTGCTGTTTAAAACATTAACTCTTTAATCTAATGACAGTAGTTGTGTGAGGTAGACATTTGGTGTGTTTTTCCCCATAGCTAACCAGTTGTATGAACACCACTTGCCTGCCTTGTGATGCCGCCTTTATCCAATGCCCTCTCCTCTTCTCTGCTCTCTCTCTGGGCTGCCTGCTCTGCGTTCGTCTGTCCTGGATCCGTAGCCGATCAATGCAACGACCGTAGGCCTTCCTTCCCTGTGTTCTGGCATCTGGTCTACCAACGAGATTTGCACAGTGGCGCACTATTACTCCCTATTTGTGTGTCTGTCCTTTAATCCCTGGAAACCTTTAAAAACTTCTCCTTGTCCTTGATACTTGGCAGTTCACTATGGCTGTCTTTACATGAGCTGACTTTTATTTATCCTGCCCAGAATTTGAGGACATGTCTAGATCACAGCACTTGGGTCTTGTTCTGCCCCAGAAAATGTTCAGGCATTGTCTCCGCAAGCTCAGTCTATCCCCAAGCCCCACTCTTGTCTTTCTGGAACCCTATCGAGAGTGTATTTAAACTTACTTGTTTTATGCGTCTCTGAATTGCTTATTAGTATTTCTTTACCTGTCTGTGTAGCCGCTGAGAGAGCAGAATTTTTTGCGCTTGACTATTTCTCTCTTCAGCTACATCACGTTTATTATTGAAACTGATTTTCTTCTCTTTAAGTCACTAACCCAGAGTTTCTATTTGATTCTTTCTCAGATGTTATCTTTGTTTCATAATTCTTATTTTGCTTTCCTTTGGGTCTTGGAGTATTTAAAGTACTTTTACTTTGGAGTTTCATTCAGATTATTCTGATAAGTCTAGTTCTTTGGCCGTGAATTCTCCCACTAGGGAGGATGAGTCCTGTGGTCTGTCTCAGTTGACACTGGGCCTACCTAGAGCGACTTCCTGTCTGTGAGCTTGGTTTTCAGTGTGGTATTTCCACACTGCAGGAGGAAGTGTGAATCCAGGCCTCACACCTGTGTAAAGCACAGCTGAGTGTCTTCTCATTTTATGCAAGTTTCCTTCTAAACCATGACTGGGTCAGAAGCACAGAGATTTTTCTACTCTGTTCATGAATGGTAGAGAACTTTCTAATTTATCATCTGCTAGATTCAAACAAGAAAAGCAGTTCCGGACTCTCACTGTTCATGGGCACTCGTGGCCTCTGCCATGTGAGACCCCCACAACCCCTTTGGAGCACTCAGCCCCATGCCCTGCTCATTGCTGTAGCTGCAATTTCCTTCTTTATTTCTGGGAGCTGGAGACGTCTCCTTCTTGCTTTCTCTCTTGGCTCAATATTTTAAACTTAAATCAGAAGTTCTAAGTGTTTAGAGCAGGCGTGGACAAATCTCATGGCTTCAATGTCCTTTCAAATGACCAGAAATTTACTGAATTACTGTGGATTGAAGTATTGTACCCACACGGGCTGGTCCTCTACCTTCTCCTCCCCATCTGTCTTACTACTCATTTCTTGGCCTCATCTGTTGGAAGCCATGCCCATTTTTTCCAGATGCACCTATTTTTGTGAGGTGAGAGAAATTCTGGATGAATTGGAATCTGAATTAATTTAGGAGGAGCTGATATTTCCATGACCTTTAGTCTTCCTATCTAGAAACAAGATATAAGCCCTTCTAAGTGTCAGGTTTCCCTTTCTTCCCTGACTCCTTCTTTTTTTTTTTTTTTTTTTTTTTTTTTTTTCAAAATGGTTGTTAGAATGTGAATGGCATGCTGCCTGAGAAGTTACAGGTCCTCTTGAAAATGCTCAGGTATTTTCAAACAGGAACATTTTCTCCTATATATCCTTGATTTGCCTTCTACTTTTTCTTTTTTCCATGAGTTGGATCTTTATCCTCTGTCTTCTTTGCTTTTCATTTTCTCACTGATCATTTTCTTATTCTATCTGAATTTAGTGATTATTTTGAAAAGTCTTTTTTTCTTCACTGGGAACTCAGTTTTCTGCAAGTAAGCAGTCTTCACTGCCTCGTTCCTGGCTCCCTTTCCCCGGCGGTACTGACCCAGAGCTGGGGTAAGGGTGAGCAGTGACGTTAGTGACCTTCCCCCTCTTACCTCACCACGTGGCTCTGGAGGGGAGGCTGGTTTCTCAGTCTACTTGCCACAGCCCCACAATCATTAGCAGCAGCTCTGGACTCCTAGGTGTCCCCTCCCTCACACCTACACCACCCTCTGTGGTCTCCAAGGGATCTCAGGGACAATCCACAGCCCCAAGGAAACAACCTCATCATGAGTCTCTAGCAAACACCCAGTGTCCCCAGGATGGTATAAAGCATTTCTTTCCTTTCTCGCAGATGTACCTTTTAGTTCTTGAAATTGCCTACCTGGGCCTCCACGAGTTTCCCTTCCCCTGGACCACTCCTCTCTGTAGATGCCCTTCTGCACCTCCCCACCTCCCTCTTCCTAAAGATCACATGAACACACATGCATACACACACACAAAATAATTCCACAAAAGTGCAGGGTTCAAGATCAACACACAAAAATCAGGTGCATTTCTATACACTAACAATGAAGAGTCCAAAAATGGTATTTAAGAAAACAATTTCATTATAATAGCATCAAACAGAACAAGAGACTTAGCAATAAATTTGACCAAGGAGGAGAAAGACTTATATCCTGAAAGCTCTGAAATGGTGCTACTGAATTACACACTGAGAAATGGTGAAGACAGTATATTTACCAACTGGGCTGTTTTTACTAGTAATTGATATTAATCAAATTTATATGCCTGTCATCCCACCAGCCTGACCCAGGTCCCTTGTACTTAATGTGACACGAAAGTGCAAGTGTCATCGTGAGGACCCAGCCGGGACCCTGTCTCCAGGGAGTGGCCAGCCTCAGGGCAGCTGCAATCGCCCCTCCCTGATGGGTGGTCTGCAGCCTTGGGAAGGAACCCAAATGAGCTTCTACAACTTCAGGTCAACTCTTGGGCAAGCTCTTCAGTCACACTGGGTCCTGAGTTCCTCCTTTGTCGAGATTTTTAGAAAAGGAGATGATGGATATTATTTTGATTTATTTCTCTTTAGTTACAAATGTGTTACTTCCATTTAATGCAAAGACAATACATGTTGATTGTTGAAAAATACATAAAATATAGATTGTTTTTAAAAAGTCTCTTCCAGAATCCCACTTCCACAAATACTCATTGTCAGCTTCTCAGAGGGCATCCTTCCCTTTCTCTCCCTTCTTGTATTGTTTCTAAGTTATAAAAAAGTGGTCCGTAGCTTTTCTAAAGCTTGCTTTTAAAATGCAAAACCACACTGTTAATATCCTTCATTTCATCACATCTCCTTCTTCTGATGTCTGCATCATTTTCTGGGTGTTCTATGGCTTATTTCCATCTCCCGCTATTTCACGTTCAGGTTATTTCTCACTTTTTACTGCTATAAACAAAACTGCAATGAACATCCTTCCAGCTACATATTTACACACATTTACAATTATTTCCTTAAGGTAATCTTTTAGAAGGAGATTGCTGGATTAAAGCTTATGCATAACTGTATAGCTTTTTTTTTTTTTTTTTAAAGGTCAACCTGGAAGGGGCATTTTAAAAAGTCAGTATTGTTTTCAGAGAAGACTGGCTCATAACTTAGGACCTCTGGCTTCAGAAAGGGCGGGGGGCCATGTGATCACTGAGGACGGATGCCGTGGGCCAGATCTGAGTCCTGCATGAGAGTCAGCCTGGACCAGCACAGGGCACTGCTAAGACTCTCGCTCATCCCTATTTCTCTAGGTTCATGAGCTCTGTCTTCCTCATCTGCATTTTGTCTTCTTTCACCTGGGTGGCCTTGGCCACCAACAACGCCAGCTCACCTGGGCCTCCCAGACCAGCCTCTCCTGCCTAGATGCATTCAGACTGGCTCTCCTGAGGCTATGCCACCCTGTGGCCTGAGGCCAGGCTGCTGTGACATCAGCGCCTCTAGGACTCCTGCTTCATGTAAGGGGGCATGAGTTCCCCAGAAGGAGAGAGTATGGTTCCCACAAAAGGGAGGAGGACTGAAAAGGCAAAGAAATTCCCACAGTTGGTCCACATTTAGAATTGGACACTGGTTATTCCCAAGGTTCAGAATAACCACTGAGTCTGTTCACTACATGAGAAAAGTTCACCGATGGGCTATTGGTGTCCTGTGTAGAGTCCATTGACTTCCTCACTTGTAACCTACTGTTTCTCCAGTTTCTATTGAGGCATAGTTTACACTCAGGAAAACTCATCCTATGAAGGGTGAATTTGACATGTAACATACAGTTGTGTATCCACCAGCACAACGAAGATATAAAACAGTTCCATCATGTTCCAAAATTCCTAAGCTATTTTTTTGAATCAAGAAGACATGGCCAGTGGTTCATCAGAAAGCAAGATTTAGTTTGAAAATATTTAATACGTAAAGACACGCTTATGGTTACCCTCCATTACATCTACACTGAACTTGCTCAAATGTGGGCATAGCAGAAAGTGTGTGTGTGTGTGTGTGTGTGTGTTCATGCAGCAACACTAATTCAATAAAATTGCTTTCAAAAGCCACCCAAGCATTCTGTCTCTTGCCAATGTGTTTTTCACAGTCCCATATCCTTGAAATGCCCACCCAGGTTGAGCCGTAAGTCTCTTTCCAGAACAGCAAGATGGGCTGAGAGTCTGACTTCGAGATTGGAAAGGTAATAGCTCTGGGAGAAATGTCACACACAGAGTGAAGGGGGCTTTGTCAGGAGCCTGTGTAAAGCAGGGCCAGGGCAGATGAGAAGGGGTCCAGGCAGACAGAGGGAGGGCAGATGACGTGGAGGGGCTGGGGCATGGGGTTGGGTGGCAAAGGAAGCTATGATGTTGGTGAGCACAGTGACCTGCTGTGCACCCGCGGCAGGGGCAGAGCTAGTCAGTGTGGACATCCAGGTGAAGTCTCCCAAAGAGGAAGGCAGGGCCAGAGGAAAGCTCTTGACCACCTTGGCTTTGTCTCTCTCCAAAGTGCACATGTGATCACACAAGTGACTCTTCTCTGCAAACTTCCTTTCCATAATGCAAAAGTAAGGTGGCAAATGCATCTGGAACAGAACTGCAACACTGGCGACCCCTCAGGTTAAGTTAGTGGCAATGGAGCCAGAGTCCTATGATAATTTTGTGATCTCAAAGAAGGGTGGTATTTATAGCTGGAAGGGAACCAGGCCTCCGGTTCAGTGACAGCACTACAATCAGGGTAGGTGGATGCTGGCAGCCTCCAAGTCCCCCGGCAGGTGCTCGCTCCAAGCAGACTTGGAGGCTCATTTGACCCAGGAAAGCCCAGCCTGGAATCCTTGCCCCCAGTATGTGGAAGCCCTAATAGGCTCACATCTTTCTAGGAAGTGTGATGCTGTTTGGGTAAATGCTGACGTTTCTGTGTCTGCAAGGTGAAGGTCTCTTATCAAATGAACAACACAATAAATGCCACTAAAATGCCCAGAAGCACAAAACATATCCAAGCAAACTCAGGGAAATGGCCTAAACTATTTTTTCCCCATATTTAGATTTATGGGCATACTCTGCATTCAGTAGAATTCACTCTTTTTTACTTTTGACAAACCCACACGATTGTGTAACCATGACCACAATCAAGATATAGATTCTGGTCTATCATGATTAAAGTTCAGAACAACTATTGTCCCTATGGCTCTGGGATCAGATGGCTTGGTTCCCGTCCTGGCCCTGTCTCTGGCAGCTGCGGGACTTTGGAAAAGTGACTTGATCTTTCTAAGGTCTCCATTTTCCTGGCTGCAGACAGAGACAGGGGTGGCAAGCCGTGTAAGGATAAGATGAGCAGGTCAAGGGCGCACAGGTGGCTCTGGGCACATACTGCTTGGGCACCCCTTCTGTCAGCTGCTGAAGTGGATGTCCTAGTTCTCACCTGTCAGCACCTCCAGGAGCCCCCTGCTCCCCACCATTCTGACTTTCCTTGGACTAATATTGAGACATGCCAGGCAACAGCAACAAACAATGGAACTAACTCTTCCACCTATTTATTTCCTGTGTTCCATGTAGAATTCTGAGTATTTTATGTAGATTGACTCATTTAATTCACACAACGTGAGAAAATGTACATAAAGACAAGGCCACCTGTCCAGAAATTCATAACCGGTAAAGTGTGTAGCTGGGGTCTGAGCCAACGTCTGCATTTTTAACCATCGCCAAACCCCTGCTTCAAGAGTGAGAGTACCGCGGGGTGACAGAAAGCGGGCTGGAAACCATGAATGTAGATGTTCATTTATCTCCAAGGAAAGATGGTGACAAGAATCCCTTATTAAATCTATGTATATCCAGCAGCAGCAACAACAACAACAAAAAAAAACAAGTAATCCGACTTAGAAATGGGCAAAAGACTTGAATGGACATTTCTCCAAGGAAAATATGCAACGACCAATAAGCCCACGAAAAGATACTCCACCTCACTAATCCTTAGGGAATTGCAAGCCAAAACCATGATGAGATGTCACATCTCATGCATTAGGATGACTATCATTTAAAAATAATAATAAGAACTGTTGGCAAGGAAAGGAGGAGGCTGTGAGCTGCTGGCAGGAATGTGACCTTGTGAAGCTGCTGTGGAGAACAGTCTGGCAGTTCCGCAAAAAATGTAAACATGGAGTCAGCACATGATCCAGCCATCCCACTTCTAAGTGTAAACCCCAGAGAACTGTAAGCAGGGAGTCAAAGAGATGTCTGTACGCCCGTGTTCACAGCAGCAGTGTTCACCACAGCCAAGGGGTGGAAGCAACCCAGGTGTCCCTCAGCGGATGAATGGATAAATAAAATGTGGTAAAGAATAGAATACTATTCAGCCTGAAAAAGGAAGGGAATTCTGACACATGTTCCAACATGGGTGAACCTTAAAGACATGTGCCAAGTGAAAGAAGCCAGTCACACGTGAAAAAATGCTGTATGATCACACTTGTACAACGTACAAAGAGTCATTAGGCTCATAGAGATCATGATGGATGGTGGAGCTGGGGAGGGGGCCTGGGGAGTCAGGGTTTCACAGGGATGGGGTTTCTGTTTGGGAAGATAACAAAGTCCTGGAGATGACGGTGGTGATGGGGACGCAATGCCGTGGATGTATTTAGTGCCCTTGAACTATGTACTTTAAAATGGTTAAAATGGTAAATTTTACGTTATGTGTATTTTTTATCACAATGAAAGCTGTGTATGTATGTATGTATGTATTTATACATGAAAGCTCATGTATAAAATCATGAGCCCATCTGCAAGAGATGGAGGGGTGGGAAGGAGAGATTCTTAGGGACTCAATTAGGAATGACCTTCTTCATGTGGTCTCTGTATACAATGGGATATTCCTCAGCCACTAGAAACGACAAATACCCACCATTTGCTTCGACGTGGAGGGACCTGGAGGGTATTATGCTGAGTGAAGTAAGTCAATGGGAGAAGGACAAACATGATATGGTCTCATTCACACGGGGAATATAAAAATTAGTGAAAGGGAATAAAGGGAAAGGGGAGAAAATGAGTGAAAATATCAGAGAGGGAGACAGAACATGAGAGACCTAACTCTGGGAAACAAACTAGGGGTGGTGGAAGGGGAGGTGGGTGGGGGGTGGGGGTGACTGGGTGATGGACACTGAGGGGGGCATTTGATGGGAGGAGCAGTGGGTGTTATACTATATGATGGCAAATTGAACACCAATAAAAAAATTTTTTTAAAAGAAAAAAAAAGCAATGGCCTTCTTCATCTTCTCCTTCCCACCTTCGGAACATTCTTAAGTACATTGATGGCGACGATAAGTCACGTTGACAATCCCCAGAAGGACGAAGCTCATTCATTGACGTCCCCCTGCTGCCCGCCTGTCTCTCCCTCGCTCCACCGGCACTGGCTTGTGTTCTTCTTGAGCGCTCGTCCCTGGAGGCGGCAGAGATACCATCAGACCCATTTTTCAGACAAGAAAATGAAGGCTCTAAGAAACCAGACGAATCACTCAAGATCGCCAGCTGGGCAGGGAAGGCCTGCAGGGGACGTCAGAAGCCCCCCTGCCCTGCTTTCGTCCTAGAGGCTGGGGTCGCTGGCCCGTGGCCCCCACCCCCCATCCCCGCTATCCACCCCCAACAGGTGGCTTCACGCAGCTGGAGCCTGTGCCTATCGGAGCCACTGCGACAGCAAGGCAGTGGCCACAGGTCTGTGGTGTGTGCCCGGCTGACCGCCACACCGGGCAGCGGGGCTGAGCTGGCCGGGCCGCCGCACCCGGAACGGAAGCCCTCTCTGGATCTCATCATCCAGAGAACTCGCAGGCCTCGGCCCCTGCCAGGCATTCCCACAGCTGGAAGGAGAGGTGAGGATCCCCCCGAGGCCCCGGGGGCCGTCTGCGTCCACTGAGAGCCCCCGGGCCAGAAGGGCGGCCGTGTCCGGGCATGGGCGCTCCTGAGGCCAGCACGTGCTGACCTAACTCACCAGCTGCCGCCCGACTCCTGCTCTGCCCTTTCGGGAGGCTCTTGTTTTGGGAAGCCGGGAGGATACAAAAATGTTCCATTTCCAGTGAGATCGGATTAGCCCCATTTATAAATCTGTTCTTTCCTTAGTTACCGCTTGTCGGTACTACAACCACAAATCACAATTGTTTACAGTCACTTTTATACTCCACGCGTGTTTATTACCTGAGATCTTAAGAGATTTCTGTGCTCGTGGAAGCAGCTTCTACACACGCAAATGCGCCGCGGTGGCTGCGGGCTGTGCTGGCCAGGCCGGCCTGTCCGCGAGCCGCGGGCCGGGCTGGGCCGCCGGGGACCCCAGGGTCTGCGGGCCGCCTTCAGGCCTCCCTCCTTCCCCAGCTGGGAGACGCCGAGCCTGGGTGGTCAGGAGCCGCCGACAGCAGGGCGGCCCCCCGCCGAGGACACTTGTTGGCCGGTCACCGGCCTCTTTCCCAAACTTGGCTCCTTCCCGGATGTTAGCAGCGACAACATCTCCCTCTTCCACAGAAAAAGCAGGGCCTGCCTTTTTTTTAAAAAACAGAAAACAAAAAGCCGAAAAAAACCCCACCAACTGTCCTTTCCAACTCCTATCATCCCGGCTTGATCTGGGTGGGTTAATCCAGATCTTTCTGAAGGGACCTCTCACCATGTTCCATTTCTGTAGACATCGTTGGCAGAGTTATAGAGTTTTCCTCTCCTTCTTTTTTTAAGTTGCAAATGCTTAAAATTCTGTTGGCCTTTGAGCTCCCAAGGGGATCCCCATCTCCAGCCCCCATGTGCCGTTGCCATGGCGATCTCTCCTTCCCTTTAAAGTCTGGAATGCCACATTCCATAAGATTTGCACAGAAAGTTGCTTGATCATACGCAAAGGCCTGTCTGTCAGTCTCGAACATTCTGTATCAATAAACACACGCCGAGACCCTCTCTCTGCCTTGCTGTGAAACATCGAGCTTTGAGACTCATCTGGGAGACGAGGAAGGAGTCCAGGAAAATAGAGCCCCTGCCCGCGTAGAGCACGATTGTGTCCCGATTCCCGCCCGTGGCACGCTAGCATTTTAAACGGTTATTCCAAGAACAACAACATGCATTACAGAGCAGTGGCAAAATTATACGTGTAGTTGAACCCAACCCCGGCCTCAAAGTATTGAATTTTACCCGGACGCTAAGGCCATTTAACATCTGAGATACTAAAGCACATTTAAATCCTCAAATAAATAAGTAACTTTAATTACACAAAGAACTACATTTCGAGGAAATTATGGTTATTTGCTACAGGAAAATGACCCCTAGGTCGTCTTTATGACTTAATGGTCAGTAATTTTTGAAGGCATATTCTCTTCTCTAAGCCGCTGTGTCCAAACATTTTCTGAGACAGGAATAGGACTAATTGCTCTCCAGTTAAAAAGAGTGCTCCCTATTTTGCATTCCCTATTTCGGGGGGATGAAAATAAACAAAAGCTACAATGTTTCTTTGCACAGAGAAATTGCTTTGTCAGAAAAAAAGAACTTCTGCAATCAAAATAAAGCACCAGGAATAGAACCGATGCTTTGTTATAATGAAACAAAATTCCTCTGTATTGAATAATGATGGATTTTACGTTTGTTACTAAGCAGAGGCTTTTTTTTTTTTTAATTTCAGGGGTCTGTCCTTCATTGTTTGCGACTGTGCTCACTGTGATATTAAACAGTGAGGTGTCAGCAGCTGATTAAAGGCGAGAAGGGAAGCCCCGCTAATTGCGCCGAGCCCTGGGCCGGCGTCCCCCGCCGCACTGGACGTCAGCCGCACACCTGCAGTTTTACAAGCAGGAGCAGTGCCGAGGCCTAACCCGGGCAGCCCGCTCTGGTAATGAATCCAGGAAAACTACACAGACTCGTTTTCCCTCAAAGATAGAGGCAACGTGGCAAGGCTCTCAGATGCGGATGGGGGTGGGGGCTGGGGCGTCCCCACAGGTGTGTCCACCGCCTTAAATCTGCTGGGAGCGCTTGCCTGATAAAAATTAAAAGGACCGTATTCCTGCTTCGGGGGAGCCCGCGCCGGGAAACTGCAAAGATCGAGTAGTGCCCGGGAGCCGGAGCCAGGGGAGCCGGCTTACTCGTGCCTGGACAAAGGGACGCCCGGTGTCCCCCGCACCTAGGACTAGTTAAGGGCAAAGTAGTCTCCAGGATGTGGTGACTTTGGGCTTCACCTCCAAACAGGGAGTGTCACCTGGCCTACCGTGTCACATCGGCTTCTGTGGTTAGCACTCCTGTCATGTTTTCTCCTTATAGGAGACACTTCCCACCACAGGGCTCACTGAAGAAGCAACAGTCCCAAGCCTGATTTCGTATAAAGCCTTGGTCATGTAATATCAATGGGCCAAATACGTTCATTTTAAAAAAAAAACTGTGGGCACGTGTTTTAGAAAAATGTTGTAGTCTGCAATGATTGTGTTTGTCTGTCCCCGCGTAAGGAAGGACACAGGTGTGAGAATTGTGCAAGCTCCAAAATGAGAGAAAAGAAACCATTCTCAATTCTAGAAGCATTTGGAAACAGAGAGCACTACTCCTGTTGCTAATTTTGCCAATTTAATGCAGGTTTTTTTTTTTTTAATGTCTTATACCTTTAAAAACTTACAGCTAGAAAATCTCTCTGTCTATCTCTTTTTGTTAGACAAATTCAGGAAAACCCAGAGACCTGGGATAGATGTTTTCAACAAAAATATCACTGTGCTGTGTCAAGAAACGTGGCCCTAACAATGAGGAAAATAGAATGTAAATCCATCTCCTTTCTTCTCCTAGAAAATCCTTTCCGGAAAATACACTCACAATCCCCAATATTTCTAAGCAAAATGTGAAGTGTCAAGGGAGCCTTCAATAAAGCCAGAGATGAAAAGAAAAAAAGCAAGATAACGAAAATAAAATTATGCCTAGGCTGACATCCGATGTGCCAATATCTTACTCAGAGGTTCATTTTTGTGCTTTCCTTCAAGGGTCTGGAGGACTCAGACGTGGCCCAGCGACAGCAGAAGAGAAAGTTGAGTGACTGGAATGGGATCTTTTCCTGCACAATTTAAAAGTATTTCTTATTTTCAATTAAATGTGAAGCTGTCTGGAAGGCCTCGGGACCTTCCTCACGGTTAGGAAAGAAAAAAAATCACCTAAGCTTCAAGTTTTCGACCTGCAGCTTTCTAAGAGCTCACGTTAGGTGGATATTAAAAAGCAATTTAACAAAGCGATTGCAGTGACGACCAAGGACTGCCTTACGTTGATTAGAAGGGAAGGGATCGCCAGGAGAACACATTTTCAGTTTTGAAAAACGAGCTTTTAAAAGACATAAGTGGGATATCACTGGGGTCGAAAAGCTGGAAGTTGGTTTTAAAAACCCCGTCACGAGCAGCCGGGGCTATAGCTGCAAACACGCCCAGAACTCCGAAGGCCCAGCAGCCGCGTCTCCCCCAGAAGCCGGGAGAGCCTGCTGCTCCCCGCTGCAAATACGCCTTTTATGGCACTTTCATTTTCCGAAGCAATTTGCTAGAGTTCATCAACAGAGAATAATAGCTTCGTGGCTCCTTGTTGACGCTTTTTACTTAGCGTTTCTTACTTTTCCTCCTCACCTTTATTTGCAATTTGAGGAACTCCGCTGAACTTTGGGTAACCCTCTAATGGCCAGGCTGCTGGGGTTCGGGGACCTGAACGCGCCTGGAGCCTGCAGCCCAGGGCTCCTGTCCCCAGGGCCTGGGGTGGGGCGCAGTCCCCCGCTTGCACACGATTGTCACCGGCGCCTGCCAGGCTTCTGCCCTCGAGGGACACAGGATGGTCAGTGAAGCGGAAGCAAAAGTGGCATTTACCTGTGCTGCGTGGAGCATGTGCGGGGGAGGCAGACTCAGGCCGTTGGCACAGACCGTGGACATCCCGCGGCAGGAATTTAGAGGGGAAGTTCGCCAGCAGCAGGGAGAGGTGACTGGGGCGCAGCGAGGCCCAGGGTCCCCTGGCTTCGGCCCGGCCTTGTCCGCAGACCGGGGGGAAGGAGCATCGGAGCCAGGGCGTCTGCAGAGCCCCGGACGCAGCCGCACACAGAGAGCAGCCGGGCGCTCAGAGGCTTCCTGCAGGATCGCAGAGACGGAGGCCGAGAGGTGAGAGGGTCGCCCGCTGAGCACCGGTTTTGTTTTTGCTTTGGAGAGAACTGGAGCCCCCGGGGTGCAGACCCGCAGGGGGGTGGGGGGCGCTAAGACCTGCACCCCCCCACCCGGGCTAACGCGTGTCATCTCTAGCTTTGTGGGAACAGAATCACTACGGCCCGCACTGCCTCTGGGGACACGTGCGTCCCGTGTATTTGGGAGCTGCTCCTTTGAGAGCCACCTTCTCAGCCAGCCAACAAGTTTCCTGTGTTTTCAGATCAGCTGGAAGGACTATTTCTTTTCAGGTTCTGGGTCCCTCTGAATCCGTTTGCAGACTTCAAACAGATCGGATTTCGGGCTGCAGCCTGAGGGAGGCTGGAAGGAGTACCAGGTGGCCCGGGACGCCGCGACCTCCAGTGAGGGTCTCCTGGACGCCTGCCACCCCCACCCCCCGGCCCCACCCTGGGAACGCACACCCACCGGAGGAGAGAGACGGGATTGCCTCGCTGGCTTCTCACCGGTCCCCGGCACGACCTGTGGAAACAACCCGAGAGTGTCCATCCACGGGGGCATGGAAGAGCAAAATGGTCCAGCCACGGAATGGGGCTCAGCCTTCAGCAGGAAGGACAGTTGCGCACGGGCTGTGACACGGATGAACCTGGAGCACATCGTGCTCAGTGAAGTAAGCCGGTCACAAAAGGATGAAGACTATGGGATGCCACTTATTCTTGGGGCCTATGCTTGGGGCCAGATTCACAGAGTTGGAGACTAGAGGAAGGGGGAGCACCAGGGGCTGGGGCGTTGGGGCGGGGGGAGGCGGTCAGTGTTTCATGGGGACAGAGATTTTGCTTAGGAAGATGACAAAGTTCTGGAGACGAAGGGTGGTGACGGTTGCACAGCCATGTGAATGTACTTAATGCCGCTCAACCATACACTTCAAAAGGATGAAGATCACACTTTTATGTTATGTGTGTTTTACTACAATAAAAAAGAAACAATTATTTTATTTATATGCTGAAATTAAAAATTAGAGAAAAAAACATCAGGGCTCCTACAGCGCTCCACAAGGCCACAGGGCAGCCACCTGCGGCCCCGCCTGGAGAGGAAAACGCGACCAGAGAGAGGCAGAGAGCAAACAGATCCACAGAAAGACCAGCTCTGTCTCATTTGTGCGGTGGCAGCAGCCCGTCCAGTCTGGTCCTGGCACTGTGCCCCCAAGCCAGGCCGGGGAAGAGGTGGCCGCAGCTGGGAGGAGGGCTGGACGACGGGGGCAGCCGCCCACCTGCGCACGGGCCACTCAGAGCCCGGCGTCGGGGTCCCCGCAGGCCCCCGCCCCGGGTACCATGTGAGGGGACCCAGCTGCCTGGGGCAGGAGCTACTCCCAGCTCGTGACGGAGCCACGCACCCCCGGCTGAGCCTGAAGCAGTCCGACCTCTCTGCGCCATCTGAGGGAAGTCACCCAGTCCTGGACTCCAATCTCCTCTAATTTTCACAAAAGGGGGATCTGAACGCGACAGTCTTAGAGATTCGTGCCAGCTCGGGCACTCTGCGATTCCGGACATCCGAAATGAGGATCTACAGTCTGAAATTTTTTTTTTTAAGATTTTATTTGTTTATTCATGAGAGACACACAGAGAGAGGCAGAGACACAGGCAGAGGGGGAAGCAGGCTCCCCGCAGGGATCCCGACGTGGACTCGATCCCGGGACCCTGGGGTCACGCCCTGGGCTGAAAGTGGTGCTAAACCGCTGAGCCAACAGGGCTGCCCTGGAATTTTTTTTTTAAAACATCCAAAGCTCATGTTATGTTTTCAGGCCAGAGGGGAAGAGCCCTCGCTTGCTTGCAGGTGTGTGTGTGCAATGTGGGAACAGAGAAGAACGAGGCACGCTCTTCCTGATGGAGGACACGCTGCCACTGTGCACAACCGTCCCCTGGTAACCTGCCCTCGAAGTTTCTCGTCTGCTGCGTGACCACCAGAGGGCAATGCGTGCAGCAGATTTGTCAGCACCCGCGGAGCCGGATGTGCCGCGTGTCTTTCCCGGAGCCTTTCAGGGCTTCTCTCTGGGGGCTCAGTGTCCCCGCCGCTTCTCCAAGGGGCTGAGAACGAGGGCTGAGGGTGAACAGCTGACCCTGTGCAGAGACAACAGCTTGCAGCCCCCACGTAGGATCCACTCAGCAATGAAACCGGCCCCGAAACGCGTTAGGGTCCTTATCACGCTGCGAAGCCATCCAGGCGAGGACGCTCCCAGGCTTTACACATCAAACGCCAGGCACCCCAGGCTCGCAGGCTCTGGGTCCACGTGCTTCAAATCCTCGGGGTGGGGGGGCAGGCCAGGCGCCGGACTCCCGGGGTCCCCCGGCTCAGCACGCTGCCCAGTACCTGCATTCGTCCCCGCGTGAGCCACTGTCCCGGGGGAGCCGATTCCGTCACACATGGGAAACAGGGAAAGCGGTCTGGAAGGGGAGAGAAACTGAGAGGCTCCCCCCTTGAGCACGCTCCTGTCCTGTGCCCCGAACCGAACGGGACAGCCACTCCTCCACTTGGGAACCTGTCCGGGTCCTGCTAATAGGCTATGATCTCCCGCCTTCAAGGCCGACACCTGCTCCCGGATGCCAGCTGCTCTGAAGGCCCTTATCAGTCTTTCTTCTGCTTACAGAAGGTCCCAGAGCTGAGGTCCCCCCAAAAGGCTATGTCCATAGAAACGGATGAACTGCTGGGCTAGGATGCCAGACGAGGTGAGCAGCTACCCCTGCCGGGCGCTGTCCTCGGCTTTGCATTTGTGAAGACACTTCTGTTTTCCAGTTGACTTACGTTATGATTTTGTCATGATCGACCTCCACGGCGGCTGACCCGTCTGCCTTAACTCTCTCTGTCCCTCATGCTTCCTATCCAAGAATGGTCTGAAAACCTTGGCGAGACGCAGGCGCCGTGGGTGAGCGTTCACGCTGCCCTGGGTGGCCACATCCTCACATCACCCTTTTGTCACTGGTCAGCGACTGAGCAGGGCTGCCCTGGCACGCACCAGGGTGGGGAATGAGGCATCGCTGGGCCTAAGTCAGTTGTGTCATGGGCTTGTCTCAACCCAATGTGTAAATGTCTCCTGTTCATTTATTCATTAAACAAATATTTATTAAAAGCCTGAAGCATGCAAGACCAAGTTTTGTTAAGCCCTAAAGGTGTTATAAGAATAAACCCTACAGGCTCTTGGCCTCAAGAGAGTCATCCAGAAGAAACAAGATTCGAATACAAATAAGCATACGAGAAGGTGGTTGCATGCCTTACGCTCGTGAAAAACACTTCTACTTGCTACTCATTTATTCGTGTTCAATTCATGTATTCCTGTCATCAACATGTATTCAGGACCTACTGCACGCCTGCACCTTTACGGGCACTGGGGTGTTACAGATGAGAAAGGCAGACCTAGTGGGGAAGAGGAAGCCTCCATACAACTGAAGACCTTCCTACTTCCATCTGGCCAAGACAGAGTCATAGCGACCGATTGTCCCTTCCACCCAAATAAAAAACAAGCAAAAACAGACCAAATAATGAAACATCCAGAATCAAGACACGGGCTCATGCAATGAAGAACCATGATCCCTGTGGGCTTGTGGAGAGAGACATTGTGCCTCACAGCCCAGCCTACTGCCTTGGGTTTTCAGCACAGGGACAGGGGCCCAGGCCTGGCCCAGAGGACTGCCTGTGTTGGGAAGATACAGCTGAGTGTGGGCAGACCAAGGAACCCCATTTTGCAGAGCAGAGAACCAGCTTAATTACCTGAGCGCACACCACAGGCCCACAGAGGCTCGGTCTGAAGTATTAACCTGGTTTCTGATCAGCAGTTGTATGTGAGGAAAACAGAGCAGAGAAGAATCACCTCAAAGGTCGCAGGGCCGGTGGTGGACCTCAAACACGTCTGGGGACAGGTATTGTTCTGTTCCAGCTGGACAGGTGCAGCGCCAGCACCTGCCTCCATCACGGAGAGTAAATATCACTCTCCTGGATGAAACAAGGTGCTGGTCCCACTTAAATGCAGGACTCAAGAGGATCAAACCATTTTCAAGAAACTCAAGTGCAGCCCAGAACAAAGCTCGAGAACATTAACAGTAACACAGGAATACCCGGCTCCCAACAAGAAGAAATGTATAAGACCTGGCGTTCGATCCACATTACCAAGCAGGCAAAAACAAAAACAAAAAACAAAAAATACAGACAAATAGGACCCATAATGAGGAGAAAAACCAATACATTGAAATAGACCTGGAACCGATTCAGATATTAGAATTAACAGACCAAAAAAAAAATTAAAATAGCATAACAGTATTTCATACATTCAAAAAGCTAGGTAAAGTCTTCCTTTCTGCTGTAGGCTCGAGTGACTGGTGTCGAGATGGGCAAGTTCATGAAACCCGGGAAGGTGGTGCTGGTCCTGGCCGGACGCTACTCCGGAGGCAAAGCGGTCATCGTGAAGAACATTGATGATGGCACCTCAGACCGTCCCTACAGCCATGCTCTAGTGGCCGCAATTGACCGCTATCCCCGAAAAGTGACAGTTGCCATGGGCAAGAAGAAAATCGCCAAGAGGTCAAAGATCAAGTCTTTTGTGAAAGTTTATAACTACAATCACCTCATGCCCACGAGGTACTCTGTGGATATCCCTTTGGACAAAACTGTCGTCAACAAGGATGTCTTCAGAGACCCTGCTCTTAAATGCAAGGCCTGACGAGAGGCCAAGGTCAAGTTCGAGGAGAGGTACAAGACCAGCAAGAATAAGTGGTTCTTCCAGAAGCTACGGTTTTAGATTTTTCAGTCATTAAAAATAAAAAAATAAAATTAAAAAAAACAACCAAAAAGTCAGGTAAAGAAAGAGAAGATATTAGAATGTTTGAAGAAAAATGGAAATAATGGTAAAACAAAACAAAACAAAACAAAAAACTTGACCCCAGAAGGTCAACAGTTTAACCATGAGGAAAGTACATGAAGAAAACCACACCAAGTCACACCAGAGACAAGCTGCTCTTGTGTGACAAAAGAGGAAAATCTTAACAGAGGCCAGAGAAAGGCATTTTCTGTACAGTAGAATGAAGACAACATGAGAACAGATTTCTCACCAGAAGCAATGTGAGTGGGAGGGTGGGGCAGCCACACATTTAAATTACAAAAGCGAAAAAAGCCGGTCAACCTAAAATTCTAATCCAACTATGGTATCTTCCAAAAAACGAAGGTAAAAACAAAGACTTTTTTCTCCCCTGGTTAAACAAAAGGTGAAAGAATTTATCAATAGCAGACCCAAAACACAAGAAATGTTCAAGAAAGTTCTCGAGAAGGAACATCATGCCCAGTAGACGTAGGTGATGAACACAAAGGAGTGGAGGCGCCAAACCTTGTAGCCCCAAGAGTCAGCACATGAACATCTTTCTCATGAGGCAAATCTCTTTAAGGAATAATTGACTCGGGGATCCCCGGGGGGCTCAGCGGTTGAGCACCTGCCTTCAGCCCAGGGCGCGATCCTGGAGACCCGGGATCGAGTCCCACATTGGGCTCCCTGCATGGAGCCTGCTTCTCCCTCTGCCTGTGTCTCTGTCTCCCTCCACTCCCACCCCCGTGTGTCTCTCATGAATAAATAAATAAAATCTTTAAAAAAAAAAAAAAAAGAAAAAATGGGCTGGAACTGTAGCACCAGGCCCTGGGGTTTACACGGCATGTAGGTCCGATGTCTGACCACATGGGGACAAAAGAGGGGGCGGGGAGGCAGGCGGCTGCCCCTGCCGGGTTCTTAGACTCCACCTGGGCTGGCGTCACTGCCGGGGAAGGTGGGCTCTGAAGCCTCAGAGATGTGTGATTTGCCCCGAAGGCAACCACGAGCATAGCATAACAAGGAATTATAGCTAATGAGCCTTATAAGGGGATAAAATTGAATCATAAATAATCCAAAAACGGGAGAATAAAGAACAGCTGGGACCAATAGAGAACAAACAGCAAGATGATAGGCTGAAACTGAACCATATCAATAATCGCATTAAATATAAGTCGTCTAAATGCTTCCATTAAAAGGCAGGTGCTGCCATATTGGATAAAAAGCAAGACCCAAGCTACGCGGTGTAGCAAAAAAAAAAAAAAAAAAAAAATCACCTTAAATATAAAGACACAAATGGGTAAAATGTAGAAGGATGGGGAAAACACTGATTTATCACCAGAGCGAGGATATTAATATCTGACAAAATCCGTTTCAAAGCAAAGAATATCACCAGGGATAAAAGTTGTTTCGTATCAATGAAGGCGTCAATTCATGAAGAAGACAAAACAGTTCTAACTGTTGAAGATAGGAAGAGAATGAAGGACTGTTAGAACTTTGTGCTGATCGAGTCAGTGGCTGGGTTCCCCACAGATGAGATCCCTCACCCAACGTGAGAGACCCGGGCCGCAGAAACAAGACGTCTCCACCCACCCGGATGCCCGTTGAGGTGAAGTCCTCTTGGGCCCGGTCTCTGCAGACGGGGCTGTGACCCACCCGCCAGCCCTCCAACTCCAGATGCCAGGTGGTCACTTGATGGAAAACCTCTGGGGCTTTGTAACCATGGAGGTTCACAAAGATTCGCAAGCAGAACGGGAGAAAAGACTGCTTGAGATGCGGAGAGCACGCTTCTGGCAACTGCAGGGGACTGTAGACAACCCTGGGACGCGGACGTTCATCTTAGGAAGCGTCTCCTGCAGCCTCAACATAATTCAGGCAGCCGGAGGCCCTCTCCACAAGGGGTTGCAAGCCGGTCATGAAACATGCTGCTCCTGCCTGGGGCCTCCCGGGGCAGGGGCTCGTGGCCAGCCCTAGGCCAACTCCGTCCTGTCCCCTCTTCTGTCCTGACCTTGAGCTCTGACCTTGGCTTTGTCTTCTCCAATTACAGTGCGATTCCCTCAGGTCTGTCCAACCAGACCATGGTGCTGTCTCCCCCGGCTCCCCTGCCGGCCACCAAGGGCCCTGTCACCAGGGCCCTCCAGCATCTGGTCCTACTGCCCCCCCCCGGAAAGCCAGGTGTGTTTCTTCTTCTTTATTGTTGTTTGGGCCCTTCCTTCCAGATGCGGGGGCCTCCCGACTGGTCTGCTGGGACTCGAGGCCCAGGCCAACATGGACCAAGTCCCGTCAGTTTATCCACCGTGCTCTCAGCTCCCAGCCAGGTCTTCATCTTGAGATGTTGTGGCTGACGTTCGAGGCCAGATCAGGCCACGCAGCTGCACATGCAGAGCTGGCCTCCGAGGTCAAGGGCATCCACCTGTCTGAGCCTAATGCCTGGGCTCAAACACACGGCCCCAGGAGTCCCTTCACTAAAGGGCTTAATGTCCCTGGTGCAGGCTATCAAGTTCCACCTCAGCCCCCAGTGACTGTGAGACCCCCGGACTTGCCCTCTCACCCAGAAGGGGAACTGGGGCAGGTGCCCAATCTGTGTCTGTAATTGACTGAGCCACTGGCTTTGAGCTGGACTCGCCCCAAAAGGAAAGTACAACTCAGATCTTCCAGGGATTCTCTATGACACTCACTCGGGACTGTGCCGACCCTCAGGCTCCCCAGAGGGGCTGCACAGGTGTTCGGAAAGAGCCTGTGAGGGTCGCAAGCTAGAGCCCCCAGATGGGCGAGGGTGTCCAGGAGGTGCTGGGCCGAGCAGACCACCTGCTCTCTGCAGGGAAGCATGTGAGTAGCTGGAGACGCGGGGGCTAAAGCACAGGAAGGGTTTTCTCAGTTCCAAGGATAAGGAGAGGGTCTCAGGTGAAGCAGGGAGACGGAGATCATCATCCCGTGTCAGGCATCTTCGGTCGCACACCCATCTTAGGGGGGCTCTGCTCAGCCACGACTCTTCTCTTGGGTCTCTCCCTGGCCGAGTGCTTCAGAGGGGAGGCTGAGACCCCTCGCTCCCCCCAGCACCCCTGCTTGGTGGGTTACCAAGGGCGGACCCCCCAGCTGCTCTCTGCGCCGGGGGCAGCCCTGCCCGGAGCTGAGCCTGCTGGCCGGGTGCGCTGGCAGCTTCGGGAAGACCAAAGGGCCAACCCCGTGACCCAGGGAAGCAGGAGTGACTCGAGCTAATTTGTCCTGGCAGGAAACCAAATTAGCCGGAAACACCAGGCGTGTTTTTCATTAACCACATTGTGCAGCCCGAGAGCCATGGTGCGATGCCCGGGAGCCCCGAGTCTCCCACTGGGGAGCTTCCTGCACCCCCTGTCTGGGCCACAGCAAGTTCCAGGGCAAGGGCACAAATCTCCTAAGAGAAAGCGATCTGTTGACATGGGACAGCAGCAAGGACAACACTCTGAGCAGATGAGGGGCTAGAGGAAGTGTGACGAGCCCGGCTGACCCTCTGGAACATTCCAGGCCATCTCAGACTCGCAGTGACGGCTCCCCCATGGGGCTCGGGCAGGAAAGTGGGACACGGCCGTGCTCAGGGAGTGTGCAGGGCTCCGGCCATGGCCTGATGGTGCAGCAGGGGAGCCGAGGACCCCCACTCGCCCCCGCCCTGAGGCCCACAGCTGGGGGGCGGCCTAGCCCGGGGAGGAACAGGTGGAGACACACAGGGACACCCACATCACCACCCAGGCCACGTCATGGCACTTAGTGCCGACCTGCTCCTCTGACCGTCGCCCTCCCGTGTCTTTCCTCACGGGATCTAAACCTACCCCGGGTCCAGTCGCAGCAGAGCTGGCTACGGCCACTCCCGGAGAGGAGCGGCAGGTTTCTGGCTGCCCCCGCGCTTACTGCACACCAGAGGACGGGCCAGTGTACACTCGGACACTGTGCAGCCCACCGGCCGCCCCCGCCGCCCCCTGCGGGCTCCTCCTTCCAAACACCCCCCGGCACCACTCCACCGAGGCCAAGGTGACTTCTTAAATACGAGGGGACAGGGTGGCTCCAGCGTCTAAGACCATCCCGCGGGGCCCAGCCCTCGGACGGTGAAGCCCCCATCCCCCTGCACACGGGCGTGTGTAAGCGCAGCCGCATCCCTCCCCGGGCTCCAGCCTTCACTGGGCCTGCGATTCCCTGGGACGCCTCCGCTCCCCCAACGTTGGGTCTGGCCCCGCACCTGCCCTCCCCGACCTCTCGTGTCAGCGGGCGCTCGCACCTGTCGTGCCTTGTGAGCAGGCCCCATTTATCTGTTTCGGGGCCGCGCCGTGCAGTGTGTGGCACCCGGTCACCTCCACAGTAGCCAGGCTTGTCAGGGCCTCTGGGAACCCCACAGGGCCGGGCCGGGCCTTTCGTCTACTCCGGCACCGACCGGTGCTCTGCCCTGACGGACCTGGCACAGTAGAGACGGAACGACTGAAGGAACGAAGTCTTGAGATTTTGCTCATGTATTCGCGTCTCTTCCCATGATTCTCTGCCCATTGGGACGCCTCTGAAACCTCCCCTCCCCTGGGAAGTCTCCCGGGATGCCCCCTGGCCAGTGTTTGCTCTGTCACATCACCTCCCCTGCTCTTCTGTGGAGCACCGGGCACCAGAAGTCTCGGTTTCCTGGAACTCACTGGTGATCCAGCAACGTGTCCTCCGGGGGCCGGGGAAGGCCAGCCCGTCGCCGACGCCCGCTGCATGATCAAGACGCGGCCTCTGGATTTCCCAGCCCCTGGAGGTCAAGGGTGGGGGGGGTGAGGCCCTCGCAAGCCTCCGTGTCCATCCCTCAGGCTGTCCTGAGGAAGCAGAGGGGACGCTCGCCTTCCCGAGAGGTCAGGGTCCTCCCCACGCAGTCCACACTCGAAAGCGTGTTCCCGGGTGGGGGGGGGAGGGGGCTGGGCGGGGTGTCTGAAGCAGGAAGGTCACAGGCAAGCGCCACGGAGGCAGGAAAGGCGCAGCAGGCCACGTCCCACCAGGCCGCAGGGTCCCGGGGACTGGAGCTCAGGGCGAGCTCGGCTGTTAGGATCACTCGTGCGTGTGATGCTTTTAACCCAAACACTCTCCATATGGCTTCTTGATTGGCTGTGATTTCTTCTGAAAACATTTATAGTCTTTTGAAGTATTCATAATTGTATGGGGGCTGGGGCAAGGGACTCCCTCTTGGCAGCGGTTTGCAGTTTCCGAGGCTGAAATTAGAATTTGGCCTGAGAGCCCGGGTGGGCGGAGCCGAGGCCAGAGGTCAAATTCCACTTGCTCCGTAATGAGCGCTAATGAAGGGATCAGGGCTCTGCGTCTACGCAAAAGCAGCGGCGCGCGGCGGCCGGTGTGGACAGAGGCCCAGGGAAAAGCATTGTGTGCACCAGGTGACAGCCAGCTCTGCGTCTCCCAGCACCAGGGGAAAGCCTGGTCCTCGGTCCTAGGGTCTCCATCCCCTCAGAGGAGAGCCCGGGTGGGGGGGCTTCCAGAAACCAGGGGAGCAAGTGCGGTGCTGCCCATGAAGCAGGGAAAGCCGCCCTCCCTTAATCCTCTCCCTCAGGAGATGGAGTGATGCGAGGCGACCTGAGGCGAGGCCGGCATCCTGCAGCCGCCGGCCTTCCTCCCAGGGAGCTGGTCCTGCCGCAGGTGCCGTGGGCGGAGGCACCCCTGCCTGTCCCAGCCGGCGCCACCCCGGGGACCCAGCTGGGATGGGGAAGAAGAAAAAGCCAGAGCAACCTGCCACTGGGCCAGAAGCACAGGCTGCGGAGGGTTGAACTGTGGCCTCCAAATTCCTATCGCCCACCCCTAGTCCTTACTCCCTCGGAGTGTGACCTTATCTGGAAGGGAGGCCCTTGCAGGTGCCACTAGTTTAGTTACTGTGAGGCCACACGGAGTAGGGTTGGCCCCGATCCCATGTGACTAGTGTCTCTACAGGAAATTTGGACACAGAGAGAGCCTCAGGAATAAGGCCATGGGGACGTGGAGGCAGGGACGCGGTGATGTGTCAACAAGCTAAGGGACACCAGATGGCCCACAAGCCCCCAGAAGCCAGGGAGAGGCCTGGGAAGATTCTCTCCTGCAGCCCGGGAAGGACTCCGATCGAGGACTGTGGCTTCCAGACCTGGGGACAGGTCATGTCCATTTAACCCGCCCTATCTGTGCTGTCTCGTCACAGCAGCCCCTGGACACGAAGCCACCCCCGAGAGGTCCCCAGACCTGACCCCAGGCCAGGACCAGGCACACCATGGCTCCAGGGGCTGCACAGAGAACAGCTGTCCCGGGAAGCAGCAGGCCTCACCCGCTGGGGTCCAGCACCTCCCCCCACACACACAGCAGGCCTCACCTGATGGGGTCCAGCACCCCCCCACACACACGTTGGGCAGCAGGGAGCAGCAGGGCCACTGCCTGCTCGGGGGGCAATCCCAGTGCGGGGGCGGCTCATGGCTGGGCTGACCGAGTCAGCAGCATCCCCTGTCGTCCCCGCTCCCTGGAGCTGTGCCTGGGCCTGGGCACCGTGTCGCCCCCAGGTCCCCACACAGGCCTGGCAGGGTCACTACGATGCCGTCCACCCATGCCCACCCTGTGCTCAGACGGCTGCCTCTGCTGACAGTCCCCCTCCGCCCAGCTCAGACCTTGCTCCGACTCTGGGCCCTTGTCCCCTCCTCTCCTGCCCCTCGCCGGCCTCACCGTGCCACCCATACGGGCTCCTCAAGGTCCTCCCCATCGGTCCCAGAGCCTCTGTCACTGAGGGCTTCGAAACCCAGGCTCTGGGTTACGAGTTCCTCAGGGGGCCCGACCCCCAAGGCTCCCTGTGTGTGCCCACAGCCACCGTGTACGAGTGGCCCCATCTTCTTTATTGTGAGAAGATCTCCCTGTCTCTCTCCTGGGTCCCTCTGTCCCATTCTCTCTGTGTCTCACCCTATTTATTCCATGATTTTGGGAGCCGGCTTCCACCATCCGCGGGGGCCTTTGCATCACGCACCCGGCCCCGGTCCCTGTGCTCCAGGCACACCTGCTCCACCGCTGGTCCCTCTCCCACCCGGTGCGGCTCCTGGTCTCTGTGCTGTGGGCCAACACCGCTTCGCCATGACCACCCTGGCACTAACCCGTGCTCCGAGGGAGGTCAAGGGGACCCAGAGGAAACGGCAACTGGCCCCCTCTTCGGAGGGGACCTTACGCAGCTGCTGGAGCCGTGAGCTTCCCCTGGCAGCACGTTCTCATGTGCGTGCGGGTGGCGCCTCACTTCCCGCCTAGGTCAGCGCTGCCCCTGAGTCACACGTGCGCGGCCCACGCAGCCGTCCGTCCCCTCCCCGGGCTGGTTTGCTCTGTGTTAAGCGCAGCATCACAGGAACGTGAAGGGCCCCAGCCTTGTTGCAAAAGAACCTAACGGGACCCGCAGGACAGGGCGGACTACTGAGGTCCAGGCCGGGGGAAGGTCCCTGGCTTCACACTCCTCTCTGAGCTGGGTGTCCGGGGTGGCTTTCCTCGGCTCCAGGGGGGCAGAGCCCCCGCGCCCAGGCCTGCAGGGAGAAGCAGCGGTGTGCCCCAGCCCACGCAGAGCAGCGAGGAGCCCGATGCCAAGAGGGTCGGCAGGACGGGCGGCGACAATGCTCTGCCCCTGAGCTCAGGACGGGACTCAGGGACAGCACAGAAAATCATCGCCTTCTTTTTTGAATCGTACTATCTTTTATAAAATGTTTAATTATGGTAAAACACACATCAAAATTTACCACCTTAACCATTCTAACCAGTTTAGTGGCATCAAAAACATCGACATTGTTGTGTATCCATCATCACTATCCACCCAGAACCTTCTCATCTTCCCAAACTGAAACTCTGTCTCTCTGAAACACGGACTCCCCGTTCCCGTCCCCGTCCCCGTCCCCGTCCCCTTCCCCGTCCCCAGCCCCATCCCCAGCCCCTGCGCCCACGACTCTGCTCTCCGCCCGGGAGTGGGACTCCTCTCGAGCCCTCACATAAGCAGAACCAAACAGCATTTGTTTGTGGTGCTTGGCTTACTCGCTTGCGGTTCATCCATCTTGGAGCATAATTTGGAATCTCTACTTTTGGAGGCTGAACAATTTTCTGTCATGTGTGTATGATGCCTTTTATTTATCCAGTCATCTGTTGGTGGACACTTGTGTTGCTTCCCCCTCTTGGCTATTGTGAATAGCACCGCTGTGACCATGAGTGTGCAAATACCCCTCAGAGAGACCCTGCTTTAAATTCTTTGACGTATACACCCAGAAGGGGAATTGCCGGATCATATGGTAACTATTTTTTAATTTTTTGAGAACCTGCCAGACTGTTTCCCATAGTGGCTACACCATTTTATCATTTCCTTGATTTTTAAAATTTATATCTCAATCATACCATCTTCCTGTTAGGCTATTAATATAAAGCAATTCATACGAGCATTTTTTTCTCAGTTCTTTTTTTTAAGACTTTATTTTTTAGGACTATTTTAGGGTCCAAATAAAATTGAGAGGAAGGTACAGAAATCTCCCATATACTCCTGCCCACCCCCAAGTCTCCCTCATCAGAGGGTACATTTGTCAAATTGATGAATCCACCTTGACATGTCATTATCCCAGAATTTTATAGTTCACACCAGGGTTCACTCTTGGTGTTGTACATTCTATGGGTTTGGATAAACATATAGTGACACGTGTCCATCATTAGGGTATCACTGCCCTAAAAATTCTCTGTGCTCCACCTATTCATCCCACCCTGCAATTTCCAACCCCTGGCAACCACTGACCGTTTTCTGTCTCCATGATCCTTCCTTTTCCAGAATCTCCTATAGTTGGAATCATGCAGTATATGAACTTTACAGATTGACTTCTTTTACTTAGTAATAGGCATTCATGTTTCCTCCCTGTCTTTTCACTTGCTAGCTCATTTATTTTTAGTGTTGAATCATATTCCATTATTCCATCTGGATGGACCACAGTTTATTTATCCATTTACCTAATACACATCTTGATTGCTTCCAATTTTTAGCAATGGAAATGTTTTTAAATGGAGCTGCTGTAAATGTTTGCGTGCAGGTTTTTGTGTGGACATAAGTTTTCAGTTCATTTGGGTAAATATGAAGAAGCACGACTGCTGGAGCATATGGTGAGTGTGTTAAGTTTTGTAAGAAACCACTAAACTGTCTTCCCAAGTGGTTGTGCCATTTCGCATTCCTGCCAGCGATGAGTGAGAGTTCCTGCTACTCCAATTTCTCTCCAGTATTTGGTGGTGTCAGTATTCTGGATTTGGGCCCTTCTAGTAGGTGTGCAGTGGTACCTCATTGTTCTAGTTTGCCTTCCCTGATGACATACGATGTGGAGCATCCTTTGTGTGCTCCTTGCCATCGAAGGGCTCAGTTTTTAATAGGCGGTTTGTTTTCTTATTGTTGAGATTTGAAAGTACTTTGTACATATAAACCAAGTGCTATCAAAAGTGTGATGTCTTTATATTGTCCATTTTGGCTAAATTGCTAATAAATTTTTAAATAAATATTGATATTCCAGCACAGAACAATCATTTACAAATGTGGGCTACAGACTGACTTACAATTTATTTTTCCTGACCATTTTTAACCTAAATTTTAAAAAATGTTCCAGATTTTCCTAACCCTAAATTAAATGTATAGCCCTGTTTTTGTACATTAAGCTTTATTTACTATAAGAAATTCCATTTATTTGGATCACAATAAACATCTTATAATTACTATATTGTTAGGACTTTCTTAAATTGGCTTAGTTTATAACTTAAAATGCTCACTTTTGTAACTTTTAAAAAATTATCTTATTTTCTTATGGGCTCCTGAGTATTTGGCAGCACAGCATTTAAGGTTAAATCCATAGAAATTATAACAGTTGGTCAGACTACTGCTTCCAGTCAAAATAGGTTAGCAGAGACTAGATTTGTTTCCTTTCTGAAACAGCTAATATCCCAGATAAAGTACATGAAGAAATGGCTTTCAAGACAATACATATCAGTCAATGAAAGATAGTGACGCCTGAGAAATGGTAAATACATGAGGGGAGTCCCATAGTTATGCCCGGGTTATGACCCAGGGAGGATTTATAGACCACAGTGGGAGGAGAGGGAGCCCAGGGGTCTGTCTGAGTTGAGAAGATGGAGCTGGATGTTTGGAAAGTCCAAGATGGCTAGAGTGTGCAAGAATGAATACTGTAGAGGAAAGAGCTTCCAACCGAGGGAGGGAGAAGAATGAGGAGATGGAGGGGGAGAGTGACAGAGGGGGAGAGAGAGTGAAGGGGAAGGAGACAGAAAGAGGTAGAGGTAAAAGAGGAAGGAGGAGAGGGAAGAGGAGGGCACAGAGAGAAGATGGGGAGCTGGGGGGAGGGAGAGGCATAAGGAGAGGGAGAGGGATGGAAGAGGGGGAAGGAAGGAGGAAGAACAGGGAAAGAGGAGGGGGAGGGGAAGAGCTTAAGAGACCTGCCACGGGTTCTCCCTCTGAGTCTTGAACTGAGTATTGGTCAGTGCACACATGTGAGAAAACTGCCAGAGGACAGGAAAACCCGTTCCTATTACCACCAGCCAGTGGACAAACCTCAAACTTCATGAAGAGCCAGGGACAGTTCTCAGAAGGGGTTTGCCTTGGTACTGGTGCAAAATTAGCCCAGACTCAACGTTGATCTGGTCCTGCCTAACAAAGCTCAGATGGAATGAAGTGTTGACGTATCATTTAAACGTGCGTCAGAACAAAGCTCAGTGATGTTTACAAGACTACACAGCAAGGTAAAATTCACCACATGTGGTATCTAATCAAAGACTACCATGCATGGAAAGAAGCAGGAAAACACAACCCATTAAAGGAGAACAATCAATCAACACTGAGTTAGAGATTACACAGGTTATATCATTAGTAGGCGGACATGGAATGTTGTTGTAACTGTAATCCGCATATTCACAAAGCTACAGGAAAGACTCAACAGAAAAATGGAGACAAGGACAACAAAAAGAAGATAAAATTGAACTTCTAGATATAAAAACTGTGATGTGGAGATGAATAAAATACCGTGTGGTGTGAAAGATAGATTAAACATCGCAGAAGGAAAGATCAGTGGAACGTGAGGACATAGTAGCAGAAACTATCTAACCTGAAGCAGAAATGGAAGACTGAGAACATGAACAGAGCATTACTGTGCTGGGAGAAAACTAGGAGCAGCCCAAGAAACGCTTAATTGGAGGCTTCCTGGAGAGAGGAGTGAAAAGAGAGATAGAAAAAACATCTGAGGAAATAATGGCCAAATTTTTCCAAATTTGATGAAAACTAAAAACCCACAGATCCAAGAAACAATGAGCTGCAACTCTTAGAAACATGAAGAAATGATAAATTGCTTGAAACCAGTAAAAAGAGGGAGTTAAACTCAACTAAAGAGAGGGAAGACACATCTCATAGAGAGGAAGAAAGAAGAGAATGAAAATAGACTTCTTGTCAGAAAAAAACACGCAAGCCAGAGGAGAGAGGAACAATATATGATTATGTAATCCATAGTAGGGTACTGGGAGAAAAACCCTCGACATAGACTTTTCTACCCAGCGAAAGTATCTCTCAAAGACAAAGGGGAAATCAAAATTTCTGTAGACATATAAAAACTGAAAGAGTTCACCAGATCTGACCTTATGCAAAATGCTGATGATTCCTTTAGGCAGAAGGAAAATGACACCAGATGGAAATAAATATCTGCTAAAACAAATAGTGTCAAAAATGGTAATGAGGGATCCCTGGGTGGCGCAGCGGTTTAGTGCCTGCCTTTGGCCCAGGGCGCGATCCTGGAGACCCGGGATCGAATCCCACGTCGGGCTCCCGGTGCATGGAGCCTGCTTCTCCCTCTGCCTGTGTCTCTGCCTCTCTCTCTCTCTCTCTCTGTGTGACTATCATAAATAAAAGAAAAAAAAATTAAAAAAAAATGGTAATGATGTGGCTAAATATAAAATATTACTTGCTAATTATTTTCATGTCTTTAAAAACACTGAGACTATGTTATAGGTTTATAATAAATGTAGGCGTGAAAAGCAGGACAATAGTGCAAGGTCTGGGAAAGGAGAAACAGAAGTCCATGCCATAAGGTCCTTCTGCCATAAGCAAAAAATGGTAGAGCATAAAGGTACTGTATACACTATATATATGTACACACACACACACACACACACACACATACACATACACACACACTATAAAACCTAAAAGAACAATGTGGACTTGTAGCAAATCAGCCAACAAGGCAGATAAAATGGAATCATGTTCAACACAGAAGGAGAGGAGTCAGGTACAGTTACATGGCATCCGAGGTGGTGGGGCATGTGGACACTCTCATAGGATTGCTTCCATTTTTTCTGGAAAATAAGATTCGAAGTCGTCAGTGGGGGGAGCATTCCGTTGCTCACCCACTGCCTAGTTATGACTATCTCTTCCCGCCAAGCACTGACCTAAGAAATGCAGAAATGAATGAATGAAATAGACAAAAATCTTTGCCCTTACATTCTAGAAGGTAGACAAACAATCACAAGCTGATGGGGACTAAGTGCTATGAAGGCAAGTGAAGCTGGGCAAGGGGACGGGGATGCTGGGAGCCATGCCTCACTCCCCGCAGAGCTGTGCGAGAAATAGGGTTGCACGTGGTGTGGGTCCTGGGATCCTCGCATGGCTGGGGAAGCAGAGCATCCAAGTGGCCTCAGGGTAGACGGAGTGGTCAAAGCTGTGACAACGGTATGAAGGGAGTGAAGGGCAGGGAGGCCAGAGGCAGTGGGCCCTTTCCTCATTCTTGCCAATGGTGTGTGGAGGCCAGAATAGGGAGTCTTATGCAGGACTCATGGAGCTTCCAGGCCGTTCTGGACTCTGCTGGTGGAGAGAGGGGGGCTGGAAGGTGTAGTGGCATCTGAGAAGCCAGGAAAGTAGTGACGAGTGAAGTCATCGCCCAGGAGCAGGGAGTGACCAGAGGGACGGAGGAGCATTGCCGGGCATTGGCAGGATGGAGGTGACTATAGACAGGCCAGCCGGCCTGTTGGCTTTCCTTGGACACGTGCCTCTCTGGCTAGACCAGGTGAGTGATGATGGCCAGTTGGCTTTCTGGGTGAGGATGGTGATGGGGTGAAGGGCAAGAGAGGTAAGCAAGGCAGTGATGATGGTGATGAGCTGTGACATCAAGGCTGGGGAGGGTGACAGCAAGGACGTGGGAGAGCAAGGACCCTTGAACGGTGGTGGGAGGAGTGGAACTCAGGCCCCAGCACTAAAGCCAGTGCCCTACAGAGTGAGCTGGAAGGAGCAGGTGGCCGGGGGCACCTGGGGCGCTTGCCACTGAGACCAGGCAGGGCTGCAAGTATCAGGAAGGAGCAGGCTGGGAAATGGCCATGAGAACCTGGGTGACGTGGGATCACCGGGGACAGGAGACTGGTGAGAAGTGTTCCGTGAAAGGGAGGTCTGTGCAGAGCGACCCCTCAAGGCTGAAAGAGCCAAAGAAAAAGGCTAACAAGCGCAGCTTGGCAAGAAATGGTTTATTCAGGCAATTTACGGACGAAGCAGGTCTTAGGTGGCCCCCAGACACTAGACAAGGGGATCTCCACCCCCCACCCCCTTGAGGCCAGCTTTTACAGCCCTAAGGGCGGGCACATGGGGTCACCAGGCCCCGCGAGAACAGGTGTGTCCCAGCCAGGTGGAGGCCGTGATGCCCCGAGGATGCACTAAGCCTGTGGCTGAACAAAAACAGAAAGGCTGGGGGTTGGGGAGGCTGTGAGCAGGAAGGCGTCAGGTCCCTGAGCCGTCAGCCCGGCGGCTCCGTCCAACACCACGTCGGTCGGTCCACACAGAAGGGAGCCCGGGTCCTGGGCAGCAGCGCCCACAGACAGACGGCCACGACGGGAATTCGGAGAGTGCAGGAGGAAGCCAGGAGCTGGAGTGGGAAGCTGGGCAGGAGCAGCAGCCAGGAGCCCTGCAGGGGGGCAGGGGGCAGGAGTGGGGGCACAGGTGCGGGAGGGAAGCAGCCCCAGCAGGATGCGGGAGTGGGACGTGGGCTCCAGGGTGCGAGAGGGCGGGGGCCGGGCCCACCCTCGGACCAGGGGTGGTGCCCAGACGGAAAGCTGAGCAAAGGGGCCGGGGCGGGGGTCCTGCTGGGCGTCCTGAGCTTGGGGACTCCTCAGTCCTGCACGGTGGGGGGCGGGGGGGGCGGGTCACAGCTCTGCCGCCAGGAGCCCACGGAGACCGACTAGGGGGCTGGAGCTGCTGTCGTGTCCACAAGTAGTGAAACGGCTCAGACACACAAGCAGGGCACAGACGTGCGTCCCGCGTGGGCCGCGTGGGCACTGCAGGCCGGGCTGAAGCCTCAGCGCCCGGGATCCCCACAGGGCGCCCCGAGTCGGGGTTATCCTCGTGGCAGATAAGGGCCCAGCTCAGGCATTCAGATGACGCTCCGCCTGCCCTCCCTTCCCGCCCAAACCCAGCTCGCCTCTCTGCGCGGCCTCCGGGCCCCGGAAGGGAGTCATCTTCCGCAGCCCACGTCCCCCTAAACTCGCCTGCCAGCCCAGCAGCAGAAGGGGAAGCGGGCCTCTGCCCAGGGAAGCTCTTCGGGGAGCGAGCCTTGCGGCTCAGGCAGGAGGACTTGCATTACTCTTCCCAACCCCTGCAAGATAAAGGCTTCAGTGGCTCCGTCTCAGGAGGGCCGTGAGCACGCTCAAATTAAAAAACACCAGTCACAAACCATGAGAGACTCAACTCTAGGAAACAAACTGAGGGTCCCTGGAGGGGAGGGTGTGGGGGACGGGCATTGAGGAGGGCTCACGACCTGGTGAGCACTGGGGGTTCCAGGCAACTGATGGATTGTTGACCTCTGCCCCTGAAACTAATGATACGGTCTATGGTCTATGTTAACTAGGTGAATTTAAATAAAATAAGTTTAGAAAAAGATACACCAGCAACATCATGGTTCTGATACAGAAGAACTATCCAGACACTAAGAGAAGATGGTGCCTTGTGAGCTCATGGAAATGAGGGCCGAGGGCTGTCCCAGAGAGCAGGAGAGGGAAGGGGAACTCGAGAATGCAAGGTGGAGGAGTAAACACAGCAGGGTGGGACTGTGCCTCCTCTCACACCTGGGTACGAGCCCTCCCCCTGCCCCACCGCCCCAGCCAGCCAGGGCCACAAGGTGGGTCAGGGCGTCCCCAGAGCGAATGCAGTGACTGGGTGACAGCAACTGCTCTGCCACAGGATCGTGCCTCCTTGACTTTCCTCAACTCTGTGTCCCCCGGGACAGGGTGGTCAGATAATTGAACAAGTCAAGGAGCACTCCTGAGAGAAGCACCAGACCAAAGAATTGAGCACATTACTTCACTCTCCACGCAAGCCATCGCTTACTGTCGTCTAGCTACCGAGAGGTATGAGCTCCCCCTTTTGTTGTTCTGAAAACCATTTTGCTCAAAAGCCTGGAATTTTAGAAAGTAGGGTATCAGCATATTTAAACCTTCTGCTGTGCTTTTCGAGGTATCGTTCTCTGCTCACAAACCTGAATTTACACACATCATGGCTTCTCCTAAAGCAACCTACTGTCCCACCTCTTGGGAGACCCCAAAGCCTCTGAACTTGGGCTTTATTCTCTTCTTTTGGGATCCAAGTAATTTAATGTGTTAATTATGACCTCATGTGGCTCCACAGAGAGTGTTTCAAATGAGCAACCACCAGATGCTTCTCCTATAATTAGAAGTCCTGTCTGTGCACAAGCAACTCCCAGGCTCCGAGGCCTACTCATACATTCCTGGTGGATGAGTGTAATTCATATTAGAAAATTTTAGTACCATTAGAACTGATGAAATTCAAAGAACAAACCTACAGACCATCTACACTGAAATATACACTGTTAATTTTGTGTCTGAATTGTGCAGACCTTTTAAAATTAAATTTATGAAGGCCATAAAAGAGTAAAGATAAATACTAGTTATTTCTCATAGCCCTCAAGCTAACGACTTAAAATTGTTTTCTTATAATGTATAAAATGCATTCATTTGTACTTTCATTGAATACAATGAACACCCGTCCATGGCATATTATTTTGAAATGGCATTTAAATGGTTTCCATTGTGAAGTGCGAGTGGTTAAATTTCTGCAGCGCGGCGTCTAGATCACGAATTTGGCTGCCATTTATGAACCAGTATAGGACATGATCGGTCCCAAAAGGCCTATGCACTCGCCACATGTTCCAGATGGCATTCTTCTGACACTTGTACCCGTTCTTCACACACTTACCTAATGTATGACCTGGGGTCAGAGCCTGAGATGAAGATGCTATGAGTTAGGCCACGTAGACTGTCACCAAATGGCGGGTTGATTTTAGGGGCCATTTTTCATGTGGAAAATTGAAACGGGCACCTCAGTTCTTCGCAGGCAGTGGATGCAAGCCCTGCTCCCTCCCCCTGATGTTGACTGCTCTCCTCTGCACCAAGGGGGGGACACAGGCACCAGGCTTCCTTGGCTTGGCCTGCCGTAATGCAGCGGGTCCTCGGGAGCTGTTTTTATCCGCATAACTCTTAACAGCAAGGCCTGAGCACCCACATCTGAGAACAACCTGCCCTCAGAGGAGGTAGCAGACAAAGGTGTGCAGACTGGAGATCCCACGGACCGCTCTCCCCCTAGAAGGGCAGCCAAAGGGAAAGCTGTTCTGCTGATATGGCCACTGTGGGGGTGGGAGGTGGGTTGCAAGTCCACCCGGCCCCAGAAATCAAAATCAAATAAGAGGTCTTGCTCAAAGTCATGGGCAGGACTATCCATAATGTGCTACTTAAGGACCTCTAAGAGTGCCCTCCTGACTGAATGAAGCGTCTGCCATGTTGGAGGGACTCTGTCCCTGGGGCTGGCACCAGCAAGACTGCACTTGGGAGAACCACCCATGACACCAAGAGGCACACGGGCTTAAATAGTTTGGGGCTGCTCCTCAGTAGGGAGCTTACTGTTACACTGTGCATTCACCTGTATTCAGGGCACACGTTTCCCACTTTGTCTTTGTGACCCCAGGAGAGAGCAGAGGACAGAATGAAAGGACTTTTTAAAATTTTTATTTAGTTAGTTATTTGAGAGAGAGAGAGAGAGAGAGAATGAGCAGGAGAGGGAGAGAGGGAAAGACTCTTGAGCAGACTGTGCGCTGGGTGCGGAGCCCGACGCAGGGCTCGATTCCACAACCCTGAGATCACGACCTGAACCAAAACTACAAAGCAGATGCTCAACCCACTGAGCCACCCAGGCGTCCTGGGATGAAAGGACTGTTAACTGTTAATCGACAGGCCTATTGAAGTCATTCAAAACTTTATCAGTTTAATTTCCAGCCAAAGTTCACAGGAGGAACTTCATGAAGATGTTCACAGGTTTGCGTGTTTGGTGGGGAGAGAGAAGAGCCAAAAGGACTCATTTAACGTCCTTAATGCCCCGGAATGATAGTCGATACAATTTGCTGTAGGCTAAGACGCGACACACGATGGACAAGCCGTCAGAACCACATGAGAGACAGTTAGATCTTCCCTTGTTCTGCTCCCCCTGCCAGCCAGGCTACAGCTTTGGAAGGCAGCATACCGGGTGCCCACGGTATGCAAGGTCCATGGGCCTCCATAGCAGCCCCCAGACACAGGGGTTCTAGCAAGTTCTCTGAGCCATTTCCCATCTATGACAGTGGCTTGGGTCCAAAGACAGGGTCACTCAGAATCGCCCCAACCACTATCTTCCCTTCTACCTGGTTCTGATCTTAGAGAAAGAACCAAAAAATTTATAATGTTTCAAGAAACCTCAGTGTAGCTCCCCTCCAACTACCTAGGCAACTGTTATTTGGGGCCTCGTAAGATTTATACTGTTTCCCAATTCACGGAAGGCTTGCTCAGACTCTTTTCTCAGAACAACCCCTCAACTCCAAGACTCATTTCCCAAGGAGCTGACTGAGACTTTATCTTGTGGTTCAGCGCTTCAGGCCTTGTCCAGAGTCGCATGGCAGGTGCCCACATGCGCGCACACCCCCCGGGCTTGCCCTCCCCGAGTGTCTTCTCAACACAGTAGCCAGAATATTCCTTCAAAATGTAAGTCAGATCATGGCACTTCTCTGTTCAAAACTGTCTTATTTGAGAGTAAAACCAAAATCCTTGCAATGACCTAGCAGGTCCCACAGGTGCTGGATGCTCAGGACCTCTCTGCTTCATCCTCTTCTTCACATTGGCCTCCTTGCTGCTCCTCAGACACACCAGTCTCTTGGCTCAGAGCCCTTGAGCTTCCTGTTTTTTTCTGGAATATCTTCTCTCAGTTATTCATACGGCTTGGTCTCTCACCTCCTTCAAGCCTTTGTTCAATGTTTGCATGATTTCTCCTGATAATTCTGTTTAAAAATGTCCCCGTAATTACTTATATCCCTTGCCTGTCTTATTTGACTCACAGAACTTGCCACCTAATTAAATATGCAACTTCTTTATTTTGCTTTCTGTTTACCTTGTTGTGCATACAAACTCCATGAGGGCCTGGCTTATTTTATACATAGACACCCCCACACACACATGCACATATGTGCACACTCATGCACACAAACATGAATGTGTATACATGTACACGTGTGTGCACATGAACACATGCAGGCACATGCACATATGTACACATGCACACACATGCATAGACATCACACATATGCACACACATACACATGCAGGCCTATACATGTACCCACAGACGTGCACCCAGAACAGTGATATTTAGCAATAATGTTCATGAATAAAACATCTGTTGAATGAATGAATGAATGACAGATACAATTTGTAAGGAAAGGCAAGTTCAGGTTGCACATAAAGTCGTGTATCTTTCTATCTTCGTTTAATACCGCGTCAGGAGAGTCTTCTCATGTCATTAGATAGTCTTCGAGTATAAAATTGTTAGTGTTTGTGATCTGTTCCATCACACAGGTGTACATCATTCAACCATTTCCCTACTTTGGAGAGTTTGGATTGCTTCCCACTTATCAGTCATTCTGCAACCACACCCACCCGTCCCTTTACTATGTATTTATTGAGTGTTGAATATGTGCTATGTGCTGTGCGTGGTGTTGCAGACGCAAGAGCAGCTAAGACCCAGTCTGATGGAGCTCGCGGGCAGTGGAGGAAAGAGAAATGCAGGCAGAGCGCGGGCAATGGAAACAGATTCATTACATCTGCAGGTGACGGAACTCCGCTCGTTCTTTCATTTTTTTCTTCTCTTTCTCCTCAGACCGAATCCTTCCTATTCATCTAGTCTGAAGTTCACCAGCCTTAGCTCTGGCAACTCCAATCTGCTGTTAAGCCCCGCCAGTGAAATTTTTATTTCAGATACAGTACTTTTCATTTCTCAGAGATACATTGTTTTATGTACAGTCTTGCAAATGGAATCAAATGTAGCGACTGCTATAATAAAAATCTAAAGTTGCTGATTTGCCAATAAATTATTTGGCTACCACTGGTAGGCATAAGAAGCAAGAGAGGAGGGGCGCCTGGGGGGCTCAGTGGTTGAGCGCCTGTCTTCGGCTCAGAGAGAGACCCCAGGGTCCCGGGATCAAGTCCCACATTGGGCTCCCTGCATGGAGCCTGCTTCTCCCTCTGCCTGGGTCTCTGCCTCTTCCATGAATAAATAAATAAAATATTTTTTTAAAAAATGCAACAAGAGACAAAAGAAATATTGGTCAGAGACATAGTCCCCACTGTCCATTGAAGAGGACGATGACAAGAAGGGTGACTCAGGACCAGCATGAAGATGGCAGCAGAGCTGCTGTCACTCGGGACTGTCACATGTTGTAGAACGTGCTGTTGTCATGCTTTCTTATATGAAGACAGGTAGGAACAATGATGAAGTCTAGCTGATACATGGATTATTATTATGGATTAAGTGAAGGTCATTTATTTATTCATGAGAGACACACACAGAGAGGCAGAGACACAGGCAGAAGGAGAAGCAGGTTCCCTGCAGAAAGCCTGATGTGGGACTTGATCCCAGGACCCCGGGGTTACAACCTGAGCGGAAGGCAGACGCTCAACCACTGAGCCCCCAGTCCCCCCCAATCAGGACATTTCAATCCAGCACAAGAAGCCCCATCCTGAGGCTCTTCCACGAATGGGCCCGGAATGCTAATGCTTCTTGTTCTAATGATGCTGACACAGTTTCTCGAAAATAAGCTAGCACGTACATTTTACATATTTTTATAATAAACAATATACTAGGCAAGAGCATACGTTGATAATGGCGAAGCTAGCACATTGGATGTTGATCTACGCATCGATAGAAACTATGGAGACAAACAAAGGCCATGATCAGAGGACATGAAACCCACAGAAACCTGCAGACGGGCAGACAGGAGACAGAATGTTACTGCCACAGTGACTTGAGAATAATATTGCAACCATCCATGATTCTTCAGTTGTTCTCTGAGACGCCCCCCCCCCATTCAAAAGTAGCTTTCTGGGGACGTCTGGGGGGGCTCAGCAGCGGAGCTTCAGCCTTCGGCCCAGGGCGTGACCCCAGGGTCCCGGGATCGAGTACCGCATCCGGTTCCCTGATGGAGCCTGCTTCTCCTTCTGCCTGGGTCTCTGCCTCTCTCTGTGTGTCTCTCGTGAATAAATAAATAAAATCTTAAAAACAGAACAAAAATATAAAACTAGTTTTCTAATTCAAAAAGTGCTTATTCTTGTAACAGTAATCCAGACCCCGCACCAAAGCCTGCAACCCTCACTCAGGGAATTCAGGATTGATTGAGTAAGGACGTTTTACCCCAAAGTTGAGCAGAGTGCTGCTTCTGCACGGAGTATCCTACAGGCCCGCGGTGACCACGCTGCAGGCGCCGTGAGGGCAGAAGGCTTTTCAGGTCCGGGTCCGATTTCACAGCCTAGATGAGCAGGTCTCCCTGGTCTACTCGGTCTCTCCTTCTAGATAATTCTACGCAGAGCTACCTCAACACTCTGCCCCTGTCCAGCTGGACCCTGAACTTCTTAAATGTCATTTCTGTCTTTATTAAGATAGAACTAAAACAGTGTGGGTGGTTTTTAAAGCATGGGAAGGACGACTCATGCTATTTCCAACGGGCTAATATTAATTGGCCTTCAAGTCTCCCCACAAAGAATGAAAATGCCTTTGAGGATGTGAATGCATTAGAATTCCCCCAAAAAGAAAAGGCTGGTAAGAGGAACATTTCCCTTTCCTATTGTTTAAAGAACCGAATATGTTTCTTTTTATCCTAATATAAGAGTTAATGCAATCGTATAATAAAAAGCAGAGATGGAATTTCTTCTGTAAGAGAATTTCAAAGGGACACAATCTCCTTTTGAAAAGCTACAATGACTTTAAGTGAAACCTGCTCGGTACACAGGGCAAGCTGGCTTTTAAATGCACCCAACACAAGTTGTCATTCCCCCCACAGCTCTGTGATTTGTCTGCCGTCAGAAGCACCATATGGACCGAGGGGGTCACTTTTGTCAGTGTGAGGGCTACGAGAGAAGTTGCCGTTAAGAGTTTTAGGGTTGCTATTTGAAAAAAGAACTTGGCCAGTTCAATCCCTGTTTCTTCTTTCAGGGCTCCATAAATTAATTCCAGTCTTTTTTGGAGGTGAAGGAAATCTCTCTGATAAAAATTCATTGATGTTTTCACATTTTTCATCATCTTTTTAAGAAACTGTACTGCAACCTTTTATGAAGCCTAATGTAATGGAATGTCATGTTCTTTATTTTACAGTGTGGATCTGAGGAGAGAACAGCCCGGCTTCTTTGATAATGAAAAGCAGAGTTTTAAACATTGGGGGGAAAAAAAAAACTAAGAAAAAAAAAGGAAAATGTTATGGTATATTAGTGTTATGGTATATAGAAGCAATTATTTTTCAAAAGAAAGTTAAAATGATCGGTGTTTCTCAAACTCGAAGACTATGGATTCGGTTAAGGAAGAACTATTTTTATGGATGCCCAGAATTTCCTTAAATCATTTTATTACGATGTCACTTGAATATGCATAGACAGAAACCAAAGTTTTGACCCTTAATAATAGCTCTTAGAGGACAAAAGGAAAAGATGTATGCATGGTAAGAATGAACAAAATTTAAAAACCATTGAGATCCCAATTACAGCATCAACTTAATGAATGGACAGTCATTTTTTTTGGCTGAGAGCCACCGGCCTCTTCCGAAGATGATGTGGCTTTATGGTGTGGGCTCCTGTGAGTCTGCACACCCACGTGTCTGCGAGCCTCGTGAAAAGCTGCTTCTCTCAACTTTTCTCACTGAACCGTAGAATCTGCTGGCTTTCCCCTGGTACCTTGTTCACGGGGGCCGCCTCTGCTCTCTTCATCTTGGGCAGCTCAATGAACTACTCGTCTCCCCACCAGGACCACAAGTGCAAACTTGGTGCTGCAATCCTGTGACTCTGTGGGTTACAAGTTGGCCATCAGTTGATTCAGAACATGAAGGCAGAGCTTTTAAGTCCTGCTGGAGAATACTTCCTGGAGACCCTTGATCAACACTGATGTCAGTGCTGCCCACCCCCCATCAGGGAATAAAGTATTAAAATACATAATGGAGTTGAAATCAGGCTTTCATCTTTCCCCTTGGTTCTTCCTTCTTTGCTGCAGGTTCTTCTCATTGGCTCCTTAGAAAACTGCTTATCACCCTGCAGGACCTGACACGAATGCCACAGTGTCTGCAAAGTCTGTAACAGTGCATGTGTGGCACGTGTGCGTACACATGCATGCAAACTCACACACCATGTGAGGGCAATCTGAGTCTGTGCTTCCATGGCCCTTGGCACCGGCCCCTGGGACATGACTCCTCAGCACCGACTGGTCTGTCCTACATCCGTCTCCTGCAACCTGCATTCTGTGAGCTTGAGCTCTTTGGAAATTCAAGAAAAAGGAGCCCTGTTTTCACATCTTCTTCTTCCTAGACCTGGGGACTGACAGGTCCTCAGCAGACGCTAAGAGAAGAAACCACCATGTGACAATTACTCTGCGTCAGCTTGGCTAAGGGAGGGCGGGGAGCTGACACAGCATGATTTCTGGGTGTGTCCGTGAGAACGGTTCTGAAAGAGATTAACATTTGATTCGGTAGACCTAGTACAGAAGCGCTGCCCTCCCCAGTGTGGGCAGGCATCATCCCAACCACGGAGGGCCCAAACAGGACAAAAATGCAGAGGAAGGGCAAATTCTCTCTGCCTTGCTGAGCTGGGGCCTCTGTCTTCTCCTGCCGTGGACATGGGAAAACAGGCCGCCAGACCCTGGGGCCCACACCAGCGCCCCACTCTGCCCCCTGCCAGGTCTCAGGCCTGAGGACCTGGGCTCAATGACACCACCAGCCTTCCTGTCCCCTAGCCTAGGGACAGCATGTCCTGGGGCTTCCCAGCCTTCACGATCACGCTATACCAATTCCCATAGCCAATCTCTAACGGATCTCTACGTCCTATTGTTTCTATTTCCGTGGAGACCCTGACTGATGCACATCAGAGTATATAAGTGCTTATAACATTTGAAATGCAACCAGTAAATACACCAAAATGCAATGGAAGAGGAGCTGTGTTCTGGGCGTACGTGACCCCTCTCCTCCCCCCATAGACCGGGAAGATGTGGTCTACGACCATGGTAGAGGATGTGGAAATATCTCCCTTTGTTTTAACAGATGTTGCAGGAGGGGTTGCTGCAGCCATGCACTTTGCTGTCAGGCAAAATTTAACTCCACGCATCTCTAATAAATCTGCTCATAAACTGAAGTTTGGCGGCAAGAAGCCCTGCCATGGAGTCGTCTTGCCTTAAAGCCAGGGTAGAGATGGGATATGGTGGTTTCCTGAGTGGAGTGCGTGGCAGGAGCCTATGAGGAATTCTTCTTACAGGCACTTCATGAATGTCTTGGGACATCCTGCTGAGCCTTCCAGTATGGGGCACCTGCAGGGAAGCAATGGGGTGGGCCGACCTGCCCCACGTTATTGGGGGCTTAACCACCGAACACTTGTCCCCCGGCAGACCCGCCTGTGGATCACAGAAGAATAAGAAGATGGCACGGGAGGATTTTTAACTTCGAAAACTTTGGCAGATGCTTGAGTGGATGTACGACACGGAGAAGACCTTTGGGAGGAGAGGAGGTTGGAAAACAACCGTTCTAGACTGGACGGACACACAGGTTGTCTCTAGTCTGTCAAGAGAAGTCATGGTGGATCCCAATCTCTTTAACTGTGATGAGCTGGTTTATCAGCAAGTCTGGCCTAGAATTAGTGACAGGGTCACACATGTATTATCTTTTTGTTGTTGATTTACAACTTAACTGCAGTGTGGTTAACACAGTCCACGTGATGTGAGTTCCTGAACTTTATTGAGACTCGCTCTGGGCTTAATATGTGGTCAGTGTTTGGAAATGGCCCATGCGTTCTTGAAAGAATGAGCGCTCTCCGGTTGTTGGGTGCCGTGTTTTATGTATGCCCATTGAACCGAGAAATTTAGTTACATTGGCTCAATCTTGTTTACTCTTTCTGAGAGTTCTCCTCTTCATCTATTGATACTGGGGGGGGGGGATATTTTAAAATATTAAGCTGGTGATTTTTGTCAATTTCTTTTAGTTCTTCCAATTTTTATTTTATACATTTAAAAACTGTATTATTAGGTCACACCAGACTAAAATTGTCATGTTTCCAGGCTACATTGAACATTTTACCAATATATATTGATGCTCTTTATTTCTAGTAAAAATCTTTACTTTAGCTTTTATCTGGTCTAATAGTAATATAGTTACAACAGCTTTCCTTTGGAGCACCTGGGTGGCTCAGTGGTTGAGTGTCTGCCTTCAGCTCAGGCTGTGATCCGGGGTTGTGGAATCGAGTCCCCCATCGGGGTCCCCGCAGGAAGCCTGCTTCTCCCTCTGCCTATGTCTCTGCCTCTCTCTGCGTGTCTCTCATGAATAAATAAATAAAATCTTTTAAAAAATAACAGCTTTCCTTTGGATATTTGCCTTTTTCTATCCTTTATTTCCTAGATTGCTTTAACTTAAATTCTAAAGACAGTCATCTTTACCTTTCTTTCTTAAAAGAGGACTCGAGGGTGCTTTAACTCTGATCATCCCCTTCCCGGTGTGTATTTCACTAATATCCTGCTATCCTGTTTTTCTTTCATCTCACAGCCTACACATTATTATTCCTTTATGGTCAGTGTTCAGACTTACCCATGTGCTTCCCATTCTTTTGTGAATCTCAGACCTTCCTTTCATAGTTCTTCTGCTTCTTGAAGCATGTCCTTTAGAATTACCTTCAAAAGAATCCATCAGTTATGAATTCTCTCCATTTTTGTTAGTCTGAGGAATCTTTAGCACAACTCATTCTTGGAAGATACTCTGGGTACAGAATTTTAGATCGGGGATTATCTTCTTTAAATATTCCAAAATGGTATTCCACTGTCTTCTGGTTTCTTTTGTTTTTGGAATGTCAGTTGTCAAATTGTTGCTCTTGAGGTGATCTGCTTGCTTGCTCCATTTTCAGATGTTCTCTTTGTCTCTGGCGTCTCTCAAGCTACTATGATGCTGCTAGAGTGGTTTTCTTTTTATTTATTGTGCTAGGTGTTCACTAGAGTTTCTTAACCTGAGTACTAGCACGTTTTAACAGCTATGGAAAGTCCTCTGTAATTATCTCCTTAATGTGGCCTGTTCCCCATTCTCTCCATCCTCTGCCCCTCTCTCTCTCATTCATAATCTCCACCCCTTTCAGATTTTACATTGTATGGAAATTACTCAGATCGATCTTCTAATTCACTTAATCTCTCTTCAGTTGTGTTTAATCTGTTGTTCCCCTCATGTACTGAGTTTGTGATTTCAGCTCTATTTACATAATGACTTTATTGGCTTTATTTTTGTATCTACTTGTTTATTTCTCTGATAATTTCTTCCCATGATACTTTCAAATTTTTTCTTTTACTTCTTGAAATAGATAAAAATAAATGTATTTTATGTTATAGCATCTGGTAATTATGACATTTTCCATCTTTGTGGATCATATTCCACAATTTGTAGTTTCCGTGGACTCTTATTTCGGTGGCTAGTTTCTTGGTATGAATTGGATTATTTGATAGTGAATTCATGTTCTATGGGATTTTACCTGTTGAGGTCTAGGCTTAAAGTTCATTCCCCCAAATTTGCATATTCTAGGTGCCTGGGGAATTGACCCACCCAAGATTAATTTAAACTAAATTTCAGCTTTTTCCCTCCACACAAGGAGTATCATAGTGTGAACTCCATCCCAAACTCTTGTGAGTATGGGCTTTAAATTAGGAATACAGTGAGGATATTTTTCCTTTACTTAGATCCATCCAGAGTAAGAGCATCTCTTCAGGAGGGCAAGTTGTTTTGTTTTCCACCAATTTTAACCTATTGAAGCAGCACACTTTAGGGTTTCTGGCTTTGAGGTTTTCTAATTTAACTCCCATCTTGGCTCAAGCCCCCAGATGTGTGCTCTGGCCCTAGGCTAGTGGCTTATCAAATCCAGGCCATGAGCCACCAGGGATGGGCTGGTATCCCCAGGAAAGGACCACCTCCAGCAGTGGTCTACTCCATTCTATGCTTGTTTCAAGCTCTGACAATATCCTCTTTTTCTTCCACTAACCCAGCCATTCATACGAAAAACTGTTTTCTTTTTATATGCTACCCAGTGTTTAGGGAATTACATTGTGGAGATTTCTCCAGACATGGTAGGAAGCAGAAGAATCACTGCTTCTGTGTTTTAGGCTTTTTTAAGCCTTTCTCCTAGGCAGAGACTGGCACTGCACACCATTTTCCATTCTGAACACATTTCTCTCTTTGGTTTCTGGGACAACATTCTTCTTCTTTGTTTTTCCTTCTCTTCAAGGAAGATTGCACCATTTGTTCACCTCATTAGCCAAGCTGGAAACCTGGGAGTCACTGACTTTTCCTTACCCCTTCCACACAGCTGAAGCTGGGATCACATTGAGCTTTCCTCTTGCTTATCTGTCCCCACTGTTCATTCCTCCATCTCCACAGCCACAGCTTCATCTCCTGTTCACAGTTTCCTAACTGTGCCCTTACCTCCAGCTCATTACCCACTACTGTCCTCAGGGGAAGTATTTGCTGCACCCCTTCTTCCTGCCAGCACCTCCTCTCTTGCAGACAGTGGCATCCATATATTGCCTATCAGGCTGTCAGAGGATGGCTACTCCCTGCGTAGACAGGTGAGTAGACTAGTGAATCTCAGCTTCTGGGGTGCTGAGTACCACTGAGCCCACTGTCCTCATTAGCCATGATGGTAAGTGATGGTCCTTGATTTCATAAATTAGTGCATTTCAAGGATGACCTTGAATTGGACAAATTTAAATGAATTTTTTAAAAAATGATTTCACTCGCTTATTTCTCATCTCCTCATCGTTTGATGAACAAGCATCTGAGGGATACCTTTGATGCACAGCTTAGGGTTGGGGCCTGAGAAAGTTCTGGAACTGTAGGTTCCCCAGTTTCAAGGCTGGAAGCTGTAAAAATTGAAGAAGCTAAATCGATACCATAAATTAATGGCACCTCCAAGTAAAATTACAAATTACCAAGGGAAAGATTTGAAAGAGTTGTGCTGTTTCATACATAATTCATATCCTTAGCAAACACTGATTAAGTTTTGAAGGGATTTGTTGGGCATGCAGCCATATTGTACTGTCAGTTTAACAAACACATGTTACATGTGGTGAGATGTATTAGACCAAGCGCAGATGCTGGCATTGGCAACCGTGGTTTGGCCCCCAGCCCTGCCACTGTCCTTTTATATCACTTTGGGCACTTAATTAAACATCATTTTCTTCACTTGGAGAATGTGGAAATCAGTGCCCCTCAGTAGTAAATGAGAGGAAAAGTAGAGACAATGGGGGGCCTCTGGCACACAGTAGGTGCTCAGTAAGTGTCACTGCCTCCCCTTTCTCTCTGCCTTCCTGTTATGAACAGTAGCTAATAGAGATTTTTTTCTAAATGTGCTCATTCAATGTCCAAATATCTAAAATAAAATTCCAACACAGAAAACACATATCGTGTATGCATCTGATCTATACAAGGCAGATGTCTGCACTGCCAGTTGTTTTTCCATGGTTTGATTTTGTACTGCAGCAAGGGGTAGATGCAGGCCTGAAGTAAATTCTGAAAGGAAATGCGTTCAGCGGCCCTGGAAAATCAGGCAAGACCTGGGATCCTGCCTGTGCGTGTGCATGAGCACGGGCATGCTCACATGTGTGCATGTATGTATGCATGCGGGTGTGAGTGCACGCACTTTGCATGCATATTTGCTCTCTGGTCCTCCCCACCCCATTCCTTCCTATGCAGCCCCCAGCCCCATTAATCACAGAGATGTCACCTCATAAAGCTGCCGGCCCCTCCCAACTCACCGAGCTGTCGCGCAGATTTACAGAGTGACGTCTGGGTGACTGGCAACTGCGGTTGCTTTACAGGGCGCGGCAGATGTCCACATGTTAACCAGAACAGGGCCTGGCAGGGGCCTGCGACAGCGCGAGGGGCCTTGCCATTATGTGGAGCCAGCTCTGCCCTCCAGGAAGACTGCTGGGCAGGGTGCCTTGAGCTTCACCTCATGGGTCTTGGCCCTTTTTACTTTGTCTGCAACATCATTTTATAAGATTTAACCAAAAGAAAATCCATGGAAGAGATATACATTTAAGAGGTGAAAAGAATGACAGTTGCCCTTGGAGAAGTCATGGACAGGGACCAGGACATCATCACAGGGGATTCTTGTTAAGAACCCGTTTCTGACTCACCCCCTTGGAACAATGTCACCCAACTCCAGACCCCCAGGGCTCCAGGGTCCACGCTCCTACTCCCGCTCTCAGCCATCCTGGCCTTGGCCCTGGGCTGCTCTTGACCTGCTTCCCAAGCACTTTCCATGTCTGGAAAATGATGATACTGGAGTCACCTTGAGGGGCAGACCCTGGATTACCATCTGTATCTGCAGATGGAGAGACTGAGGCACGGAGAGGCAGGACTAGGATGGAGTGTGGCTCAGACACACCCATGGAAGATGAACAACTTCACGTGGGGATTTGCTCCCTGGCTTGTCATCGCACAGACCATGCAGCCGACCAAGCAGAGCAGAGCCTGATCAAGATCCCCCCTGACCTCTCTGAGCCTGGACTTTGAGGAGCGCTCAGAACACTCTGCAGACATCAAGCAGGGTGGCCTGTGGGTCCCCAAAGCCCACAGGGTCTCATGTCCCTGATACCCCCATGCCTGCCTCGCTCAGCTCCCAGCTCCTCGGGGTCAGGGAGAGCCTTTGCCATCTGTGCACACCACAGCTCGGAGCACAGCTCCTGTGTGGCAGGTGTGCAACGAGGAACTGCACCAGGAGAGCCGGCAGGAGGAGCACCCAGGAGTCCCCAGGAGGCAGGCAGGGCACAGGGCAGACTGTCTCAGGGCCCATCTGCAGACTTCCTCAAAGACAGGCATGTCCTGCCCTTGGGAGCTCAGAGTTCAGGGTATGTGTGTGTAGGGGGTACATGACGATGTAGGTAACACCTGCTGATGAGTGCCGCAGCCAGGAAGTAGCAGGGGCCGGGGGTATGGCGGGGGGCGGGGGGTGGCAGGCAGACATACCTTAGCCAGTCTCTGGGAGTGAGGGAAGAGCCCTAGAGGGAGTATAGCCAAGCTGAGAGCTGAGTGTGGGAGGAGCTGCCTACAAAGGATGCATGGAGCCCAGGCGGGTGTGGTCAGGGCCTAAGTGCAGAGCCAGGCCAGCTAGGAATCTGGCCTGGCCTGTCATCCCAGGGGCACTGGGGAAGGGGTGAGGAGGCAGATGGGCCCTGTCCTACCTCTGGGCCTCAGCGTGGGGCACAGGCTGGAGGGCAGGATGGGGCTTCAGGCCGCCGAGGATGCTGCTGGGACTGCACAGGCCAGATGCATCGTCAGGGAGAGGAGAGACTGGTTTGTGGAATCATAGGAAGAGCCTGGGCAGCCCTGGGTGGGTGAGTGAGGAGGAAAGACAGATCGCAGGGCTGGCCAGGGCAACGGTGTCAGTGATGCCCCAGTGATGGGCACAAGGTGGCTGAGCATTTCATGTCACTCAGTGCTAGCATGATGGTTATGAGCATCCAGCCTGTGCCAGCGCGTGGCCTCACAGGGCGCCCTAACCCCAGTGATGCCGGGAGGGTCACTGCAGGACGGAGGATGAGGACACGGCAGGTCGCTGGGCCAGCTCTGGGATGCGGGAGGTCCTGTCACAGTCACCATCTTGGTTCACTTAGAATGTGTAAGCAGGCGTGTCTGTCCCTTCTCTCAGGAAGCCTGGGGCTGGTGGCTGGAGAAGGTCTGTGGGTGGAGATGACCCCATGGTGGAGGGGCCAGCAGACAGCAAGGTAAGGACCCCCAGGGTGGTCCCTACACCTGAGGAGCTGGTGAGCTCAGGGTCCATGCAGGAGGGTGGAGGGTGAGCAATGCCAGGGAGCCAGGAAGACCCCGAGTGCTGCCACCTGAGCAAGAGTGAGCAGCGCTGCACCTGGGGAAGCTTTGGAAGGCAGAGAGGCCAACGGGAAGGCTACTTCTCTGTTGAGGGAGGATCCTGGAGCCCCCAGGAGGCAGTGGTGGAGGGGACAGGGGGACAAGGACAGGGAGCACAAACTGTTGTGCGTGCAGAAGGAAGTGACGGAGGCCTTGGTGGCCAACTGGACTGTGAGCGGGACCCGCAGAGCATTGGCCTGAGAGCCCAGGAATGCTCGGCTGGAGGTGAGGAGGCTTGCACTGCGCTTGGCTCAATGATTGGGACCTTCGGGACACACATGGACCGGAGCTTGGGGGTCTCCCCATGATGTGCGGCTGGTCCTGGCCTTGGCAAACCTTTGACCTCCTGGGAAAAAGCCTTTGCAGCCACAAGGCAGTCTCCCCGCTGCTGGCAGCCCTGAGCTCCCAGTGTGGGATCTTCTGCAAGTCTGGGGCCCGGGGGGCCACACGGTGCTGCGCCCGGCTCCTGGGAAGCACGGCATGTCGCAGGTGCTCCAGGATGTCCTCAAGTGAATTAACCGTGGGTGGCTTCCTCGTATCCAGGTTGAAGAGGGGACTTGCACGTGCAGCCTTTCCTGCCTCCTCGCTATTTTATTTCTTGGTGTCCATTGTTGTGCTGGCGGCCCCTGCCCCGCCGGCAGCCACCTGCACATTTCATTAGCCAGAGTCACTCTCCTCCGGCCCATTAATCAGCCTGTTAAATACAGGACTTAACACCACGTCAAGCCATTTATCTGCGAGGCCAGGCTTCAGGCTCCTCTGTTCCACCCCCGGCTGTTGAGGAAATCATTAACACCCAGCACACGCAGCCCAGCCCGCTCTTCTGCTTTGCACATTAGCCGGACTGCTTGGGCCCTGGCGTCTGCCCCCCGCCACCATGGTCCCCCATCTTCACCTGCCTCTCCCACTCACATGCACCCCAGGCTTTGAAAGCAGGTCTTCCGTTGGTCATTAGGAGCAGTGTGGGAAGCGCTCTACACGCTTCATCCATCCCCCCTCCAGTTAGTGGCTTGGAAGGTACCTCTGATGCCTGGTGAAGAGTTGGTGGTTGTGTCTGCATGAGCAATTCGGACTCACTGCGTGTCCCCAGAGGGGTCTCCATGTGGTCCTGTCCCCAGCTTCAGATGAGAACATGAGGCCCCAAGAGAGTCAGTGGTTGGCAAGTATCACAACTCTCTGCTCGTCTCCTGACCCCAGACCTGGGCGTTCCCGCGGCACCACAGCGGCTCCCGGCCCTCCTGGGCGAGTGGGCTTGGCTTATCCCCTGATGGACAGTTACCGGCTTCTCAGCTTTCTCCAAAGGGTTCAGGTATATGGCCTGGTGGGTCTCATTGGCCATGACCAAAGTAGCAGATTGTATTTTTCTTTTTTCTTTTTTAAAAAATATTGTATTTATTTATTCATGGGCGACAGAGAGAGAGGGAGAGAGAGAGAAGCAGAGACACAGGTCGAGGGAGAAGCAGGCTCCATGCAGGGAACCTGATGTGGGACTCGATCCCAGGTCTCCAGGATCACGCCCTGGGCTGAAGGCGGCGCTAAACCACTGAACCACCTGGGCTTCCCAAGATTGTGTTTTTCTAAAGACGGTCACAGCGGTGTCCTCCACCACATAGGCTCTTTGGCCATTGACCTTGTCCCTCTTCTAGTCAAGATGTAAAACGTAGTTCCTCCCACCCGGAGCTTGGGCTGGCCCTGGGGCTGCTTCAGCCATCCAGCCTGAATGCAGTCATCTGTTTAGATCACTGGGCAGAGCCCAGGTTCATGAAGTAATTTTGAAGCTGGCTAACTTCGCCCTGTTCTGTGGCTCATCTGTATTCTCAGCCTGACTCCGTCAAGCAGCCAGCCCAAAGAGCCACAGCCCAGGGTGGACGGGTCAGTGTGAATCCACAACTGAAAATGTCCACTGGTGCTGGATATATGGACACCAGTGTTTCTCCATGGGGGCCCTGCATCTGGAAGTCTCTGAACTTCTCTGGGGCTCCATTCTTCCCCCTTGAATTCAGAATTTCATTCTGCTGTCTTCTGTGTTGTGTAGAGTCCAAGATGGTGATTACGCATTTCTAGAATTCCTCCCTCTGGGCTCCTAGGAACTTAGCATCTTGTGTAAGTACATAGTATACTAGATGGTATTGTATAAAGTGTGAGGGTAACTCTTGAGATGGCTGAAGGCCCCATTCTTCTTGCTTCTAGCCCCCAAGCTGCAGCTTTTCCTGGCTCGGCAAAATTCTGTCCTTGGAGATGCAGCAGAGGAAAGAGAGAGGCACCTGGGAAGATGGGGATCAGGAGATGAGAAGGTCTCTTTCTGGCTCTGTCACAAGGACTTGGGGGACCTTTATCTGTAAAGTGAAGGGATCACAGGGGCTTCTAAGGATCTGAGATTTTCCATGGACTCATTAGTTCATTTACTCAGCAAATATTTACTGAACACTAAGTTTGTGCACAGAATTCTGCTAGAAGCTGGGGTTTCGGTGATGAGAAGGAAGATGCCATCCCTGCCCACATGGAGCTTATAATCTAGAGAGAGACCAGGACTAAAGAACATAGTGGATGTGTAACCAGGCTACAAAGGAAAAAAGCAAAGGTTAAGGAAGCAGTAAGAGATTGTCCTGACCTCGGCTGGTAGGGTACTAGTATGAGAACATACGGGTGATCTATAGAAGTGGCAAGTCTGGGCCCATTCTATGGAATAGGGTAGGAAAGGCAATCCATGGGGAAGAAGCAGGATATGCAAAGGCCCTGAGGCCTGGAGTGAGCGGAGAGTGAGAGAGAGATGCAGATAAAGCAGCAAGCAGAGTCACATCAGTTAGGATCTGGTGACCACAAGCAGTCGATTTTGAATTTTATCCCAAGAGCGACATAAAGCTCTGCAGGTTAATACCAGAGGAGGTTGAATAAACAGGTTCTCTGGGTGTGGGCCACAGATCAGAGGGGGTAAAAGGGGGCGTCCACAGAGCAATTCGGAGGCCTTCCCCAAAGTCTGCGGAAGAGGTGATGACAAAGAGAGTATTGTAAAAGAAAGATATGGAGCAATGGAGACTCGGATTTTCAGCTCAGCCACCCCCCTACTCACCACAGGGTTTCAGACGGATCTTACTCGTTTCCATCCCCCCCTTGGTAACATGGCAACTACTACTGTCGTTTAGCTGCGTGAGCAGTGGTGAACGCAGACCGAGCCCGGGGGCCGTTAGAGCTCACCTTGATGGGGATAGACTGGTGACAGCAGAGAGGGGGAGGCGCAGAGGGCAGGAGGGCGCCCAGGCTTTGACTCAGCCTGCAGGGTGGCGGTTAACACTCATTAACTCCAGGGAAACTGGAGGACTCCTGCTTGGACAGGGGATGGGGAAGGGAGCTCAGTTATAGGCATGTTGCGTCAAGTTGCTGTAGGTCCCCAGGTGGGATGCGGGGCAGGTGGAGCTCTAACTGGCCAGGCAGGAACCTCTGCTGATGGGTGGTGGAGGTGGTCGCTGCTGTGTGAGTGACGCCCCCTGCCCGATGTCCACACTCTCCTGTCATGCAAAGCCTGCTCCTCTTCTAGACGTGAGTTCACAGAGGCCATGACGTCAACATGGTGCAACCTTGGGAAGTGTCAGCAGAAGTCTACTTGACTGAGAGACATGGGGACCCTGGTACTCTCCACAGCCTAGCACACAAGACCCAGCAGGGACACTGGAGTCCTTTCTCAGTGGACGAAAGACAGCATCTTTATGGAAATTCACCTCTGATGTTACTTTAGCTCTTGTGTGCTGATGCATAGAATGCAGTGTCCTGGGATAAAGGAACAGAGAAGACCCCCATCTCCCTTCCTGTGGAAAAAAGAGCTCTTGCCTATTTTATTCATCAAAGTGATTTAACCAGGGGCACCTGGGTGGCTCAGTGGTTGAGCATCTGCCTTTGGCTCAGGCCATGATCCCAGCATCCTGGAATGGAGTCCTATGTGAGGTTCCCTCCCCACAGGGAGCTTGCTTCTCCCTCTGCCTGTGTCTTTGCCTCTCTCTCTGTCTCTCATGAATAAATAAATAAAATCTTTTTTAAAAGTGATTTAACCAAAATTTTGGGGTCCCTCAGAGATGATTTGGTTCACAAGTGCTTGGACCTCTCCCAGACTCCTCCTCTGGGTTCACCAGCAGAAGATGGCACCCATGCAGCCTGTTCTCCACCTAACTCAGGAAAGGCCTCTGCTCTGTCATCAAATACGGCAAAAATAGAACACAGAGTTGGAAGCAGGGAGATTCCAAGAGTGACCCCAAGTCCACCTGGAACCCACTGGGTGGCCTTGGACCCACCCGGCCTCTGCAGCTCAGCTCTACGAGATGGAGGAACAATGACCTTGGACCTAACAGGAGGTGGAGAGAGCTCTGGGAGAAGGGCTGGGGTCGTGCTCTATGGTGACACACAAATTTACTAATTTCTATGTATTTCTAATTGTTTTGACACCATGATTGAGTTTTCTTTTTTTCTTTTTTCTTTTTTATTAGAGTTCAATTTGTCAACATATAGCATAACACCCAGTGCTCATCCCATCAAGTGCTCCCCTCAGTGCCTGTCACCCAGTGAAACATTAAAATTAACGTACAGCAAAATTCACTCTTTGTGGCATACAATTCCACGTGTTTTGACAAGTGCATAGTCAGGTACCCACCACCACAGTCAAGATGAAACAATTCCATCACCCAGAAAACTGTTAACTGATGGCTGCTAACCACTAACTTGTTTGCTGCCCTATATTTCTGTCATTCCTAGGATGTCTATGAATGGAGTCAGACAATGTACAGCCTGTGGCTCTGGCTTCTTCCACGTAGCATAATGCACTTGAAATATCTGCATGCTGTTGCATGTGTCTGTCGCTTGTTCCTTTTCATAGCTGAGTAGTCTTCCACGGTTTGGATACACCATAGTTTGTTTATCCATTCACCAGCTGAAGGACATTTGGGCTATATCTAAACATTTTTGGCTGTCGTGCATGATAAAAGCCACCATGCACATTCACATACAGGTTCTTCTGTGCTTGTAAATTTTCATGTTCCTCGGGTAAAAGTCTAAGTGTGGATCACTGCATCATGTGGCAGGTGTACATTTGACTTCATCAGACATTGCCACCGATTTCCAAAGCAGCTGATGCCATCGTGCGTTCCAACCAGCTGTGTGTGTGTTTCATCTGCTTTACATCCTTGACAACCGAACTCAAGACCAACTATACTGTTGGTCTTTTGAAACTTTTGCCATTCTAGTGGATGGAGCTGTGCTGTCCACACACATGTGCTCAAGGCCCTCAGGGTGGAAGATAAGGAATGGGGCGGGCAGGGCAGGAGGCAGAGCTGGCCCTCCATGTCATCAAGAAGACATAATTGTCAGGATGAGACAAAAGCAAGAGGATGGGATCTATTATGTTAAGTAGTTTATTTGCCTGATTTTATAAACTGCGACATGAGTGCATCTACTTGAACACTTGCCCCAGGTCCCCAACATGACAGAACAGGCCTGATTTTTATTTCCAGGGAAGGTTAATGCAGACTTGGCTGGTTTTAAGAAGACAGAAATCAAGGAGAGAGGAAGGGAGTGTTTGGGATTACTTTAGCTTTGTTCTGACTGTTCTGAAATGCCATGGAAACCTCATGTCTTTCTCCTTGCCCATCTGGAGGAGACTGGTGGACCTAGCTCTCCTGTCCTCATAGAGCAGACCCTCATCAATACCTTTTAGGAAGTTCCCCTCCCCTCACCCCCTGGCCACACAGGACCTTAAAAGCACTCTCAGAATCAGAGTAAATAAAAATCAAGAATTTTCAAATATGCAATTTGGCTACAAGCGTCTGGGTCTAATCAAACCAAGAGGGGCTGAAGCAGAAAGACCTGAGTCTTCTTCCAGTCTCTGGAAGGCTTTGTCTCTAGAACAACTCTTAACACTTAACCAGGATTTGCTGATGAGACTACAGATGTAAGACCCACCGCCACCGCAGTGCACACTGTCCAGCATGGCCTGATCTGTTCTTGACATTTGCATAAGAATCCAGGCAACCTTGTATATGTAAAAGAAGATACGTCTGCAGAGGAGGAAAATGGCACTTGTTGCTAGCTCAGATTTTAAACAATGGTTCCTTTCATGGTTCTCAAGCTGTCCTCCCAGTCACCTCTGCTATCACCAAGAAACTGACACCTCAGTTAATCTCCAACAAAACGGCAGGGATTACAAAACAAGGGGTCCAATTTTCAGTTACTCCGACTGCCAAGTGATACTTGAGCAGGTCTGATCTGCAGGGGATGGGGCCAAGAGTGGGTCCTGCTGCTTACAGGCTGGGACTCCCCTCCTCCTCTAGATGAAGGTGAGGTGGAGACATGCTGTGGGATGCTTACTCCAGCAGGATCCACATCCTGAGAGGTCTCACTCTGACTGAAGGGGTCCTGTGAAAACACTGCTTGACAAGAAGGAGTATTTTAGAAGCACACACAGTGTTCAGCTGTGCTTCCGATTTTTCAATTCCAATGATAACAAGGTTAAGCAACAGAAGTCAGGAAGAAACCCTGCTCTTCAAAATGCCATCACATTGTTGCATCCAGTTACTATTTCACAGTAACTCCAGATAGCTGCCCACACATCTGCTGCTTCATCTTATTCCATGCAGCTCAGGTCATGTTCTTTACAAAAATCATTTTAAAAATACAATAAAAAAGAATGCCTTGAATTCAGATTAATGCAGGAACCAAAAGTCTTATCTTTAAGTCCAAAGCAATCAGAAGAAAAGAACTTAAAACAATGAGAACAGAAATCAATGAAATTGAAAACAGGACATCAATAGAGAAGAATCAACAAATCCAAAATCTGATTCTTGGACCAATAAATTTGACAAGCCCTTAGCCAGACTAAGCAAGAAAAAGGAAAGAAGACACAGATTACCAACATCAGACATGAAAAAAGGGTGATCTCTACTGATCTCATATACATTAAAAGGATAAAGAATTATTATAAGCAATGAGCAACCTACCCACAAACTTGATACCCAGGTTGAAATGGATCCTTTCCTTGAAAACTACCAAAATTCACACAAGAAGAAATAGATAGTGTGAATAGACCTGTAAATATTAATGAAAATGAATAAAAAAAATAATCATCTTACCTAGATGGCTTACTGGTGAATTCTACCAAATATTTAAGGAACAAATATTGCCAGTTCTCTTAAAAATCTCTCAGAAAACAGAAGCCATGAGGAAAATTCCAATTCATTCTATGTGGTCAATATTACCCTCATACCAAAAGCAGATAAAAAAACTTAACTCTGGGAAACAAACTAGGGGTGGTGGAAGGGGAGGAGAGTGGGGGGTAGGGGTGACTGGGTGGTGGGCACTGAGGGGGGCACTTGATGGGATGAGTACTGGGTGTTATTCTGTATGTTGGCAAGTTGAACACCAATAAAAAATAAATTTATTATTAAAAAGAAAAGAAAAACTGCAGAAGAATATTTCTTATGCATAGATGCAAAAATCCTTAACAAAATATTAGCAAATCAAATCCAACAATGTACAAAAGGAATTATACATCACTGAAGTGGAATTTACATATGCAAACTTGTTCAACATCAAAAATCAATTCAAGTAATACACTACATCAAACTACATCAAAACTTTAGACAAAACCAACATCCATTCATAATAAAAGTGCTTAGCAAACTATAAATATAAGGTAATTTCCTCAACTTGATAAAGAGTATCTGTAAAATTCCAACAGCATATATACACACACACACACACACACACACACATATACGTATATGTATATTTTATGAAAAGAAAGTGGATGCTTTACCCCAAAGACTAGGAATGAGACAAGGATATCCGCTTCCACCACTTCCATTCAACATTGCATTGGAAGACCTAACTAGTCCAGTAAGACAAAAAATAGAAATAAATGGTATACAGATTGGGAAGGAAGAAATAACTTTATCCACAGATGACATGATTATCTATGTAAAGTATTCCAAAGAACCATCACCACTATCAACAACAACAAAAACCTCCTGGAGTGATTGTGGTAAGGTCACATGAAAAGTTAATATACGAAAGTCAATTGCTTTTTTATATACCAGCAGCGAACATGTGGAATTTGAAATTGATGTAATATAAATTACCATTTACATTTGCATAAAAATGAAATATTTAAACACAAATCTAGCAAAACGTGTACAAGATCCATATGGGAGAAACTACAAAACTTAGATCAAGGAAATCCATGGAGAGATATTCCATATTCATGGATTGGAAGGCTTAATATTGTTAAGATGTCAGTTCTTATCGATTTGATGTGTAGATTCAGTGCAATCCCAGTCAAATCCTCAACAAGTTATTTTGTGGATACTAATACGCTGATTCTAAAGTTTATATGGAAAGACAGAACAACCAACACAATACTGAAGAAGAGGAACAAAGTTGGAGGGCTGACATCACCCATGCTCATGATTTAAAATGAAGCTATAGTAATAAAGAGAGTGTGATCTTGGTGAAGGAATATACAAATGGATCTCTGGAACAGAGAGCCCAGAAATAGACCCTCAGGAATACAGTCAATTGATCCTTGACAAGGATGCAAGGGCAATTCAGTGGAGAAAGCATTTTCCTTTCAACAAAGAGTTTTGGAACATTTGGATGCCTATTTGCAAATATATTAGATATAGAGGAGACAGAGAGAGATAGAAAGAGAGAGAGAGACCTACCACATTTCACAAAAATTAGCTCAAGATGAATCATGAAGCTCTACATAAAAAGCAAAATTATATAATTTTTTGATTTTTACATAGGACAAAACTCTAGGTGATTGTGGGTTTGGGGATGAGATGTCTAGACATAACACCAAAAGGACAATCCATGATAGATAGATTTACATTGGGCTTTATTAAATTTTAAAACTCTTTGCCAAAGACACTGTTCAGAGAATGAAAAGAAAAATGGCAGATTGAGAGAAAAATATTTGCAAAACACATATCTGATAAACGACTTGTATCCAAGAACTCTTAAAAGAAAGAACTCCTAAAACTCAAAAATAAGAAAATTCACTTTATGGATGGACAAAAGATCTGAACAGACACCTCGTGAAATAAGATGCACAGATGTAAATTAATATATAAAAAGATGCTCACATCATTTGTCCTTAGAACATTATAAATTAAAACAACAACATGATACCACAACACACCGTAAGAACGGCTAAGGTCCAGGGATCTAACAATTCCAAATGCCGACGAAGGTACAGAGCAACTGGAGTTCACATTTGTTATTGGCAGGAGTGCAAAAATGGTACGGCCACTTTGGAAGGCAGTTTGGCAGTTTCTTACAAAGCTAAACATAGTCTTACCATATGATCTAGCAATCTCGCTCCTTGGTATTTACCAAACTGAACTGAAAACTTATGTCCACACAAAACCTCTAGATGGATTTTTACCGCAACTTTATTTCTCATTGCCAAAAACTGGAAGCAACCAAGATGTTCTTCAATAGGTGAGTGGATAAACAAACTGGTACATCCACATAATGGGATATTATTCAGCAATACAAAAAAAAATGAGCAATCAAACCGTGAAGACACAGGGAAGAACTTTATGTGGATATTGCTAAGTTTTAAAAAAGCCAGTCTGGAAAGGCTACATACTGTGTAATTTCAACTCTATGACATTCTGAAAAAGACAAAACTATATGACAATAAGAAGATTAGTGGTTGACAAGAGTTTGGAAGGAGGCAAGAATGGATGGGTAGGTGGAATTCAAGGGATTTTCGGGGCAGGGAAACTGTTTTGCCTGATGCTGTAATACAGATACATGACATAGGCATTTGTAAACATCTATAAAACTTTACAGCGCAGAATGAATGTTGATGTATGCAATTTCTTTTCATTTAGGAACTTGGGTAAATCCTCTCCCCCAAAATACAGACTTGGTATGTTAACCTTAAAAATAGAACTGTCAGTTATTTTACCAGCAAACATGGGCTTATTTGGGAATAGTGGAGATTTATAATACAGGACAAGCAAGTTGTGGCAAAACCATAGGCAAGTCCCAAGAACAAAGGAGAGAAGGCTCTTTTACAGAGAAAAGGCAGGGGTTGACAAGGGTATTATAAAGTAAAGGTCCCTGGAAGTAATCTGGGAGTGCTAAGTACAGTGGCTTCTCATTGGCTGGTTGTCACTGTGTCCCATTGACTGGGCTGTCACTGTCTCTCATTGGCTGGGCTGTTATCGTCCCTCATTGGATGGGCTGTCACTGTGTCCCATTGACTGGCCTATCACTGTCTCTCATTGGCCAAGCTGTGACTGGTCTCTCATTGGCTGGGCTGTCACTGTGTCCCAGGGGTTGGACTGTCACTGTCTCCCATTGACTGGGCTGTCACTGTCTCTCATTTGCTGGGCTTTCACTGTCTTTCATTGGCTGGGCTGTCACTGTCTCTCATTGGCTGAGCTGTGACTTGTCTCTCATTGTCTGGGCTGTCACTGTGTCCCATTGGCTAGGCTGTCATTGTCCCTCATTGGCTGGGCTGTCACTGTCTCCCATTGACTGGGCTGTCACTGTCTCTCATTGGCTGGGCTGTTATCGTCCCTCATTGGATGGGCTGTCACTGTGTCCCATTGACTGGCCTATCACTGTCTCTCATTGGCCAAGCTGTGACTGGTCTCTCATTGGCTGGGCTGTCACTGTCTCCCATTGACTGGGCTGTCACTGCCCTTCATTTTCTGGGCTGTCACTGTCCCTCGTTGGCTGGACTTTACCTGTCTCTCCTTGTGGGAGAGGGGAGAAGGGTAGTTAAGTAGTATCCACTTACAAGATGGGTCTCTTTGCTTGGGTCTGCTCTTGGCACTGAGTGGCAAGGCTGAGAGCTCCCCTTCGCAGCCTCCCAATGCCATTCCAAATGAAGTTTCCCTTTATTAGTTTTCACAGCTAAGAGAATAGAACTTACTACAGATAGATGAAACCACCTCACTGAAGGGATGGGTGAAAAAGTGCTGACCTACATAACTTTGCACATGAATGGAGTCTGTAAGATTAAAGGCAAGAGGCACTGCAGGTAAGTACCGTGCCCCACTCAGTAAAACTCAGCCCCATGGGGATATGGCTAACAATTCTGCTGCTGCCGTCCATGTATGCTGGGATTGAATGGCTGAGTAAAGAGATGGTGGGCAGTGGGAAGCCAGGTTCTCACTGTTAGAGTGGAAATTTCAGATCAACAAGGGAAGGAGGCTAGAATGAGCCATGAGGTACTGGACTCCAGTTAGAGATTCGGTAAGAGCTCATGTTTAACCTTACATACCTACAGATGGCTGCACAGAGAAATGTTTATAGAACAAGGAGAGGGGAGGAGAGGAAGGGGAGGTGGAAGGAGGGAAGGAAAGAAGGAGAGAAAGGAAGGAAGACATTGATGAGGGCAGGTCAAAAGGACACCAGATCCTAAAAGAGCTCCCAGTAGCCAAAGCAGGAACAATGTAAGCAACAAAATAAAGTAGAATTGGATTATAACTCAAAGTATAAAATAAATGTTCCAGAGTCCATAATGATATAAATGACTGATGAAATTAATAAACAAGGAAGGAGAGACAAATGTACATCATGACGACTGTAGTTAATAATACTTAGTATATATTTAGAGGGGGACTGTGTGGCTCAGTAGATTAAGCATCTGACTCTTGATCTCAGCTCAGGTCTTAATCTCATGAGTCATGAGTTCAAGCCCTACACGGGGCTCCATGCTGGGCATGGAGCTTACTTTAAAAAAAAAAATAATGATACTTATTTGAAAGTTGCTTAAAGAGTAAATCTTGAGAGGATCCCTGGGTGGCTCAGTGGTTTAGCACCTGCCTTTGGCCCAGGGCGTGATCCTGGAGTCCCTGGATTGAGTCCCGCGTCGGGCTCCCTGCATGGAGCCTGCTTCTCCCTCTGCCTGTGTCTCTGCCTCTGTCTCTGTGTCTCTCATGAATAAATAAATAAAATATTTTTTTAAAAAAGAGAGTAAATCTTGAAAGTCCTCATCACAAGAAAAAAATTCTGTAATTACGTACGACAGGTATTTACAAGACTTAGTGTGCTCCTTTAGCAGTACATACAAATACCAAATGGTTGTGTTGTACAGCGAGACTTAACATAATGTTGTATGACAATTATACCTCAATAAAAAAAACAAATGTGTAAGAAGAGACAAATCACCAGTGCAAAATCCCAATAACATTTGTAGATACCCCATCTGAAGGAGGGGGAGCATAACTCCCTGTTCCTGAAGTGTGCACCATGCGTGGAGGTTCCCCCCGGAGAGACAGTGTGGAAGGGGGGAAAGAGAGAAACTTCCCGAGGAGAAACTGACAAACACTGCTTCAGCCAAGTGGTCAAGGTCATCATCACTGACCATAAACCATGTCGGTAGCATCACTCTTGGTGAAAATGGCGCTTGTCTCTGTGGTCTTGTTCCCCAAGCCCCATAATCCCAGGCTATTCACGAGGACAACATCAGACAAATTTCTCTGTGGAGCAGCCTGCAGTCCACCTGACCACCACCCCTCAACACTGTCAGCGTCATCGAAGGCAAGGGAAGTCAGAAATTGTCAGAGCCAAGACCATTGAGCTTCAGGACACGATGACTACAGGCAACGCAGTACCCTGGGTGAGGTCCTGGAATGGGAAAATGGGATTTGGTAAAAAAAAAAAAAAAAAAAAAAACTAAGAAAATCTGAATCAACTACATGGACTTTAGTTAATAAGGATGCATCAATATTGGTTCACTAATAGTAGTAAGTGTAGCATTATAATGTCAGATATTAAACAGGAAAACTGCCCCGAGGCGTATGGAACTCCATGTGCTAGGAGTTCTATTTTTCTGTAAATCTAAACTGTTCTAAAAATGATGTCGATTAATTTTTTTTAAGTTTAAGAACAAGAGGGGAAAAAGACAAACTTTATTGGAAGGCTATGGACTTTCTGAGAAGGCAGTGGGTCATTCCAGGGCTTGGAACGGACGTCTTGGCTGATCTTATTCAAGTTTCCACAACCAGGCACTGCTCTAAGGCTCCAGCTGTAAGGAAAAGTCCAGTTCCTTCTCTCTTTTTCCCTAAAGGTGCGGTGAGCTCCATCTGGGGTTTCACCGCCTCTATCCACCCAACGAAATCCTGACGATCATCTTTCCTCCACCTTCTCACACTTAGGGCTGTGTCGCCATTGTCAATAGACCTCACAGACCCCCACCGCGCTCCCGCCTTGCATACACACCTAAAAGCTGGTCACTGGTTGTGCAGTCCCCCTGCAGGACTTCTCAAGGTCACGGTTGGCCCCCCGAGCTTCCGGCCTGTGTTGTACCTGCGTCGCCTCCTGCAAGTCCGTCATCCCCTTTCTGTTTTATTGAAGATTCGCTTATCAGCTGTTTGTTGGTAGACTTGTAAAACTTTCAAGCACAAAATCCCTTACTGCAAAGTACACAAATATTTTTGTCAACATGCATGGAAATACAGAGGCATAATTTATATTCAGTAAAATGCATAAATCTCAAGTTCATTCATTCATATCAGTGCATTTTTGCCAGTGAACAACCCCCTATAACTGCTCACCAGCCTGGAGATACACAGCACTGCCAGCCTTGTGTGTGCGTGTGTGTGTGTGTGTGTGTGTGTGTGTCTGTAACTTGCCAGCTGGAGATGGAGTGCATTTTCCTAATCCCTATGGTTCTGGGTTGTAGGCACACTTCTGCTGTGTTTCCAGTGGAGTTTCTCTGTTTCCAGGACTCCCGTGTCTTGCCTCATTGGAGTCCCTGTAAAATGTTTCCTGGCTGCTGCCTCCGCTGACTCCATGCTGCTTTCTACTCAGAGAAACACAATGAGCTTGAATTTATATTCTTCAAATAAGGAGTCTGATCCCGATTACCTCATGGCTAATATTTAAAAACAATTCCGTGGGGGCACCTGGGTGGCTCTGTTGGTTAAACATCTGCCTTTGGCTCAGGTCATGGTCTCAGGGTCCTGGGATCCAGCCCCGCATCAGGCTCCCTGCTCAGCGAGGGGTCTGCTTCTCCCTCTCCCTCTGCCCCTCCTCCTGCTTGTGCTCTCTCTCTCTCAAATAAATAAAATCTTTTAAAAAAAAATCTGTGTTTCTTGTAGGGACATCTGGAACTCCACTGGGTTTGAGCCGAGTTTACTGGGGAGTGGGAGGAGCAGCATCGAGCGGCTCCCAGGGACTCGACCACACACGGGTCCGCAGGGAGGACCAGGCTGTGCTCAGCCCCCAGCCCTCAAGACCCTCCATGAGGTCTTCTTTCTGTCTGAGATCTTTACTGTGAAAGGAAGAAGTTCTTCCCAGGACTCAGAGCGTCCAGAAGTTTCCACTGGCTTTGGGAACCTTCCCTGATCCATGGTTCTGCAGACCTCCTGGACGGTGAGGTACCATGTTCCCCTTACAGAGACACTCATGGTCTCCTGGCTAAGCCACAGGCTTCAGGGGCAGAAGGTCATGGGCAGGCCACGAACTAGCTCTCAAATGGAGGTGAGAATTAGGAGGCTCCTGGTAGGGCTCATGTAGGTTTACATGGCTCAGTGCAGACACAGTGCGGGGCATGGCGTCTGGCCCCTGTGAGCCACCGCACTCTAAGTGGCCTGCCCCTGGATGGTGATGCTGGGAGTGGGGAGGGTCGGAGTCCTTGGATGAGCTGGGCTGGGCTCGGACCCTTCCAGGAGCCCCTGACAAATGCGTGGGGCCTGGGGGTCTTATGGGCATCACACTAGGTTCACCCAATACCTAGGCCTCACAGTGAACAAGGGGAGAGCCCTCTGCAGCCCGGCTCACCGGTTCCTAAAATCCTGGTCCCACTGAATTTCCACAGTCCATTTAGCTGTGCCTCTACGATTACTTCAAAGTTTCCCAATCTCAGCAGCATTGACATTGGGGGTCGGCTGACTGTTGGTTGTTGGGGCCCAATGTTGCACATTGTAGGATGTTTGGCAACAGCCCTGGCCCCTCACCCTGGATGCCTCCAGCACCCTCAGCTTCAAGTCGGGACAGCCAAAATGTCCTGGGGGTGTGTGGTGTCTCTTGGAGGCGGGACAGCCCCACCGACAACCACCAGGTTGGCCCAGAGCTCTGGGTGGGAGGGCCATACCCCCTTGCTCCGCGTCTCCGGGGCCTGGCACAGCCCGGTGCTCAGTAAAGGGAGATGGAGCATATCCGGGCCCTAACTCAGCACCATACCCGAGTCGTGCCCTCCTGATCTGGAGGGAGGGACCCAGAGGCAGGGACACAGCAGGGAGGCCGCCGGCCTGGGGCTGAACTGAGCCTGAGCTGGAACTGCTCGCTCTGTCCTGGCCCTGGGCCTCCTCGGTCCCCTGTGCCTGCGTCTGTCTGGCTGCACGGCCCTTCCAGGTGGCCATCTGTTTGTCCATCCCACGGCCCCCTCCCTGAGCACAGGGTCCCGCGGGCCTCAGCCCTCCCGGGGAACCGAGCTGCTGGAAGCCTGGCTCCGGCACCGAAGCGTGCTTCCAACGGAGGTCACACACTTCTTGCTTTTGCACCCGGAGCTCCGCGGGACCAGGCCTCCCGTGGCGGGACGTGGGGACTGGCAGGATGGCTGACGGCGCCGATGACCACATGGGGCGAGCGTGGGAGGAAGCGCTTGCCAAGGGGAAGGCCAGAAGTGAAACCGGACTCAGGTTCTGGGACCACAGACACATGAATCACGGTAAGTAAAGATCCCGAGGTCACTGCTCCCCTTTCGTCGGGGAACTGACGAGCCTAAGATAAATCGTCGTCGGGGAAGAGTCGGCCCGGATTGGACTGAGTTTGAGTGAGGGTTTCAGACTAACCCTGGAGCCAGAAGCCTGACCGAGGGCTGACACTTGTGCGACACTGTCCGGTGACAGGCTCCCAGGGCGGAGGCCAGGGGGAGGCTCCACCCGACAGAGATCCCGCGTGCCCGACGACGGGCAGACACGAACGCTCTGGTCCCCAGAAACTATTCCAGGTTCACGGATCATAATTCAAAATCCGTGACCCACCCAAACGCAGGTCAAAACAGCCCTGGCTCTACGCAAGTGTTCCTTTCTCCCAAGCGACAAGGAATGAGGCAAGGCTCTTCCAGGGACCTTCCCGTTCCAGAGACTTCCCTGCTCGACGGTGGTTGCTCCTGTGAAGTGAAATGGTCTCCCCGCGGCTGAGATTTCAATAAATGCAAAAGTCCTCCTGGGCGCCCTCCAGGGAGGGCTTCCTCTCTCCACGTGCATGCAATGTTCCAGAAACACCCTGCCCTTGTGAGCAAACCCAATGTAAAATTTCCAACTAGACCCTTGGTAGTAAAATGTGCCAAAGAAGGGACAGGAGAAATAAACGAGTGGCTCTCCTGGCGGAGTCTCCACCGCCCACGGGTTCCCGGCGATGTGGCCTCTGTTGGAGGACAGCCCGGGCCCCCCACATGCCTTCAGATGCTCACACCCTACCCCCTGGGCTGACCTCTATGTCACTTCAGAGGAGGGGACCGGGGCCACCCTAGGGGGCAGCCTCCCCTCTGTGGCCTTGAGCCTCACGAAGAAGGGGAGGAGGGGACAGCGGGTTGGCACACAGTGGTGGACCGAAGGTAAAAGGGGAACAGGCTCAGAAGCGAGGCAGAGCCGTGTCACGTGGGGCCACAGAGCTGGGTTCTCGTGTGACCCAGCTGTGACACCTTGGCACATCACTGACGCTGTGTGACCTCCCGATTTCTCACCCGTCAACCAGATGTCATCATGAGATTCAAATGGCATGCTCGTCTCCCTAAAACGAAATATCAACAGTACACGCGCAGCCCACAAATGAGGATTATTACCTTCAAACTTGTGCAGTATTGTTGGGCTCCGTCCCCTGCTAGAATGTATGATCCAAAGAGGTGCTGGTCAAAGGATGGGAAACCCGGGGTCAGTATCAATCCTGTCACTACTCTCCCATGTGGTTTGTGGGGTGTCCCTTCCCTGCTCAGGCCTGTGTTTCCTCGTTTGCACAAGAGTGGGGTTCCATCAGGCCAGTGGCTCCTACTGTGCTCCACTAAACCTCTAGATGGTTTTCCCACCAAGATCCCCGGAATCTTAATCTCCAGGACCCCACGCCCCATGTCACCGAAGTCGCTCTACTTTTGTCTCTTCTGTGGGGCAGCTCCTGAGGAAGCCAAAGGACTTCATTTCCAAACGAAATTTTGTCCCTCTGGACTGAGAGGCCCCCCAGAGTCCCTTCTCCACTCTACCTACCGTGCATGAGGCCCAATTGGGGACTGGGAGGGGCAGGGGATGACCCCTTGGGGGAGAGTCACTGTGTTGCCTCCCAGAGGACATCTGTAATTTGGCAAGGGACAGCTCTGCCTTCCATGAGAGGCTTTCAGAGCATCCACCAGGTGGCAAGGCCCGTGCTCCCCAGGCAGTGAGCACCCCCGTGGGACGTGGACACCACAGCACCCAACGCCACCCAGCGCTGGTCAGTTCTGTTGCTCACCGTTTTCCACGCTAACCTTCCCCCTCTCCTAAGTGCTCGCTCTGCCGCCACCCCTGCCTATTTCTCAGGCCCAGAGTGAACCCCACCAGCTGTTTTTCCGGCCCCTTTTTTCCCCCAAACATGTCCATCTCCACACTTTACGTCCCGCCCAGCCATACAGCTGCCCCTAAGCGGTGGTGACCACTTGATCACGGGTTGCCTAGAGCACGTTTGCATTGATTCGACCAGTAAGGAGATGGTTCTGGATGGTTAGTTACTTACACCAATAGCAGAAGCAAGACCGTTTTGGTGTTAGCCTCCTACATCCCTAGCCTCATGGGATGACCCCACCTGGAGGAACCAGCTGGCAGTCATGAGCTGAGGCTGCTCTGTCACAGGAGAGCCAATCCTAAAATACACCTAACTGGCTCCATAGCTGCAGCCTGGGTCCTAGGGGGCCCTGGGGAAGTCCCAGTCCCAGCAGAACAGGGAAGCACAGGAGGCATCGTCCTGCGCAGCCTCTCATGAGACAGGGCGCCTCCTTCCTGCAAGGCAGGGAGCTGGGTAAGAAAGGCCTCAAGACCCGCTCCTCCCAGGACGCCTAGCTCGCCACATTCCTGGAAGGATCGCGGACATTTGGACAAGACTCGGCTCAGACAGCAGTGAGCCCTGCCTCCACAGTCTGTATGGGCCATGCAAGGCCCTGTGGTGCTTTCCTTCCCCTTCCTCTAAGGGCAAGGATCTGTCCTCTTGTCTAAACATAAACTCATCCTTAGCCCTCTGGATATTACCACACCTCTCATTGGAAACCCCATTTCATCAATGGTCTCTTCTCGCTTCTGAATCTTCATCCGACCCACCCTGCTGGGTATATGGTGTCTAGCCACAGTCCATAAACATGCATCTTATACTTATCTGGAAAAGAAAATAAACCACTAAAAAAGACACTCTCCATCTCCCCTCAATCTTCATTCTGCCCGCCTCTCTTCCCTTTCCCTCTCTCCAGATGCTTTCATCCACGTGCCAGCTGTTACCTTTATGCTGCAGATTTCTCCACCCCACTTGACTCCCCCCCCTCCCCAGTTGCTTCCACAGAACCAGTTGTTGGCCATCTCCACCTGAATGTCCGAAGGGCTCTTCGAATTTAGTGTGGCTGAAAAACAACTGTTCATCTGCCTCTCAACCCTGCTACTCTTCCTGTGTGCACCTCCAAGAACACACTGTCAGGAGCCAAAAGTGTGCTGGACGGCCTAGGCTTTGCTCACTCTTATTCCTAATATCCAGTATTTATTTGGGGACTAAGTCTTATTAACTCTTAAACATCTCTTTACTTTTTAAAATATTTCCCTTTACTAGCACCATAGATTTTGCATCAAGATATATAATCTCAATATCAGGCTTCTTTTGAAAGTGGAGTACCTACCATGCCAAAAAAAAAAAAAAAAGAGAGAGAGAGAATCGTATTTGTTTTATGTAACCTGGGCCCACCACGATTAGCCCAGATATCTAAATGTAGTTAACTTTGCTTCCCCTGCTAAGTATTCAGAACCAAGGCCCCAGGAAGATGAAACCAAGTAAGAATTATTTTATAAAGAATTATTTTATACAGAAAAAGATGGCTACTTTTAAGCCAAACTCCAAAGTAAGCATAGGAGTAAATAAGGGATATTTTCTTCTAGAAACAATTTTTTTTTTTTTTTTTTTTAGAAACAATTTATAAAAAGTTTTGACCCATAATTTTTTTCCAAAATAGTTTTAGGAAGAGGTAAAACCTCAACATGAGCTTTCAAGATACTGTGAGGGATTTCCCTTTCCAGCCATGATGTAGTAACCAGAAAAAGACTTTCCCTTCAGGTAGAAAATTGGACAAATATATAAAAACAAAAACAGTTTCTTAAAAAGGCTTTGATTGGGCTCAGAGCTGTAATCTCTGAAGGAAGGAGGATAAATGTGAGCAGTGAACTTTATGATTACTTGAAATTTGTACTGAAGGGCACTTTCTGGACTGTAGTGGAGGGTCTGGTGGTCTTGCTGCATTGAAGAGTGAGAGACCAGAGTTCCAGAAGGCTGAGTGAGTAGAATCTGCAGGGCAGGGAGCCAGAGAGAAGGAAGCAACACAGAGAAAGAGCCACAAATTTCAAAGGTGTCCCTTTAGGCTTCTTGCTCCACACTAAGCTGCTTATGTGTACAGCGAAGCTCCACGAGGTAGGCAGAAATTCTGGGAAATTACAAGCAGAACAATCCCCAGGTTGGGAACATTTGAGTTCTCACCAGCCAGAGTGCAGAGAACATCTGAGCAGCCAAGGCTCCGTGAGATCTGCCCTAAAGATTATAAACAAGCCACCGGGGTGGCTCAGTGGTTGAGCATCTGCCTTTGGCTCAGGTCATGACTCTGGGGTCCTGGGATCGAGTCCCATGTCGGGCTTCTTGTATGGAGCCTGCTTCACCCTCTGCCTGTGTCTCTGCCTCTCTCTGTGTGTCTCTCATGAATAAATAAATAATATTTTAAAAAAGAAATAAACAAGCCTCAAAATGATTAGGTGGATTCACAAATAACTCGAATGCCTAACAAAACAATCTTTGTTCTTTAAAGGGAGAGGACACAATCCAGTACTCAACAGCATATACACGATGTCTAACAACTGACCAAAAATTGCTAAACATGTTAGGAAGCAGAGACAGGTGGTCCAAAGCCAGAAGAAAAATAAGTCAATAGAATTAGAGAAATGACAGAGATTATGGAATTAGAAGAAAAGACGTTTTCAAGTAACTATCCCAAGTATGTCCACACTGCTCAGGGATTTAAAGGAAAATATAAAAAGAGAGATCAAAGAAAATTTTAAAAACCATGAAACTTATAGCTATGAAAAAAATACAACACCCAAGAGGAAATTTTTATTTAATGGGATTATCATTCACTTCAGAAATTTGATTAGTAAACCTGAAAGCATAGTCCTAGAAATTATACAATTAAAGTACCAGGGATATAAAAGACCCAAAGCAAACGAACAGAGCCTCAGAAACTTGAGTCCAATATCAATCATTCTAGCATATGAGTATCAGAAGGAAAGGAGAGGGGAGGAAATATAATATCTGAAGAAATAATAGTTGAGATTTTTCCAAATTTATTATAAATTATAAACATAATTTTTAAAAAGATGTTATTTATTTATTCATGAGAGACACAGAAAGAGGCAGACACATGGGCAGAGGGAGAAGTAGGCTCCCCATGGAGAGCCCGATGTGGGACTCGATCCCAGGATCTGGGGTCACACCCTGAGCCGAAGGCAGGTGCTCAACCACTGAGTCACCCAGGTGCCCCTAAGTATAATTTAAAAATTATAAATCCATAGATCAAAACAACAACAACAAACCCCAATCAGGAAAAATAAATGTATAATGGTATGTGCCCATCATTATAGTTTCATACAGAGCCTTATCACTGCCCTAACAATCCTCTGCGCTCCATCTGTTCATCCCTCTCTTCCCCTCCCTGGCAACCACTCACCTTTTTATTTTCTGCACAGTTTTGCCTTTTATAGAATATCATATAGTTGGAATCACATAGTATGTAGTTTTGTTTTTCTGATTTCCTTGTTTCATTTAGAAATATGCCTTTTCATGGCTTGTCGGCTCATTTCCTTCTAGTGCTGAATAATATTCCAGTATCTGGATGTACCGCAAATTATTTACCCATTCACTTCCTAAAGGACATCTTTATTGCTTCCAATTTGGGGCAATTAGAAATAAAGCTGCTATAAGCATCCATATGCAGGTTTTTGTGTGGACATAAGTTTTCAACTCCTTTGGGTAAATACCAAGGAGTGTAGTTTCTGGATCATATGGTACGAGTGTGTTTAGTTTTGTAAGAAAAGCACTAAACTGTCTTCCAAAGTGGCTGCTCTATTTTGCGCTCCCTCCAGCAACGAGTGACAGTTCTGGTTGCTCCACATTCTCAGCCGTAGTTGGTGGTGTCAGTGCTCTGGATTTGGGCCATTCTAATAGGTGCATAGTGGTACCTCATTGTTTTAACTCACATTTCCCGATGACATATGATGTGGAGCATTACCTCATATGCCTATTTGCCATCTGTATGTCGTCTCTGGCGAGATGTCTGTTAAGGTCTGTGGTCCAGTTTTTAATTGGGTTGTTTATTTTGTTGTCATTGAGTTTTAAGAGGTCTGTGTATGTTTTGGATAGTAGTCCTTTATCAGATGTATCCTTTGCACATATTTTCTTCCGTTCTGTGCTTTGTCTTCTCATTCTCTTGACATTACTTTTTGGAAAGCAGAAGTTTTTCATTTTAATGAAATACAGCTTGCCAATTATTGCTTTCATGGATCGTGTCTCTGGTGTTGTGTCTAAACAGTCACCTCCATACCCAAGGTCACGTAGGTTTTCTCCTATCTTATCTTCTAGGAGTTTTCTATTTTTGTGTCTCACATTTAAATGCAAGGTCTGTGGTCTTTCAGCTAATTTTCTGAGGGGTGTAAAATCTGTGTCTAATTGTTTTGGGGTTTTCTTGCTTGTGGATATCCAGTTGTTCCAGTGCCATTTGTTGAAAATACTATCTGCCCTATTGCACTGCCTTTGTTCCTCTGTCAAAGATCAGTTGACTATATTTATGGGGGTCTATTTCTGGCCTCTTTATTATGTTCCACTGGTCTATTTGTCTGTTCTCTTGCCAATACCACACTGTCTTGATTACTGTAGCTTTATAGTAAGTCTTGAAGTCAGGTAGTGTGAGTCCTCCAACTTTGTTCTTCTCCAACAATATTGTTTTAGCTGGTGTGAGTCTCTTGCCTCTCCACGTAAACTTTAAAAATAGTTTGTCAATATGCACAAAATGACTTTTTGAGATTTTGATTGGGTTTGCATTGAATCTATAGACCAATTTGGGGAGAATCAATCTTGATAACATCAAGTCTTTCACATCCATTAATGTGAAACCTCCCTCCATCTCTTCAGTTCTTTGAATTCATTCATTCATTCATTCATCAGTCTTATTGTTTTCCTCATATAGATTTCATACATATCTTGCTAGATTTAGACCTGTTTCATCTGGCGGGATGCTAATATAAAAGATATTGTGTTTTTAATTTCATATTCCACTTGCTCACTGCTGCTATATGAGAAAGCAGTTAACTTTTGTATATTAACTTGCATCCTGCAACCTTGCTATAATCACTTAGTTCCAGGAGGTTTTTGTCAATTCTTCTGGCTTTTCCACATGAATAATCATATTATCTGTGAACAAAGACAGTTTTATTTCCTCTCCATAGGAGGAAATCTATATACCTTTTATTCCTTTTTTTCTCCTTATTGCATTAGCTCAGACTTCCAACACAGTGTTAAATAGGAGTTGTAAGGGAGAAGATGCTTGCCTTGTTCCCAATTTTAGTGGGAAAACTTTTTGTTTCTCACCATTAAGTATGACATTAACTGTGTTTATTTTTAGATATCCTTTATCAAGTTGAGGAAATTCCCTTCTATTCCTAGTCTACTAAGAGTTTTGTCATGAGTGGGTGTTGGATTTTTGTCAAAAGCTTCTTCCACATCTATTGATAATGATCATGTGATTTTTCTTTAGTAAGCCACTGATGTGACGGATTATATTAATCAATTTTTCAATGTTATTCAATTCTGTAATATAGTTGCTTCTTTTCTTTCTTTTTTTTTTTTTTTTTGTTTGTTTGTCTCTACTGCTTAATGATCAATACCGACCCTTCATGCCGTATCAGGACTCTCCATCTGGGGGTTCTTAATCTTGATTTATCTTGTGGTAGCCTAGTGTAGGCTTGGCATAACTCTCAGGAATGAGGTTTAGTGATGTACTGTCTGTATCTTTGCCTTGTCAAGAACTGTTTTACAGTTGTTATCATGCACAAAGTTTGCAATGCCCAGCCCTAGTCAGTTCTGATAGTTGGCAGGTATTTATCTGGCTCTAAAACACTGACATGGGAACTTTTGTCGTGTTGTCAAGGTTTCTAAATGTGCTACAGTATATGGTTCCGTGGGGTTTTTGTTTGTTAGGTTGTTGGTACAGAAGTAGGGCATGCAATCCTACATCCCTTGCTGGCCTTACACTCTCTCATGCTTAGCCTCATGCCTCTGGGGTCAGCCCATTGCCCTCTGAGCAGAAGGAGACACCACTGACCATCCCTCCTCTCTCTATGCAACACTGGGTTGAGTGGTAGGAGCTGTTGTCTTATCTAGCTGAAGTGAGAAGAAAGGATAAATGTGAACGAGTGGGATGGTGATTCACCTACTCTTTTGGTCACCTCTCCTTGGAACCCACAGTTAGGATAAGGCAGTGGGTTTGCATTAGTAACTCATCCTCTTTTTCTCACTGGAAAGTGATGCTCCATTGCAGAGGGAAGAGAATGCACCATCTAGAGCTGAGCTGCTCAGTGTCACCCTGCCCTATGATAGGCTACATTGGCAGTTATTTCCAGAGACTTCTAGCCTTTATTGGATTTTTCATACTTCCTCAATTCTATTCACTGGGGCAGGGGGCACACTGACCGGCAACTTGGAAGTATTCCCATTTTCTTTTTACTTAGAAACATTTGCCAAGTGGCTGCAGATGCTGACTGTCACGGAATTCATAGAGATCTTCTTCTCTTCTGAGACTTCCTCCAGCTGGAATGGCCTTGTCTGGTTCGTCCCTTCCACTTTTGTTGAAGAGACTGAAACCAAGGCACCAAGGAATCCTGCCCAACACCCCTTATATTTTCAGACCCAAACTCAGGTCACTTTTTCAGAGTTCTTTCTCCTTTAAAACACAACTTGCTCTGAACATGTGAATTATTTCTGCCATTTAGGTTTGGTATGGCATCTAAGAAAAAGCTTCCTTCCTGAAGGGATTAAGATTCCAAATGTTTGGAAATATGCAGCAATTTGGCATCTTCTGCACATAATTGCTGTCTTCAGGATGCAGGCTAGGCTTGTCCGGATGTGTGAGGATGAGGTTGAGCTGGCCTCCTTTGTGCAGCATCTGTTTGCCCGCTGTGGGCCTCCAGCCAAAGCCCTGTGCCTCTGCTTTTACTCAGACACACTCATGGACCCCTGGAGGATGGAGGCAGGCAGCCTAGGCACACATCAAACAGAAGATGCTTGAAGTTCTTAGCACCAAATAGAAAGGGAAAAAATTGCTCATTTAAAAAATCCAATCTATTTCACACATTAGGACGCTAATTTTACTAAATCTTTAGCATGATTAAGTGAAACCTAACTCAGCTAAGTAGTATTTGATGTACGGACCAGAAAGCCTTGCTGCTTCCACTTTTTCAGAAACGGGAAAGTCTCAAAGCCTCAGACAATAACCTATATACACACTGCAAAAAAAATGTAGAAATGTATACAAATACATTTGTAACTGAAACGTTGCTTAGGACGAGCAACTTTTCATAAAATTTTAAGGCCACCAGGAAAGGTGTGTGTGTGTGTGTGTGTGTGTGTGTGTGTGTGTGTGTGTTGCAGGGGTATGGATATGAGACTTTAAAAAGCAGTGATGTATTTGTACTAAAAGGTCAAGAATCTCATCATTATTCTAAGAACATTGAAAGTTATACAAATGGGTTTGCTTTTAAGTGATTATATTTGACATGTTTGGATATAGAAGATACAGAAACTGCTCCCATAAAATAATTCTGGCCAGCTTTTTAAAAATACTTTGGGGATAAAATTTTCTCAGGGCTTCCCTCCCCAAAATGTTCTCAACCTTCACAAGTCTGAGTACACTCGTCCTTGAGCACAACTTTAAGGAATTACATTCTTCCCCTGTTCTGAAGAACAACTTGCCCTCTGCATACGCTGTTTATTCTGCTTGGATCCTTTTCCCTCTCTGTGCTGACTCATCCCATCCTTCCCATCCAGTGGCGGCTCTACTCCTTCGGGGACCCAATGAGGAGTCAGCCTGGGCTCTGCCCCCCAAATTCCCTCCCCAGTTACTGTCACCCAGCTCTGAGAACACAGCTCAAAATGTCTCCCCCACTGAGTTTTTCCTCCATGAGCACAGGGTTGTAGCTGCTTTGGTTCAGTTCTTCTTCTCAAGCTCCAGCCAGCGTTGGCTAGGAGCGTGGTCAGTGACATGGTGATGGCAGTCAGGAGGGGAAGGAAGGAGGAAATAGAAAAGATAAGGACCTTAGAAAGATAATAGGTTTGTGTTCCAGAAAGACGCGCTGCTATTGTATCACAGGAAAACCTGTCGTGGAGAGCTTCCCATGATCCCCAGGGCCCCCCAGTTCCCCTGGATGCTCTTCTTCCCCTCACTGCCGCCCTGTTGGTGCTGCTTCTTGCCCCAGTGGTCTCATGCTGTCTTCTCACCTGCTGCCACTCTCCCCACCACTTCTGTGGTGACAAGGATGGGGCACATGACCACATCTGTGATCCACTGCAGCATTATTCACCACAGCCAGACATGGGAATACCCAGTGTCCATCAGAAGATGAATGAGTAAAGATGTGATCTGTGTATACAGGGGAATATTATTCGGCCACAAAAATGGAGGCAATCCGGCCATTTGCCACAACACGGATGGGCCTCAAGGGCACTATGCTAAGTGAAACGAGTCAGAGGGAGATAAACACTATATGATCCTACTTCTATGTGGAATAAAAAAAGCCCCAAACCCATAGACACAGAGAACACACTGGTGGTTTCCAGGGGCATGGGGGGGGGATGATGGGTAAAATGGGTGAAGTGGCCAAAAGATACAAACTTTTAGCTATAAGATAAATAAGTCCTGTGCACGCAATGTACAGCATGGTGACTATTGTCAATAATAATGTACTGTATATTTGAAAGCTGCTAAGAAAGTAGATTTGAAAAGTTCTCACTATCTGAAAAAAATCATAACTATGTGAGGTGATGGATATTAAGCAAACGTACTGTGGTGATCACTGCACGATACTGACATCATTCTGTTGCACACCTTAAACTAATACAGTGCTATATGTCAATTATATGTCAATACAGCTGAAAAACCAAGGCTGGAAATCTTTAGTGGAAAGGAAAGATAATGAAACTCATATTTAATCAAAAGTGCTTATCAATCATAAAATAATTAACTTCTGAATCAAATTAGGATAGACGATAGATAGATAGATAGATAGATAGATAGATAGATAGATTTCCATGAGACAGACAATGAGCTAAGTTTATTACCATGTTTTATCTTATTTACATGTTTTATCTTTTTTAACCTAAACAACTCTATGGTGTAGGCACTGTTCTGGATGAAGTTCAGGAAAGCTACTTACCTACATAAAATATCCCTTAAACACTGGGCTCACCACCTCTATACTATCCCATATGATCCTCTCCACCTAGCTACATTGCCATAACTACATTTAAAAAAATATTTATAGCCTCCAGAGGACTCAGCACTGGAATAAACATACAGCAGGTGCCCAATAAGGGATTGCTCATGACATGTTGCAGAAGTCACTGGTGAGCCAAGTGGGCAGAAGGCAGATTGCAGGGTAGGCTATCAGTAGTTATTTGGGCATCCTACAGACAATGTCTCTTTTAAAACCTAAACTGATGAAAAACATTAAATTTAGAGTGTCAGTAATTTTACACATTTAATTATGCAGATTAAGTCTTACTATAATAAAATTGTGTTATAAGTAAGACATTCGGAAGCCCAAAAATTGATTAATATCACTGGAATAATAGTTAATATTAAAAAAATCCAGTACAACCAAAGGATTTGTCTGTTCCCATAGGAGAGATTTGGCCCTTCTTTCTTGTTCAGACATCCCAAATCATGTGCTTAACATGCAAGCTAAAAATCCATCTATAATTAGCTCTGCCTAAGAGTGAATAAAAGACATTCCAAAAAAAAATTTTTCAACAAAATCACATTAAAATGGCCATATGTTTAACTTGGCTTCAAGTTACAAAATATCACAACATTATATGCTATTAATGTTGTAAACTTATACGGGTCTTTCAAGTGATCCAAAAGCTAAAGAGGAGAAAGTTAGTTAAACAAAAAAGAGGCAAAAGCTCAAGATACATGGAAAGAAATACTCAATATGTTTATTTTAAAAAGCAGTTCAGGTGACTCTGCTGTCCATATTGGAACTTTCCTGTTTACAAACACTGAACTGATTTTCAGAAAGTCTTTGAGTTTCTGATATATATTAGGGCTGCAGGACAGACATCTGGTGGACAGAGCAGCCAAGTATACATTCCTTCATTGTTTGTAGTCTCCCGGTTATTATGGTTTTTTCCTGCAAAACTAATGGGTAGAGAGCCCCATAGAGCAGGGGCTAACCGGCCCCCATATCAACAAATTTATCTCCTTAACACAATACAGAGCTCAGTGAGCAGGGGTCCTCATCTACGATCCCTTGATATGCTCCTCTATATCTACCTGGTATTTTTAATTCCTTAATTGTTTATAGTTATGAAATAAATACAAGTTTACTATAAAAAAAATCTGGAAAATGCCAAATAGTATGAAAGTTATCCAAAAATTCCTCTTCCAGGAATGATAGAATAGGTAATTCCTGCCAACCCTTCAGCTGAGAAAAAAACAGAAGAGCTGGACCAAAAAAAAAAATCTGTTGGAAGACATCAGACAGCTAATAATGTGAAGAAACATAAGGCAAAGCTCCAGGAAAAGAAAGAAACTCAGAAAGCCCAGATTTTCCCCAGGGCCATATATCTATTCCAGAAAAAAAGTTGAGAAGCTGAGCAGTGCTTTAGAGTCACAGGGATAAGAGGAAAATTAGAGTCTGCCAAGGAGAGAGTTTGGGGACTATCTGAGGATTATAGAGTATATGAGTGAACCAGAAATAGATAATTCTTGCAAAGACAGCACCCAGCTTCCTCTCAAATCCTAATCACTTAAGGTCATCTGGGATGATGAGTGCCTCTAACCACCTTTCAGAAACAAATGCAAATTCCCTCTGGAGAAACAACAATGTCATTCCATACCTCAATTACTTCCACAGTTTTTCATACACCATATTTGGAACTCAGTAAAAAAGAAATAACCAGACTTATGAGATGACAAGAAAAAAAAGAAGAGGAAAAAGAAAAGACCAAATGAAGAGAAACAAATGGATATGAAGTGGTTTAGATAATGGCATGACAAGATAGACTTTAAAATAATGATCACTGATATGTTTAATGGAATAAACGACAAGATGGAAATTTTTTCAAAGAGCTTGAAACTTTAAAAATGGAAATTAAGGAAGTGACAAAACACAACACGGGGACACAACAGATGAATTCAGTGGAAGGTTAGACACAGCTGAAGAGAGAATTAGAGAACTTAAGAACAGAAGAAAATATCCAGACTGACAGATACTCACAGATAGCAAGGCACCTTGATAACAAGCCCTAACGTGTGACTCAGTTTCCAGAGGGAAGAAAGAGAGATGGCGTACCAGAACTGCAGGAAGCACAGAATGTAGTGAATTTCACAGGATTTCTGTAATGTCTGGAAACACAGAAATATATATACAATGTTTTCAAGAACATCTTCAATCTCTAAATACAGAATTATGTTACCTCTTTTCCCAACCTTATGAACACTCTATGGAATTAAGATCATTAAAAACAAAAAGCAGTGTAGTATGAGTAAAAGCATTTGACAAAGAGGAAAACTGAGAAGGTAAAAAGAAAAATAGAATAGGTTTATTGATCAACTTATAGGTAATAAGTAGTAATGGGTAAGGATCAAAATATATAATTTAGATTGGCAAACCAAGTAATTGAAGCATATATAAATGAGGGGAGGACTAAGGACATTAAATGAAGGGATATAATGCATAAATACAAATGTTATATGAATATAAATATTCAAATTCTGCAAAATCGTATAAAAATACAAACCTTCCTAAATACTAACTGAAAAATAGAGATAAAAATTAAAACAGACAACAAGGTAAAAGAGCTAAAGCAGATATGACCTATTGTACATGGTCAGTATACATTAAATAATATGACAGAGCCAGAGAGCTTTGAGTTCAGTCAGCATAGTAAAGTAATAAGAAAAAACTCACCAATTAGAAGGAAAATATTTTAAGACTAACTTAAAAAGCCAAGCTGAACTCCATGCTGTGTAAGAGACATGCCTAACAGAAAGTGATTAAGAAAGGCAATAAGAGGGGCCCCTGGATGACTCAGTGGTTGAGCATCTGCCTTTGGCTCAGAGTGTGATCCCGGGGTCCTGGGATTGAGTCCCACATTGGGCACCCTGCAGGGAGCCTGCTTCTCCCTCTGCCTGTGTCTCTGCCTCCCTCTCTGTGTGTCTCCTATGAATAAATAAATAAAATCTTAATTAAAAAAGGACAATAAGAAAAGAGAATAGGCAAGTGGAAAGAAAGCAGGATTTGTGCTCTTAATACATGACAGGGTAGGATTCAGGCAAAAGAAGATCAAATGAGACAAGAATGACAGTCTCTAGTGCTATAAGCTATAATAGAATTATTATATTCTATATAATATAATATAGAATGGAATGAAATAATATTTATGTTCCAAATGATGCAGCAGCACTCATACCAGTAACAACAGAAGAGGTGAAGAGAAAAACCTGCCCTCAGCTAAAGATGGGTTCAGTGAACATCAATAGACCAAAAAGGAAACAGAAACCCTAAATGGCATATCTAATAAGGTGCACCAATCCCTGATCTCATCACAAAGACAGCATGTGTACTCAAGACATTCTTGAAAACCCAGTCTTCCAGGCCACAAAGCAAAGCTCAGGAAATCCCAGAAAATAGAATTAATACAAACAACATTTTCTGCTCTTAATGAAACAAAACTCAAAATTAATAACAAAAAGTCCTTTCCACCAGACAATTAGAAAAACCTGTCAATTAAAAACTTAGGGTCAAAGGCCACAAACAGACCTAAATTGCAGAATTTCTTGAAAGAACTATGATAATGGAAAAGCCACAGTGAAATCAGTCGGATAAAATTAAAGCAGTAATCAGAAGACAGTTTATAGTTTATGCCTAACTAAATCACCAGAAGATGAAACATAAAAGGAAATATTCCACCCAATACACCAGAAAGAGGAAAAGAAAGTAATTTAAAAGAAGGCAGAAAAAAGAAAATAATGATAAAAGCCAAAATTAATCCTTTGGAAAAATAAAGATAATGGAACTAAAATAAATTTAATAAAATAAATTCAAATGCCTGTTATTTGGAAAAAAAGAAAGAAAACTAAGACAAGCCATGGGCCAAACTAATCATAAAAAAGAGGAAAACACAAACACACAAAATAACAAATGACAAGGGTGACAGCCATTGAAATACAAGACTTTCTAAAAACAAGAAAGTACTTTGCCAAACTGAATGTAAATAAACGTGAAAACCTCAAAGTAGTGAGAACTTCCTAGGAAAATACGATTTATCAAAACTGACCCCTGTAGAGATAGAGAGTTTCCTCAGACCGCTCCTGAGACGAACCATGGAACGTGATCACAGAGCTACAGCCCGAAAAGCAACCGGGCCCACCCGGATGGCCTCTCAGGAAATCCCACCAAATGCTCAAAGACCACGTAATTCCATGTTACATGCACGGCTCTGACACATGCAAAAAAAAAAGAAGAAAAAAAAACCCATTCTGGTTATTTTAATGAACTGTGATATTCATATTCATCAGTGAAATATGTATCAGCAGCCCCCAAATCCAACAGTCTGCCTCAGGGACAGACACCAGGCACGTGTTCCCTGGGGTCAGAGAGGAAGGAAGAGCGCCTTCCAGCCGCGCACCCAGGAGGGTAAAAGCAGCACAGTCAGACCAAAGACACGTTCAAAAGTTTAAGAATTAGGAAGGAAGAAACGGAACTGCCTCTGTTTGTAGATGTTGAAGGTCTTCCTGGACAACTCGAAAGAATCAGGGATAAAACTAATACAAATGACAAATGAGTTCATCGATGCGCTTACGGACGACAGTCAGAAAACCCAACGCGAGAGAAGATTGCAGTAATAATAAGAAAGATGAAACACGTAGGAGGGTGTAAGAAAAAGTGTGCTAGACCCCAGTGAGGCAGACTTCAAAACCCTCAGGAAAGACACGAGGCAGATGTGGGAACGTGTGCTTGGGAGGTACCCTAAGGACACAAAGAGCAACAGATCCTTGAGGGCTTCTTTGTCATTAGATTGCTGCTGGCACGGCCGGCAAAGCTTCCAGAAACTTCTGACGTGCCCCGTAAGATAAAACAAAGGCGTGGTGTTGGTAGGGACTAGAACTTCCAGAGGGAAAGAGGAAAATGTACCGACAGAGATGGGTAAGGTAAACTCAGACCCCTATGTGCGGACTTTGAATTGGAAGTACTGGTCTGGAGCCGTGGGGGGTTTTAGTCTAGCTCCTTCCCGGCCACCAGACCAGGGACAAGTCACGACGCTGGCCCCAGGAATGAGCTGGGCCCCTGGGAGAAGAAAGGGACTGTGTCCCAAAGGGGGTGCAGAATGTGGCCCCTGTGAACCAGCAGGGCCAGCAGGGGACCCTGGGACAGGGGTCCTGAGGGTGCCGACCAGGGCACGGAGCGGGAGTTTGACCAAGGAGTAGGTTGCTCGTATGGAACATTCTCCTTGACCCGGTGTCTAGCACCGGACAAGGCCAGGAGGGTGGCCACGTGCCGTTACGTGGCACGTGTGGAGACCGCCACGGGCCACACGGGAGGACGGAGAGCCTGGGGCTGGGGGAGGAGGCTCGGGGAAGTGGGCTCGCCCCAGGAAGCCCACCGGGCGCCTGGGCTCCACGGGGATGTGCCCTCGCCAAGGCGATTCAGAAAGCAGTGCTGACGGGGCAGCTCGGGGTGGGCCCCGGGGGCGGTGGCGGCAGATGGCACCACAGAGCCCGCCCCCAGGGCAGCAGGGACGAGAAGGGCAGCGGGAAGCACCGGCAGCCCCGCGGAGGCCTCGCCGTCTAAGCGAGCTGGGGAGGACGAAGAGCCAAATGCCTGTTAGCCTGTGGGACCCCGACGGGGGGTGGGGGGGACGTCTCTGCCTGGGATGGAGCACACGCACCTGTCGGCCTGGGGTGCACGAAGGCCACGACATCAGAAAGGGGGTCCTGGCTCCAGGACGGACCAGAGGGGCTCCCTGGGTCCAACCCCACCTAAAGCTGTCCTCTCTCGTCCTCCATACGCGCACTGGACACACCGTGCTGATGGTCACACCCCCGTGCTGGTCCACGGGCCGACAGCGAAGAGCTATCACGGTGCAGGGGAGTCAGCAGAGACCCCTGAAAGGCGCCCCCTCCGCCACCGAGTCAGTGCACCAGATACAGCCTCGGATCCCAGGGGCCTGGAGGGAGTCAGCGCCTCTGTTAAATACCTAAAAGATCAAGAGCGGCGGCGGTCCTCGTGATCTCCGCCCTGGATTTGCAGATCTGGGTCCACGTGAGTCCACGTACCCTGGAGGGTAGTACTGACCCCACAGGCGGCCACCGGGTGTGACGGCATCTTTGGTAAAGCAGAGGAACACGTCTGGACGTAGGCCGAACCCGGCCTTGGGCCTGGCGCCCACGTCCTTTCCCATCCCGCTCAGGAGGGAGACTCCGAAGCAGGGCACAGCCCCGTCTGAGGACTTGCCCCCCAGCGGGATTTCCCATCCCCCCCGACGCTCCACCGTCCTGCGGCCCACAGTGAGCGGGTCATCTGGCCACTCCGCAGAACGTCACATGCCCCACCGCGCCCGCGGAGGCCCCCCAGCACCACACTGCCTGGTCCCGGGAGCGTTTGCCCCTTCGACGTGTGATCCCCGTAACCTCGCCTGCTGGTGTGACGGCCAGCTGAGCTGGGAATGCGCGGAACAAGGGGATCATCGGAGGGACAGAGCCGGCCACCCTCGGGCTCACCAGGAGCGCTCACGGCCCTACCCCTCTCGGGTCCTGCACGCACGTCCAGGAGCTTTTCAATTGTACTTTATGGTTCTTTTTGGTTGGGAATCTACTGCGAGAGTCGCATCTTCCCACGACGTGTATCCGAGGGCCCTGTTCAGAGCCGGGCCGCTAAGCCCACTCCACACATCAGTGGGTTGAGCCTGGTTTTGGGGCACACACACGTTAGCATCAGTGAGGATTCTGGCTGGAGGAAGGCCTGACTGGAGTCATGCTTATGGGTTGAGGGAGTTTGCTTATGGGACCCAGAGTGTTGCCCAAGTGTGATCGGCACGTCACGAAAGGAAAGGTTTTTGGTGTGGCCGCTGGAGGATTGCCTACCTGCAGACACAGCCCGTGCTGCCAAGGGCTGTTGCACCCCGGGCCGGACGCCTGTGGGGGGCCCCCGGCCTTGAGCACTCACCGAGGCCCAGGGCCCTCACCTGTGCGGCCTGGGGGAGGCCGGCCGGGGCAGAGCCAGGCCTTTCTGGGGCCGAGGGCGCTGTGGCAACAAGGCGGTGTGTCCTGGGGCAGCGAGCTGCGGTCTGAGCGCCCCCTCATCGCCCACCCATGCACGGGCCTAACAGGAAAACCCAGTCCCGGGCCCATCGCGGCCGTCCGGGCTTGGCACCCTGAGGAAGGAGAAGCCTCTAGACTCTCTTCCGCAGGAGCTGCCGGGGCTCCTGGGGAGTCGGAGCCTGGCTCGGTCTGCACAGGCCCCTGACGTAGAATACCACAGGCGGCGCGACGAACAACAGACCTTCATTTCTCACGGTGCTAGAGGCTAGAAGTGCAGGGTCAAGGCGCCAGCGGGTTCAGAGTCTGGTAAGGACCCGTGTCCGGGTTCCGAGAGGGCAGTCTCTCTATTTCCTCCCACGGCGGAGGGTGGCAGGGAGCTCTCAGGAGCCACTTTCCTAAGGGCACCAATCCCGTTCGTGGGATCCTGGCCTCACCTCCCGAAGGCCATCACCCTGGGGCTTATGGTCTCAGTGTGTGAATTTGAGGGAACACAGACATTCAGCCCATTGCAAGGCCAGCGTGAACTTTGCCCCTGACACGGTCCACTGTGCAGGAGGCTCGGGGCATCCAGAGAGGCCAAGGCCAGCTTCCCAGGGACACGGCCTCTGAGCCCCACCCCGGGGCCCAGGGTGGGGTGCACACACAGAGGGCCCACCCCTGGAGGACTGATAGGGGTCACAGCTCTGAGAGCAGGTCCAGAGAGTCTCATCAATGCCCAGGTGGTGACCAAGGGCCGCTGTGCTTGGAGGACCCAGGGCAGGAGGAGGCCTGGAGGGCCGTGCCCACCGGCATCTATGCTGCCAAAGGGGCCACCCCATCATGGACAAGACTGGAAACCGTCCTGGCCCTGCTTGCTCACCAGCCTCCTCACCCCCAGACCTCTGGCTGGGCCCCGGGTGCATTACACCTGTAATGACCAGGACGGTCCAGGGGTTGGATGGGAAACACCACCTCCAGCCTGGGGTCAGCAGGTGTCCCACCCCCGGGACTGCAGGAACCCCAAGACCAAGGCCTGCAAGGTTCAAGGTCCTGGGCAGAGGCCAGGTGCTTGCCCGCCCCCCATCCAGGTCTGAGGGGCGTGTGGCAGGTGCGCTCCAGCTGCCCCGGTCCCCAGCCACACAGGCGCGTAGGGAACTGCTCTGTGGAGGTGACCAGGACAGGACACATTCGGCCCGACACCTTGTGCCAGAAGGCCGGCCATGGAGGGGTACACACAGGCTGCGCTCTGCCCCCGGGATGGTAGCCAGGCAGGCGCGTGCCACAGCAAGAGAGCGGAGAAGAAAGAAGCTGCAAGGAAGGAAGAGAAAACCTTCAAAGCAAACAACGGAGAGCTGGAGGGCGGAGATGGAAGGGGTCTGGGGACCCATAAGATGCAAGGGTCCAAACAACAGGCACGGGGCTATGTTGGTGAAGAGTCACATGCGTCTCTAATAAGCACCAAACGGCCCTCAAGTGTCGAAAATAAGACGGGGACAGGCTCGCTCTGTGGAACACGGAAGGGGCACAGGGGAGGCACCAGCACAACAGGCAGCAAAGTCGGGGTGCGAGCCGGAAGCAGGAACGAGCGGCGGCCCCATATCTCATTGGTCCCACGCAGAAGCCAGCGGGATAGGAAGCGTGAGAGGCGCCCGGGGCCGTGGCGGGCAGGTGCAGGGGATGCGGCGGGGGTGGGGTTCACCCCGGGAAGCCCTGGCCGGACCGCACAGAGTGGCTTTGGACTGTGCGTGACCTGAGGTGCCCGAGGGACGTGCAGCCTCCGCGGGCCAGCGGGGCCGGGCGGCCGAGCCGGGGGCGGTCGGGGAGGCCAGGCCGCGGGGGAGCCTGGCGTCGGGAGAAAGCCGGGCGCTGCAGGGCTCGGTTCAGCCGGGCGGGGGGCTACGCACAGCGGCCAGGAGCAAAAGCAAAGCACCCCTCCTGCCGGGCCCCCCAGGCTTACCCCGCATCCCCCGAGGCCGTGGGGTGGCGGGAGTGGTGAGCGTGGGTGCTGGCCGTTGGGAGGATGTTTGGAAGCAGGAGGAAAGGAAGAAGCCGCGAGAAGGAAGAGTAGTCCAGAGAAGTGCCGATGGGACGTCTGGGGGCTCAGCGGTTGAGCGTCTGCTTTCGGCTCAGGGCATGACCCCAGGGTCCGGGGATCGAGTCCCGCATCGGGCTCCCTGCGTGGAGCCTGCTTCTCCCTCTCCCTGTGTCTCTGCCTCTCTCTGTGTCTCTCAGGAATAAATAAATAAAATCCTTAAAAAGAAAAAAAAAGAGAGAAGTGCCGATAAACTGCGCCCCCATCCCTGCGCGTCTCACCCGCGGGCCGCTGCCTGGCGCTTCCCGCCGGGCCCCCCACGCCGCCTGCAGCCCCCTCCCTGCTCCTGGTCCCCACAGTCCAACCACCAAAGCTGTGCAGGTGCCTCCGCCGGGAGACGCGTCCACGGGGACCCACGTTTGTGCAGGGTCTATAATTACTGACTCTGTCATTAGTTCAAAAAAAATTTTTTTTTAATTCGCTAGGTAAGGATTCATTCAGGTCAGCCACGCAGCTCATTTCACAATGTGAACACCCCACTCAGTCGGGATCAGAGTGATGCCGAGGAACTGTCACCGGGGGCCCCTGAGGGCTGGAGCTGGGAGCTGGACACTCAGTCCCTTTGCGTCTTCTGCTGCCACAGCCCGGCCACAGCCCACGGCCCACGCAGCCGGGAGCCGCGCCTTCCACATGCAGGTCACGTTCATTTCCACGGGCCTCCAGAGCAACCGAACCAACTCCGTGCTCCTCCAAGTACGACTCCAGGCAGCGAGACCTTCACTCCTGCCAAGTGACCACTGCCCCGCTCCGCCCGGGAAAGGCGGCTTTGGCAGCCCGCGAGCGGTTCCTATTCTGTGCTTCTTTTGTTGGAGTCGGGTGCGTGGCTTTGGGGGGCTGCAACCGGGGGCTTCAGACCCAGCCGCACAGCATTCCAGAGCCAGCCTGATGAAACAGATGGTTTTCTTCAGCTTGCAGAGAAAAGAGGCTTGGATTAAGTTTTTTTAATTTACTTCAAATGCATCTATTATAAGAGTTAAGCAATTTTTGGTTTCCGGTTCTAGAATAATCTTTAAAGTTTGAGACTCTGTGTGTCTGGGTTAGGAATATGTTTCTTTCTTTGTTGGAGTTTTTGTAGTCCCGCTCAACATCTAAGAAAAAAAGGCAACCGACTAAATTCCAAATGTTTACCCTCCCAAATGACCAACACACACACACACACACACACACAGACACACACACAGAGACACACAGACACACACACGGTGGGCCTCACAGGGCCTTTCCTGTTCCAGAAGAGACACAAAGGAGAAATAAAGTCGCCACGCCTGCTCCTCTGTGGTTCACACACACGAGTCGGCCGAGTAGGAATCAGGTTTTAAAAAATTCAAACTCAGCAAAACAAGCATTTCTGCTAACGTGAGTGTTTCGCTGCCAGCTGGCCACGCTGTGTGGCGTAGACCATCCAAGGCAACTCGCAAGAGCTTGGTTGCTCAAAGACTCGTTGCAGAATGGAGCCAAGATGTGTCCTCTTCAGGTTGTGCGCGGGTTCCAACAGACTCCGGAGGAAGTGCAGCATGTGTCCAAAAAGGAGAAATAGCTTTCTTCCCAGAATTGTTTCTGAGCCATGGGCCAGCATTTTAATCCCTTGGACACTGGAGTCCATGAGTTCCAGAAAGTGTAAAAGGTCCTGTCTCATGCAAGACCTTTGGTGAGGGCTGAAGGAGGACCGTGGAGGGCAGCCCTGCAGAGCTCAGCCGGCTGGGCGGCTTGGAGACGCCCCAGCCTTGGGGTTTTCTCCTCTCAGCTACCACGCTGACCCTAACACACTAGGACCCCCTTGACAAGACATCACTGTCAGCGCATGGAGGTCTGTTTGGGGTTCGAGGCACTAGACATGGGGGTGCGACTGCATGGGTTTCAGCCCACACCGGACCTCATGCACTGGGGCATTAGTACGTCCTCACGCCTTATAAAATGAAAACCAGCCACAAAGCAAATAACCCTCACAGTGTGTGTTGTGTGTGGGTAGGGGATCATAGGGGAGGGAAGAGGGTACCAGGGATGGAAAAAGGGATCTGGGGAGATGAGGGTGAGCAGGTCAGCACCATCTGAGATCCCTCCTCTGCCCCAGACGCAAACACCAATTTGGCTGCAGAAGAAGGCGCTCCTAATAGGAAAAGAAGCCAGAAACTCAGACCCCGGAAAATTCACAATCTGGCTGGAGCCGTGAGAACTGAGGAGAGAAGTCACGAGAGAGGATCAAGATGCATAATAAGAAGCCAAAAACCTCTTGATAAACACAAAGTAGAGAAAGGCATACGCAGGCACAAAAGCTCTAGGACAGAGAACAAAGGACTTTGGATAGAGCTTATGCGTGTGTGCAGATGCGGTGTGTGGTGTGTGTGTGTGGTGTGCATGTGTGCAGCATGCATGTGTGCAGCATGTGTGTGTGCAGTTGCAGTGTGTGTTGTGTGTGTTGTGTGCAGTGTGTGTGTGCACAGCATGCATGTGTGCAGATGCAGTGTGTGGTGTGTGCAGCATGCGTGTGTGTGTTGTGCACTGTGTGCAGATGCAGTGTGTGGTGTGTGTGCAGCATGCGTGTGTGTGTGTTGTGCACTGTGTGTGTGCAGCATGTGTGTGTGCAGTTGCAGTGTGTGGTGTGGTGTGTGGTATGCATGTGTTCAGTGTGTGTGTAGCATGCGTGTGTGTGATGTGCACTGTGTGTGTGCAACATGCGTGTGTGCAGATGCGGTGTGTGTGCAGATGCAGTGTATGGTGTGTGTGTGTGGTGTGCATGTGTGTAGTGTGTGTGCAGCATGCATGTGTGCAGCATGTAGTGTGTGTACAATTGCAGCATGCAGTGCACGCAGCACGTGTGCTGGGTGTGTGCAGCGTGTGCTATATGGCGTGTGTGTGTGTGTGTGTATAGTGTACAGCGTACGGTGTGTGCAGCATACGTGTGTGCAGTGCATGTGCACCGTGCGTGTGTGTGGCACGCAGGGCAGGGGAGGGCAAGGCTCCCCGGCTCCAGGAGAGACGGGGGGGCGAGGCGGGGGCTGCGGCCTGACGACAGGGGCTCCACGAACCCGAGCGAACGGGCGGAGGAAGGCATCTCTTGCTCGAAACGCGTGTCCTCCGTCCTCGGGAAAGGTCGGGCCGAGAAAGCCGTGACCACCACCAGAGCAGGGGACCTTGGCCCGCGGTCCCTCACGACACGCAGCTCGCCACGCTGCAAAGTGCTCCCAGATGACACACTGGAGACCACACATGAAAGCGGGGAACCCGTTGGACTCGCCCGTACAGGCCGGCGCTTGGGCTTCTGACCACCGCCTGCTGCCCGCCTCCTCCCTCTGACACCCGCGCCTCCGTCTCTCTCAACTCTCGGAGCCCCTCTGCCCCTCTGTCCCTCTGACCCCCTCATTCTCTACCCCTCTGGCCCGCTGTCCCTCTGCCACCGAGGGTCCCCAGGGCTGCAAGGGGACCTGAGCTCCAAGTGTGTCCACGGGAGCAGGAGGCCAGGGCAGGAGGGCCGGAGGGAAGCCCCTGGAAAGGCCTCTCAGGACCAGACACAGGCGCCCTGGAGCTTTAGGCTGCAGGGTGAGCCCCAAGGTGTCCTGAGGGTCCTCCTTCGATGCTTTCCGAGTCCTTCTCCAGGATGTCCCCGGTGCCAGCGGCAGGGGAGCAGGGAGCGGGCAGCGCTGGGGAGACCTGGCACATAGGTCCCTGCGCCCCACCACCTGCAGCCTGCGAGGCCAGCGCTGCACCTGCTGCCTTGATGGGAATCCCGATCCTTGTCCCCAGCAGCGTCCCCTCCCGCTCCCCATGTGGGGACACGTCCCTTAGCATCCTTGTTCTGGGTGTGCCGCGGGGCGCGGGGACCAACCAGGAGCAGAGAGCACCATCACCCGCAAGCCCGCAGGCTCCCGGGGCACCCTGCCCTGGGGTCAGCTGCGGGGCCACCCCGCGCACCCTAGCCTGCCCTGCCTCCCTCTTCGTGGGTCTCCCCCTTGGAGCAGAGTTAATATGCGTAGGAACAGACGTCTTCTGCTTGTGTGACAGCCCTCCCAGGGCCCCCTGCCACGTCACACTGTCCTCGGGCTAGCTGGGCTCTTCTGGAGGCTTCTCTGTCCTGGAGCCCCCTGCCCTGCCCTCCCCCCAGGCTGCTGGCTCAGCCGCGGGTGCGTGGGAGCCCATCCAAAGGCCTGGAGGACGCTGCCCAGGAAGGACCCGTAGCCGCTTGCCCGGCCAGGGGCTCCGCTGCGTGGCCTGTGTGGCTCTGTGTCCCTGAGCAGGGCGCTCGGCCTCCCCAGCCTCCCTGTCTGCACTACGACACGGGCGACCAGTACCTGCCCGCGGGGCGGTGGCGGTGTTGCCCCGCTGGCCCGCACTGCCTCGTGTGAATGCCCCGGGAGCACCAGCGATGTGCGCACGGAACAGTCTATAATTTTTTAAAAATGCATAAAGCCATCTAACAGGTTATATGGAGGCCGCCGTAGCCTCCTCTTGCCGCCGCCGCACCCAGTTACACAGACCTGGTGGCCGGAACAACCCAAGCTCGGAAGTCAGACCCCTGAACTGAGCTTTACGGGGCAAAGCCAGCGGCAGGGGTGGGGCTGGGGGTCCTCGGCCATGTCCCCCACCGCAGTGGCTCTTCTCGCCCTGCTCCCACTGTCGCACGGCTTTGTCCCTGCGACCTTCTCGCCTTGTCTCACGAGGACCCCCTGATTAGACTGTGCCTTCCTGGAAAACCCGGATCATCGCCCACCTGCGCACCCTTACCTGAGGCACACCTGCAAAGTCCCTCTCCGTCTGGGGCAGCATTGTGGGGTTCAGGGATAAGGATGGGGACATGTTGGGGGGTCGTTATGCAGCCCCCAGCAAGCATCCCCTTCTGGGAAAGAAGACCATGGGCAACCCCCCCCCCCCCGCCCCCGTCACTGAGCCGTCCTGACCCGGCCGCGCACTCCATCTCCGGCGCCGGGCTTCGGGAGAATGGAGCAGCCCCAGGAGCCCACACACGGGGGGCTCCCCACATGGGGGAGACGAGCCTCGCCAGGCAGAGAGGGCCGAGTGACAGGTGCTGATGGCAAGAACCAGAAGAGCCCCTGACAGTCTCCGTCGCCCAGTCCGGGACAACCCAGGTCCCCAGAAACACTGAGGTGGCCACCCGGATGAGGGGTGCCCCTCACTCCCCGCCAGGGCACCCGTGTGCTCCCCTGCCCTTCGCCCCTCCTTCCCGGGGGAGGCCCAGCCATGCCCACCGGTGCTGTGCCGGCCTGGCTCCCTGGCCAGGGAGGGGGGACACAACATCTGGGTGTTAGCGGAGGGCCGCACAGATGTCGCCTCACCAACGAGGCCCTCGCCGTGGACTGGTCGCAGGGCCAGCCCGGACAGCCGTGCCTTCCGCCGCAGAGAAGCCACCAAGGCCCACGAGGTGGGAGACGGGAGACGGGAGACCGAAACGCGCCGTCGGTGTGGGGCATACGGGAGCTCCGTACCACCTCTGTGATGTTTCTGTAAACCTAAACTGTTGTTGCCAAACGGTCTATTTTTGAAATCGCCCATCTTGTGCGATCGCCCCATCATCTGTCTGGATGTCCAGACTCTAGGGGGGCACCGGGGGACCTCGGGGCAGTTGGCACGGGATGCCCGGGTCCATCACCTCCCCTGGAGGCCCCGAGGTCCCACACCTGCCTCCCCTCAGACGGCGCACTGCCACCTGGAAGCCAGATGTCCCATGTCCGGGAAGACGTGAGGACGACGTACGGACCTCTTTGCGGCCAGACAGGCCCGCCTTGCCCTCTGTCTGGTTTTTCCGGGCGGGGACTCCTGAGTTTCAGGGCATGATCTCCGGAGCTGGGGCTGGAAATTCCAACACGTGTCTGGGTCTAAGTGGGGAGGGAGCCCCATCCACAGACTCACAGCCACTCCGCCCTACGACGCCCCTGCCTCATTTTGCTGGGATCCGTTCCACCGGGACTGGACCCCCCATAAGCCAGTCCTCACCCTCACGCCTCCCGCAGCTCCTGAAGGAGTTTCCTGGGGTCTGAGTGAGGGTTTCTTCTGACTCCCACCTGCCGGCTCCTCACAGATGTGAACTTTCATCCTCATGGCATGGGGGCGACCGGGGGTCACACTCATGCCACTCCACTGCCCTCGCTGGGGTCTTCCATCGATGGATGGTGGATCAGGGTCCTATGATGTCCCCTAAACCCCCCACCTGTTGAGTCCAGTTCACAAGGGAGGGCGGGGAGGGTGGACTGAGGGGTCAGATCAGTGGATGGGGACTGTAGGATGATTCTGGGGGTGTAGAGTGACCCTAAAACCTTCGACATCGTCACCCCAAACCTAGGGCTGTGCCGGGATGGAGGAGAGACAGACTGGGGAGACACGTGAACATTTCCATAGTGCAAGGGGGAAATCTCACCACGCCGAGGCCGGGTACACCCCTGCACCGTTAGTGCCTTTACCTTGCTCTCTCTTTGGGTCGGGGTGTCTTCCAGTGAGAGGGACCTGGGGTCCACTGTAGGGGCTGGGACGGGACGGCAGGCAGGGCACCAGCAGAGAGGAGCCACCCCAGCCTCCTGCTCTTGGGGAGAAAAGTGGGGGGATGCCGGGAGGACTTCCTACATTATACTCCTCCTCCACAAGAAAGGCGCCTCGCGTTTAGGGCAGGATTCTGCGGGGGAATGCAGGTTCACCTGCAGCCTGAGGCTTCTCAGGAATCCCAGGGTGAGAGGGGTCTCAGGTGCAGCACTTCCAAAAGCACCAGCGGGGAGGGAAGTGGCTCAGGCGAGGCTCTGCTTGGCCCCTGAAGGATTGGGATCACGCCCTCCACACGGCGGGCACCCTACTGTTCCTCATGCCCTCGGCTCCACGATCCCACTGCCCGGTCACTGACCTTCCTGAACCCTCCTGAACCACAGCCGCGCGTGCATCCATCCCCAGCCTAGAGGGCCGGCCCGTCACAGCTAGGTCTGTGGGAACCGGCCGGCTGCCAAGCTAGCGGGAGGATCAGGGAGGCCTCTGGGGACGGTGCCGCCGGACAGGTGTCCAGGAAGGGACATCTCTCCTGTGACACGTCCAGACCGCTCAGCCCCACGCCCGCCTCCAGCCACAGCTGCGGGGCCCAGTCCTCCCCGGGCATCCGGGGGGCTCCCTGCAGGTGCACGCAGGTCCCGTGGGAGGCCGGGCAGCTGGTCCGTGAGGGCACAGCTGGCAGCGTCGGCCCAGGAAATGAAAACCAGCCCCCAGGGAACGAGCGCCCCTTGCGTGGCCTCCGCAGACTCGAGGACACACGGGAGCGGCAGCTACTGGGGAAGGAGGACGCTGCCAGGCCCTGCTGCCCGGCCCAGCCCCGGGACCCCCTTCTTCCCACACACCGCCCGGGGGCTCAGCCTGCTTCGCTCCATCGGAGGCCCCAGCTTTCGGGGGGACCCTCGGGCTTGCCGCGACCCTGGGGGCCAGGCGAGGCCACTTCCTGCGCTCACCCCTCTCCCCTCCTTTCCCGGCTCGAGAGCAAAGAGACTCCCTCATCGGGTCCCCCAGCAAAGCAAGAAAGAAATCGTGTGAATACTGGAGGCTTGTTCCATTTTGCGGCCCCCAACAGCGGGACTGGACGCCCCGGCCCGTGGCTGCAGTTGGCGGGCACGGTGGGCATCGCGGGGCCTCCCGGGCCTGGCTCCCGGGCATTCCCGCCCCCGCCGACACCCGGTCCCCGGGAAAAGGCAGCCGGCGGATGTCCGGGGCACTCAGGCCTGGCATACGGGAGCCCGTGCCTGTCCCGAGTCGGAGGCCGTGTCCCCCGTCCCCATCAGGCCGGCCCCCCACGGGGCCCCAGCCGGGTCAGCCAGCCACCTGCGCCCTGCGCCCTGCCTGCACCTGCGCCGATTCTTCTAGAAAACCGGCCTGCGGGCAGCCCGGTGGCTCAGTGATTTAGCGCTGCCTTCAGCCCAGGGCTTGATCCTGGGATCCCGGGATCGAGTCCCATGTCGGGCTCCCTGCATGGAGCCTGCTTCTCCCTCTGCCTGGGTCTCTGCCTTTCTCTGTGTCTCTCATGAATAAATAAATAAAATTTAAAAAAAGAATAGGGAAGGGCCGCGTTGCTGGGAATCGCAGAGAAATCCTGGGTCCCCTCCCCTGGGGGAAGCCTCCCACCCCGTCCCGCCTCCCCCCAGAGTGTAGGAACGCTCACCCTGCGCTTCCTCACATTCCTTTCCCTTGTCATCCGCCACACGTCCGTCTCTCTAAACCATCTGGAATGTATTTCATTGTGAGGGAAGATTCCGACGTGGATTCTCCGTCTTCAAAACCTGTGACCACCTGTGCCAGCGGCACTGTTGCGAGGTCTGTCCTTTCCACGCCAACTTAATGCTCCCAGTTCCTGGGAGGGTCTTTGCACAGCCCCCCTCGCGGCCTCAGGGGACGGCAGAGGCCCCACGAGGTGACCGCCCGGGCCTGGCCTCCTTGGCCAGAGCAGCCTCGGCCGCAGTCAGGGGCTCTCACTCTACGAAAGGTATTGTCCCTTATAACCGAGGGTGACGGTTGCCACCACCTTGTCTCCCCAGAAACAAGGAACGGCTTATTCAACGGCTCCCCCGTTGTCGGCAGGTTTCCTCGGGCTGAAGCTGGAGGTTCGCAGAAGAACCGCGGGCCACACGGACGGGGCTCGCCCCGCACAGGCTTTCCCCACCCAAGGGTGCCCACCTCACTCCGGAGCCGCCACCGAGGGTGCTGCGTGGCCTTCCGGGGGCAGGCTGGGCCATCGTCCTTGGTCGTCTTGTTACCTCCCCCCACCCGCCCGGCCCTCGGCATCACGTCGAACCCAGACCTGCCGAGCACATGGCCCCTTATTTCCGCCCATGCAGTGGCCTGGCTTCCCCAGCACCCCAGGACTTGGCTGGTCCAGGGAAGCCCAGGGACTCCACCTGTCGTGGGATGCTCCTGAGGAGTCTTGGGGCCTCGTACCCTTGGTCCTCTACTCCCGGGAAGAGGGGGAGCCTCCCCAGAACCCAGCCACTCTCTTATGTCTGCACATAGCAGGCACTTTGTGGCCTTCCTGACATTTAGACGCACCTCTTCCCTGCCTCTGCACACGATCAGTGGCTCCCCTACTCTTACACACGGTCGGTCCCTTCTTGTCAGCCAAGGGCTAGCAGTGGCCCTCCGACATGCATCTTCCAGAAACCAAGTGTGAGGATTTGGGGTTTCAATATTTCTTTTCATCAATTCTTCCTTCAGTTCACTATTCATCTTCCCCCACTCCAAAATTACATAAATGCTTTACCATATTTCCTTCTTTGCTTTACTAGCTCAAGGGTAACGACTTAGAAAAGAAATTATTTCTACCCAGAGCTTCTGGGGGGAGGTCACATAAGAGGCGGTGTTGACAGAGGCTTGGAGGCTGGGGGATCTTCCCAGACAGGGACGCGGGCTGTTCCCAGCAGAGGGGACAGGGGAGGAAAGGCGGCAGACGGGGTGGGCTAGATGAGGACAGGAGGCAGGGGGAGCGGCTGCGGGCGGCGCCAGGAGAGGACGGACCTCAGCCCCAGGGGGCTAGCCTGCGCAGGCCTGGCTCCCTGCTTGTTACTCTGTGACCTGGAGCCTTGGGGTGGGGGTGGGGGGGCCGGGGAGGTGGTGAAATGCACGGTGCAGATCTGCTCCACCTGCCCTACATGGATGCCCCACTTCATCATGAGTTTGCAAGCAGTTTATAAACTGTAAAGTGTTCATCCGGCTTGTTTCCTTCAATGTGGTTGAGTGGCTACTCGCAGCCTACCCCGACCTACACGGAGATCCTTGACAGGTAACATCGCCGGCATTGCTCGCGTCCTTACCCCCATGTACTGAGCGTTAGCTGTGTGCCAGTTCAGAGCATTTTGCCTACGTGGCCTGATTGATTCCTCGCAGAGCAGCTATGTAAGTATGGATGATCCATATGCACAGCATGTGTTCCCACTGTTCAAAGAACCGTGGCTCAGATACAGGTCAGAGAGCTTGTCCTGGTTCGAGAAGCAGTAAAGGGTAGATCCGAGGTTGGAATCCCGTCTCGTGTCTTCTCCCACACCTCGTCCCCTTGGTGGAAGCTGGGAGGGTCACTGAAATGTCATGGAAAGTCTTCCTCAGACTGAAACCAAGGAACCTTGGCAGGGGAAAAGTTAGTCTCAGCAGAGGAGGAGGGACATGTAATGTCAAGGAACACCCACCCGCAGTGGCCAGCATCAAGGTAGGACCAGAGGCCAGCTCCAGAGGATGATGTCCTTTAAACCTCATGGATCTATCACGGCAAATCCAGCCATCAGTATGTGGGTTGCACGATGGGTAGGGGGGTAAGGAGAGAATACTGCTAATTGGTAAGGCCTGTTAAGAGTGTCTGGCTTCCACTTCGTTGGAAAATACAAGACATCTATGTATGCTTTGAAGTTAAACATCTGTCCCCAATATTATGTGAGATTTCCCCCACTTTTATGAGTTGATGAGGTTTCTATTATTTTAATATGAACATCGGTAATGAATGAATCTGATGACACCAATGAAAAGTCTCAGTTCTCTGAAAGGAAATGAGCTTGGCTGAGCCCATTACTGGGTGAGTTTTTCAGAAAATCCCACTTGGGAATCCATATGCTGCTGTCCCACCCAGAGACTCGTGGGTCTTACCTGTAGCCCTAGGTATTGTTTAGGCAGGTAAGAATCATTGTTGGCCTTATTGTGCCAACAAGGGATTTAGGTTATATAATTCAGGACCCCCGACACAGGGGCTTTGTCCTCTCTCACACACTCCACTGCCCCTAACCCCACTGTGAGCTCACTGAAGTAAATGCCACTGGCTGCCTTCAGTTCAAAACCATTCCTTGCTTTTGTATGGAACCGGAAAGGACCCCAAATAGCCCAAGTAATGTTGTAAAAGAAAACCAAAGCTGGAGGCATCACAATTCCAGTCTTCAAGCTATGTTACAAAGCTATAATCATCAAGACAGTATGTTCCTGGCATAAAGACAGACACATAGATCAATGGAATGTGACAGAGACCCCAGAAATGGACCTTCAACTCTATGGTCTACTAATCTTCCACAAAGCAGGAAAGAATATCCAATGGAAAAAAAAAAAGACAGTGTCTTCGACAAATGGTGCTGGGAAAATTGGACAGCCACATGCAGAAGAATGAAACTGGACCAGTTTCTTACACCACACACAACAATAATCTCAAAATGGAAGACCTAAATGTGAGACAGGACTATATTAAAATTCTAGAGGAGAACATAGGCAGTAACCTCTTTGACCTCACCCGCAGCAACTTCTTGCTAGACACATCTCCAAAGGCAAGAGAAACAAAAGTAAAAATGAATTAGGACTTCATCAAGATTAAAATCTTTTGCACAGCAAAGGAAATAGTCAACAAAACTAAAAGGCAACCTAAGAATGAGAGAAGATATTTGCAAATGTCTTATCAGATAAAGGACTAGTATACAACATCTAAAAAGAACTTATCAAACTCAAGACTCGAAAAACAAAAAAAATCTAATCAAGAAATAGGCAGAAGACATGAACAGACATTTCTCCAAAGATATACAAATGGCCAACGGACATGAAAAATTGCTCCACATCACTGGGCATCAGGGAAATACAAATCAAAACCACAATGAGATACCACCTCACACCTGTCAGAGTGGCTAAAATTAACAAGTCAGGAAATGACAGATGTTGGCAAGGACATGGAGAAAGGGGGACCCTCTTGCACTGTTAGTGGGAACGCAAGATGGTGCAGCCCCCCTGGAAAACAGTGTGGAAGGTCCTCAGAGAGTTAAAAATAGAGCCACCCTATGACCCAGCAATTACACTACCAGGTATTTATCCAAAGGATACAAACATAGTGATTTGAAGGGGCACCTGCACCCCAGTGTCTATAGCAGCAATGTCCACAGTAGCCAAACTAAGGAAAGAGCCCAGATGTCCATCGAGAGATGATTGCATTAAGAAGATGTGGTCTATATATACAGTGGAGTATTACTCTACCATCAGAAAGGATGAAATTTTGCCATTTGCAACGACATAGATGGAAACAGAGGGTATTATGCTAAGTGAAATGAGTCAGTCAGAAAAAGACAAAGACCACATGATTTCACTCATATGTGGAATTTAGGAAACAAAACAGATGAACATAGGAGAGGGGAAGGGAAAATAAAATAAGATGAAAATAGAGAGGAGGACAAACCAGAAGAGACTCTTTTAACTCTCGGGAACAAATTGAGGGTTGCTGGAGGGGACAGAGCATTATGGGGATGGGGTAACTGGGTGATGGGCATGAAGGAGGACACTTGATGTCATGAGCACTGGGTGTTGTATGCAACTGATGAATCACTAAATTTTATCTCTAAAACTAATTTTACTTATTTATTTTTAAAGATTTTATTTATTTATTCATGAGAGACACAGAGAGTGAGAGAAGCAGAGACATAGGCAGAGGGAGAAGCAGAACCATTCCGGGTTTCCAGGATCACACCCTGGGCTGAAGGTGGCACTAAACCCCTGAGCCACCCGGGCTGCCCCTAAAACTAATTTTAAAAAATAAGAGGATATAAGTTGAAAAAAATAAACAACAGAACAACAAAAAACCCATTCCTGGTCTGGTGAAATATTAACAAAATTTGTAGAAAAATACATTCACATACCCTACAGAATATACACCATGTTATATATAAATGTTTATTTGTTCTTGACTAAAATTCTAGGTCACTGATGTTTGCCTAACTCTAGATCTTTATTCAAAAGGTTTCTGGGCAGCCCAGGAGGCTCAGCGGTTTAGCGCCGCCTTCAGCCCAGGGCCTGATCCTGGAGACCCAGGATCGAGTCTCACATCAGGCTCCTTGCACGGAGCCTGCTTCTCCCTTTGCCTGTGTCTCTGCCTCTCTCTCTGTCTCTCTCTCTTATGAATAAATAAATAAAATCTTTTAAAAAAAGTTTTCTGAGGCAGGCTAGTACTTCAGACACAGAGCACCTTTCATTCTTGGCTTCCTAAAACTTTAAAACTTTCAACTCAACTTCCATCCCCACAATGCCAAGGGAATTCTTGAAAATGGGTCATGAGACAAAGCTGTAGCTTCTAAGGTTGTTCAATATGTCACAAAATGACTCGGCCCCATGGCGCCTCCCTCCCGCCATCTTGCTACATGACTCTGAAATCAGGGATGCGTTCCTACGTCCCACGGACTTGAGGCTCTCTGCTGGCCTAGGACTATGAGCCAACTGAAATGGTAGAAACAGGAATCTTCTGGCACTATTGAACTCTTTTGAGATGGAAGGCCATTGCATTCAACTTCTGACCTGGAGGGGGGCCTCCTAAACCAGATTCTTTGCAATTAGTCCTCCTTAACGTCTGCAAAGCGATGACAGTAGAATGTATTTTGTGATCTCATTTATCACTCTCCTTGTCATTAAAATATGAGATGCAAGTGCCCCACCCAAATATTTGAAGAAAAGCCAGTGAGTGCAAAGTACAAATTCCTTCCTCAACGTCGTTGGCTTGCGGGCTTGTCGTTACGGGATGGCTGTGAGTGCTGGCCTTCATTTGCTTCATCTGGGATTCGCTTATGGAGCAAGAAAGGAAATAGACCCAAATCGGATCTTGTCTTCGGAATCCATCTTCTTCTAAGCCAAATTAAATGCATGTATTTCATTAACATGTGGTAAGAGATTAAAATGATGATAGAATTGGCCAATCTACAGTCTTTCAGAACAAAAAATGGAAATTGTTTGCTTGTGGGAGGGAAGCATTTGTGAGTTTTAAAAATGCGAAAATGAGAATAAACATTCCATGACTCATGAATTAGTCATGCAGTGGGACATTTTTCCCCCAACTCCCTGGAGCGGCTGACCTAAGCAAGGTGCTTGTTGGCTAAGTTGACCTTCCTCTCTCCCACACTACTGAAATGCAGATGAAGTTGGCTTCTCCTGAGCCCACACCCACGTGTGTGCCTCGAGTGGCTGTTCTAGCAAAAGACAGAGTAAATATACATAGAGGGTGAGGCAGATACTCGAAGTCATACGATTCTCTGTGCAAGAGCATAGACTCTGGTGTTTCTGGGTAATTGCTCAAACTCTTCTGGAAAATATATTTTGATCTTTTTTTTCCCCCAGGAGGCCGAACTAGAACAATATGGGGAAGTTTTAAAGAGTCATATTTGGGCCCAATTGAGGGAAGGGTTTTCTTGCTAGAAAAACCCCACCATGGCACAGTATACTCTGAATTTTCCCACTGTGGGAGTATTTTCAGTAAGACCTGGACAACAGTCAAGGACACCTTCAAGGGATGGATGGAGCAGTGACAATTAGTGGCCTTCCCATAGCCTCCTCATCCACTCAACCCCCAGCTTCCAGCTAGAGGTGCCTAAGACTCTGTCTCAAGCCTTCCTCTGCAGGAGTAGCAGGCTCCAATACCAGGAAGTTAAGGGTCCCTGGGAAAAGCTCTCAACCAGTAACAGCAAGAGTTGGTGGTCCGTTGACCTGAGGTCCCCAACAGGAGGTGGTCTTGCTGTCCACAGCAGCCACTGATGTTCCTACTGCAGGCTTCCTCCCCACATCCCACTCTGCATTCACCTGCCAGTGCTTCCTGGAATCACCTCCAGTAAATTACTGGGGCTCAAGCCTTCCTCTCAGGGCCTGCTATGAGGGAAGCACCCTCCAAGATAAGGGGTTTGTGCATTGGGGTGGGTAGATGGCTCCCCCCACAACCCTCTGGTACCTTAACATCTAAGCCTAGGAAGCAGACAAAGGAAGAGGATTGATAATGGTTTGGAGATGAAGAGGCTGAAACCAGAATTAATCAAAGGACACTGACCATGCCCTGAGGACCCGGAAGAACTGGCCCAGGTGCTCAGAGGGCAACCCTGCAAGGCCCCGGAGGAAATGCCAGCCCCGCAGGAACATGTAGCCCGACTCTCAGAGATGATCGGATGGGAAACCTCTGCAGCCATTTCTGAGACTTCTGCCTCAGGTTTGCTCGGCAAGAGCTTCATAGCGTGTACTTATGTAAACATATATTAAATATTAAATACACAATACTGATGGCATTTCAAATCAATAGGAAAAGCATGGGTTATTAACTAAGTGGTAGCCCACAGTCCCAAATTCATTAAGCTAAACACTGCTTTATCACTTAAACTAAAATGGTTTCAATTGTGATTAAGATATTAAACATTAAAGAAAGATAAAATTATAAAAATGTAAAAAAGAGAGGATAGTTGAATAGTTATATAACCATAAAATGGGATGAGAAATTTTAACACTGGCCCCAAGGCGAAAAACAGAGTAGTCTACACAAACAGGTAAAACTTCATGATACCAACTATATGATAAAAAGGAAAATGACAAAATGGAAACAATATTTGCGACGTACAAGACAAATCGTTACTGGTCTTCCCATGGAGAAAGCATTTAAGAGACAATAGGTAGTGGAATGAAAAGTTGACTAAGAACATGAATATAAGTGTTCCATAAATTAGGGGCAAGTTTGATCTCATTAGTAATGCCATGCTTTCCTATCACACAGAAGAAGTCTGAGTCCCACGTTGGTGAAAAGGTGAGAAGACAGATGAATATAATCCTGAGGTCTGGGTCGAAGTGGAAATTAATCTGAACTGAAAATTAGCAATCCGCAAGTGCAATAGAAGCTCCAAAGGGGTTTACTTATGAATTTTAGTTCTAGAAATTTAATACTTTTCTTCTCCTAATGTAAGCTATGTTCAGAAACAATCTGCAAAGATATTAATTACAAAATAATGTTTCTAAGAAGAAAATAATCGAATGGAAACAAGTCAGCTATCTAGAAACAAAAATTTGATTAAACAATCCGTAATACATCTACACAATAAGGTACTACGTAGCATTAAAAATAATGTTGAAACAATGCACATATTGACATAGAAAATGTTCATAAAATGTAGTTGGGTGAAATCACAGGTTATGAAACTTTTTATGGGAAAGGTATACATAAATATAAAACAACTTGAAAGCCACCAACAGTTGTTCTTTAGTGTGTAGAATTATCATGGGTTTGTCCCACTGTATTTTCTGACTTTAATAAAAATCTGCTACTTCAAGGGTAGGAAATATCAGTATCCAAAGTTTCATTTTGAATGAAAATTGTAAACATAAATCATTTATGTATTCAACTAAAATAGGTAGGAAGGGGACAAAATACTTGTAATTTAAAAATATAAGGAGGAGGAAATAATGAGTAAAAAGATAAATTAAGACATTATGAAAGAGAACAGTGCCATTAATAAATAAAACCATGTGTTCTCTGAAAAAGCAATAAATAGGCAAAAAAAAATCAGAATAAAAATGTGCATATGCACTGTGATCTCAATTATGTTTAAAACCATAGAAAATCCCAGAAGTAAACACGCCAAGATGTTCGCAGTGGGTACATCTGGGCAGAGTGTTCGTATATTTATTTCTGTCATTCTGTAGTCCTATTTATTTTCCAAGTAGTGTACAAATGAGTATGAGTGTATTTTACAACTCTAAAACATTGATACCTGAAATAAGTAGAAAGGGAAAATGTAGGTAAATAGGGGTTCACGCGGAAATGATAGATGGCTAAAATAAGGCTGAAGTAACAAAGAAATCGCCATTGGCAGAATCACAGACTCAGGGGAGGCAAATTCCTGCTCCCACTTAAGCCCTTGACTCTGGGACCCCAAGATCTGGTGCCTCCAAGCTCCCAACATCCAGTCCAGAAGAAGGTGAGGGCGAAGGGGCTGGGTATACAGGAGGCCACGGCTGCCTGCAGCAGGAAGGAGGAAATCTGGAGTGCATAGACAAGTGGCAACATCAGGAGGTATGGGTCCAGATTCCCAAATAAAGGGGTGATTATGGGCCCCGCTAGGGGAAGGATTAGGCTCCCAGGTGATAATCGTAAGCAGCTGTAAAGCGAAGCTATAAAGAATCAGAAGTAAGAGAAGAGGATTTAGTAAACCAAATGACAAGGACAGTCACAAAAGGGGCAGCATGCTGCAAGCCACGGAAGCAGGCACTGCAGTTCATTCTCAGAGATGCTTTTAGAAATTTATGTGCTTCAAGTCCTTTTCTGTTTAATTAGCTTGTGAATTCCCACGGTTAATGCCTATCCTTATTCAAGATGCAAGTTATTTGTATATTAAAAGGTCATAGACACGTTATATCAAATGTTCCAGGTTTTTTCCAAAGCGTAATGATCAAACAGTGGAATTTCAAAATCTATTGGGTTTTCCAAAGTTTGATGATATATTTTTGGCAAAGCTACGGGGAAACGGTCACCCTCATACATTGCAGATGAGAATATTAAAAAAACGCACATTCTCTCTTGGATGGGGATTCCAAAATACCTAGCAAAATTGCATATTCATTTACTCTTTGACCCAGGAATTCCACCTCTAGAAACATATCCAAAAGATGCAGTGGGAAAAAATATACAGACATATATGCGTAAGGTGAATCACCGTGACCCTCGTTACAATAGCAAATGCCTGCAAACAATACAAAGTCCTATGCAGAGGGAGCCGGCCCACTGAACTGTGGCATCCATGCGTGGAGTACTATACAACTATACAAAGGGAACAGGGACTATTTCCATACCCTGCTGTGGTTAGACAGCAGGACACGCTGCTCAGCAAAAAAATCCAGGTGGATACATGACCAACAGCTGTATGATATATTACTATGTATTGAAAGTATGGAGAATATGAAAATATAGGAATATTTTTAAGTGGAAGAATGTCATATAACTTTCCACAAAATTACTGATAGAAGGGTGGAGGGTACAGGGTGGTGACAACAGTGATGAAAGCTGGGCTTCCCTGGCTATACCATTGTCATAAACATTGTCATCTAGGTCTACTTTGGGATCCACGTAAATAATTATAACACAAAAAAAAATCGATTAAAAAGCAGCTCCTGGGATGCCTGGGTGGCTCAGTGGTTGAGCACCTGCCTTTGGCTCAGGGCATGATCCTGGTCCTGGGATCGAGTCCTGCATCGAGGTCCCCACAGGGAGCCTACTTCTCCCTCTGCCTGTGTCTCTGCATCTCTCTGTGTGTCTCATGAATGAATAAACAAAATCTTAAAAAAAAAAAGCAGCTCCTAAACATCTAAAGCAAAATGAAGCCAATGAACCTAGCTATATACCTAGTTGGTGATAAATCGAACAGAAAGCAAGTACTGAATGTGACTTTTAAACAATTATTTGACTATCCTTCCATAATGGGATATATGCCAGCGATGCACACACACACACACAATTAACCTACCTTCGGGAATCATATAGCTGCTAATCAATATTGGTATTATTATCCTGAAGTAGTTGTGGGCATAAGAAAAATTAGCAATTATTTTGGTGTCATGGAGAATGAGGACATTTATTTTGGAGAATGAAGATACATATGGATCAGTTAAGTTTAATAAAATGTAATGGTCCTAAATTTGATTTGGAAGTAAAATTACTGCAAAAGTATCTTGTCTTTTTAAAAAAATTGCTATTTCCTCACTCTGTCCACTGGAAAGGCCTAGTAATGAGGGAGAAACCAGTAACCAGGTGCATCTCTAGAGCCCAAAGAAAGAAAACATCCTTTGAACTATATATATAAGATCTGGGCACTTTGGAAGCAACCCAAGTGAATACACAAAATGTGGTATATACACACCGTGGGATACTATTCAGTCTTAAAAAGACAGGATACGCTGGGAGCACCTGGGGGGCTCAGTCGGCTAAGCATCTGCCTTCGGCTCAGGTCATGATCCTGACATCCTGGGATCAAGTCCCATATCTGGGTCCCTGCGCAGGGGGGAGTCTGCTTCTCCCTCTCCCCTCTCCCTGCTCATGCCACCAATCTCTCTCTCTCTCTCTCTCTCTCTCTCAAATAAATAAATCAAATCTTTAAAATAAAAAAAGACAGGAAATTCCCACCCACCCATGCTACAACATGGATAAACTGGAGAACATTATACTAAGTCAAAGTCAATCACAGAAAGACAAACTATATGATTCCAAAATAAGAGACCTAGAGCAGTCACCATCCCAGGGCCATCAAGCACGGTGGGGCCAGGGGCTGGGGAAGGCAAAGGGAAGTTGAGTGCCTGGTACAGAGTCAGCTTTCCAGGACTTAAAGAGTTCTGGGCATGGCTGGTGGTGGTGGCTGCCCAATAATGTGAACGTTCATAGGATCAGAGAACTGTACACTTAATAGTTAAGATGTAAATTTTACATTATGCATATTTTACCACATAAAAGGACTAGAGAAAAACACACACACACACACACACACAAACTAGAAAGAACACCACCCATATGTCCAGCAATAACAGGTCCATGGGGCGACTCGTCTCACATCTGACCCGCTTCTGCGTGGCCCGTGAGGTTCCTGATGTGAAGCACATCCGTGGGAGTGCCCCACGCACACAACCCCTGCTCCTTTCTCCACCGTGGAAGGAGCACTTTCTGAGGAAGAGCTGAGTGGATTCATGGACCCAGTTTGGGTGATTTCAGCTGAGTCTCCCATACGTGCTTCTTCAGCTCCTACTTCTTTCGCTCGGCCGGCTGCGTGCACGTTCTCAGAATGCCACTGTATAGGCATCATGACATCCTGGCCTGCGGATGCCATCCTGCCCCAGGTGGCTCTTCTAAATTGCTTTCCTCACTCCAGCCCTCCTCACCCACACCTCCTGTCCTTAGTTCCAGATTCACTCTCAGTCTCCCCCTTCATACCGTAATTCACCTTGACCCTTTGTGCAGGACAATAATTGGTTTATGCTCAACACACGGCCACCGCATGTGGGATGAATGAGCATTGAACAGGCTGACATCACCGTGGCCCAAAAAAGCAGTGAGCTGCCAACACCTCTTGCTCCAGGTGCTCGGGCATAGATTCATGAACCACTTGGGAAAGTGGAGTGTAAACAATCACAAAACTGTAACAGGTTATACAAGCCTCTTAGACTTTAGAGAGCGTCTAATTTCATTACTCTGATACAGATGATTGGACTGTGGTCCTTAAGTAAAAGTGACTTGGCCAAGTGCCATCAAGTAATCGCAGAGCAGAAAACAACAGAACCCAAGACCCTTTACAATGAAGAGTGGGTTCAGACTAGGCTGGACGGGCAGGATGCATGCTGGCAGGAGCTGCTCACCCTGTAGATGCTCACAGCTTATAAAGGGGTGTTATTTGTACATGGATGGAGCATCTCCCTACTATCATGACCATCACCACTTATGTCATTCAGGCTACGTGAATCCTCTACATTAGTTTTTATTGCTGCATAACAGATTACCACCAACTTAACAGCTTAAAACAATCCCTGTGTATTAACTCACAGTCTTGTAGATGAGAAGTCCAGGCACAGTGTGACCAGTATCTTCATAAAGTCCCAAAAGCCAAAATCCAGGTGGCTGCTGGGTTGTGTTCTCAGCTGGAGGCTTGACCGGGGACGTATTCACTTCCAAGCTTGTTCAGGTTGTTGGCAGAAGGCAGTGCCTTCTGGCTGTGGGACCACAGCCCCACTTCCTCCCTGGTTGTCAGCCAGGGGCTACTCTGCCCTCTGAGGGGCAGCCCACACCCTTTGCCACGGGATCCCCTCCAGCAAGGAGACTCTCCCTCATGTGGAATCCCTCTCATGCTTCAATTCCTCTGTCTCTGACTTCTGGCCCCAGATGTCAAGGGTCATATGCCTGGGTCAGGTCCACATGGTAATCTCTCCCTCTTAAAGTCAACTGCACCTTTTAACGACTTAATCACAGAGTGAGATCCAGTATATTCCCATATACACACATTGCATAGGGTGTGCCCACCCAGGTTAGACTGGGGACTATCTTGGATTCTGCTTTCCACAATGTCCCAGAGCAGCCCCAAAGAATCTAAACACCAGTTCAAAGACTTAGCACCACAGCCTCAGAGCTGAAATTTGTGCTGGAAAGAACCTCAGAAGTCAGGGAAGTCGGCTCTGTAGATTTCCACGTGATGCTGGATTTGGAGTTGACTCCAACTGGGAGGGGGGTTGGGGGGACAGTTCTAGTTGGGTCAAAGCATAACCAATTCCCTGCTCTGCCTTCGTGGTTGGACTCAAATCTTCAGCATTTCCAGCTTGTTCCTCCACCTGCAAGAACCCTATGGAAATTATTCCTAATGGTCCATGAAAAGATCAAGGACCAACCAAACTCAGATGTCTTCAGTTGCCATGTTCTAATTTATTGGCAATATGTTGAGTAATGCTTTCCTGATTATTTCCCAGTTAGGTTTGCTTTACCAGATGAAAAATGGCCAAAGACAGTTATTAATTAAATGAAAATGGAGCAACCAGATGTGAAGATCCTAAACTCTTTTATTTTGAAGTTTCTTTAAAAAAAAAAAAAAGTAAGAAAGAAACACTGGCTAGAAGAGGAATTTGTCATACCTTTTAGCTTATAAATTTATTTTCAACATCCATATGCAACTAACTTCTGGTTTCATTTCCTATCAAACAATGCTTTGAACTTGTTTTCCTTCTAAAATCATCCCAAGTAAACTCATATTAACCAGTGAAGCAGACTGCTTTTGTTAAAGCAACTCTGTGAAAAGAAAATTGAATCCATGTCCAGAGTTGAAGAGGAAGCAGTGGTGAAAGAATAATTTATAAAGTGCACTGCACTGCTAATTGGCGATGCTTGTCTTGTCTTTTGAGACAACGCTCTAAAACTCTAGCATTTTAGAGGCATGAAGAAACCAGAGGATGCTCTGATATAATCTCTTTGTGTTACAGATAAATTGAGATGGAGAGAGACGAAGTGACTTTCTCAAAGCCACACAGCTAGTTAGCAGCTGCATCGAGGGTCCAGATTCCCAAGGGCGCTGCATGTGGCCAGGCCATCTCCCTGACCTCTGGAACAGAGCCAAGGAGCCTCCCCTCCACCCCAAGATGCCTCCAACCCACTTACGGTTTCATGCAGAGGGTGTTGCTAACGGAAATGCAAAATGACGTAAATTAGGCAGATTCTCATGTGTTAGTGTTTTGAACAAAGACAGAACATCTGTCTTCACTTTGCCCTTGCAGGAGAATCTTCTGCATGAGCATGCTTGGACCCATTCTGATGATCCTCTGCAGGGTGGGCCAAGCAGTGAGAGTGAGGTATCACTAAAGGACATCTCGGGATTGGCACCGGGGCTCTTAGAGCTTCACTCCAGAGTCTGAAGACCATCATCTCTAGGGAGATCTGATGGATACCCAAAATAACTTCCCAAGAATGCCATTTATGCCTTTTGTCCCTAAAGGCTATAATCCCTCTAGTTGTCAAAGGGTCAGTAGTGATTAGTAAGTTCTTCATTGCTGTTTTTCTCTTACTAGGATGGGACATTTTGAAACTTAAAAATCATTTGCAAAAAAAAATTATTTAAGTGTGATGTATTGACCAACATGGCATTAACAGTACTTTAGTGTGTACAAAAAAAAAAAAGAAAAACAATTATAAAAGGCCTATGGGTTTTGTAAAGAATACCTTTTAAATTCTTTTTAGGTACAGGGTCTGTCAATCTTGGCATTATTGACATTTTGGGGCAAATAATTTGTTCTGTGTATGCCGGTCCTGGGCACCATAAGATGTTTAGCAGCATGCCTGCCCCCCACCCACCAGATGTCAGTATCACACCCCCTCCCCCAGTTGTGATGATCAACAATGTCTCCAGACATTCCCCAATGTCCCCTGGGGCCCAAGGGCACCAGTTGGCATACTATTGAACATCCGTGGTGCATTTCAGACTTGAATGGGGACATTGTGCATTGCCACCCAGAGCCAGGGAGTCCTCAGAGGCAGTTTTACAACAAAATCAATATCCAATACCACCAAACATATATCTGAAGTTCAATTAAAAAAAAAAACAAAACTTCCTAATAGGTAGAGCTTCCCAAAGGAATCTGCTGCCTGACAAAATGGAAGATTGTTTATTAATAGATGTGCCTGAGAGGAAGGAGAGTCAGAAAACTATCTAGCACAGACTGAGGGGAAGGTAACAGCAGGTAGAACAGGGAGAGGAGAAGATTCAGTTGTCTCCATTCAAGAGACAGGTGTCAGTATGCAAAAAATAAATAAATAAATAAAATGTTACCTATCTGTAAAACATTTCTGCTTAAAAGCCTACTTTCCATCGCTTAACATTTTTAGATTGAGTAAAGTAATAATGTCACATTGTAGAAAATTTGGAAAGGACCTAAAAGTACAAAGAGACATAAAACAATCACCCTCAATCTAACCAAAATAAATTGCTCCTGACGTATGTTAATATTTCCATCCAGATGATGTTCTGTGAGTGCTCTTGCATTGTTTAGCCTGACTTGTCTTGCTCTAAAAATTCTGTATTTGGTTTTCCTCCTGTCAGGAAAACCCTTGGGAGGCAAAATGTGTCCTAATTTAATTAACCGTCCTCCTATTGTTGGGTATTCACAAAAGTCACCAAGACAAAAGCAACTCTTGGTCTTGATAGATACGTCTCATGATCGCAATATACTTAGCTCAGCACCCAGCTTGATGCGGAGTAAGTAAAGTGCTCAGTGAATGAGTGAGAGAGTAGTGAGTGTTGTTATGATTAAATTGCTTCCCTGAAAAGTTAAAGTCCCACCAACAGTGGAAGAGTTTCTGTCTCCTAACACCTTCACTGGCATTAAGTATTACCGTCTCTTCATTTTTTTGTAATTCGATAGATGAAAATAGAACTAATCACTATTTTAATTTAATTTGCATTTCTTGACTACCAGTGATGTTGATTGAATACTCGGGTCGTTTATTGATGTTTTTTGTTATAGAAGATCTGCTTATGGCCCTGTTTTGAATTTCTTAAAAACTATGTTTGTTTGTTTTTTAAATTTAATATTTCACATTCACACACAAATTTGCTTAGGGGGGAAACTCCCAAAGTGAATTTACACATAAAAAGTATAAAACACTTGACAAAACCTACTGCCATAGGACACAATTAATACAACGAAATCATGGGAGAATTCATACCTAACGAAATAGAGGGAAAATGGAACAATTTGAAAAGGACATTGACGTTCAATTGTAGACTTCATGGAAATAGGAGGAGTGACAACATTAAGTGAGAACAGACATTTCAAGTTTAAGAAAATCCATTTGGAAATCTGGGTGCTGAAAATCACAGTCATTGAAATAAACAAAAAAGTCAAAAGATGGCTTAAATTGTATAGTAGATATAACAGAAGAGAGAGAACCAACGAATTAGAACGTTGAGCTAAGGATGTCACTCAGAGTGCAGCACAGTGAGATGAAAAATAGTTCAGAGGCATAAAGGTCAATGGAATCCAAGATACATCTAATAGGAGTTCCCGAAGGAGAAAATAGGCAAATGGGAACATGTAAGCAGGTAACAGCATAGAATTATTCATGACTGAAGAAATATGAGTCTTCAGGTTGAAGAAGTTTACTGAGAAATGAGAAGGATTGGGTTTTTAAAAAAGAATCCCGACAGACACATATAATGAGAAATGTCAAGGAGAAAGTAAAATATTTAAAACACCATAAAGAAATGACAGATTAGTAGCAGAGTTTTTAATTCATAGAAACAGATGCCACAGTCTTGAAATAATAGTTCAAATGCTAAAGAAAAATAACTCTCGGGATACCCTGGTGGCTCAGTGGTTGAGCGCCTGCCTGCCTTCAGCTCAGGACGTGACCCCGGGGTCCCAGGATCGAGTCCCACATCAGGCTCCCTGCATGGAGCCTGCTTCTCCCTCTGCCTGTGTCTCTGCCTCTCTGTGTGTCTCTCATGAGAATAAATAAATAATCTTTAAAAAAATAACTTTCAACCTAGAAATCTATGCTCAATTACATTTCTACAGATGCACTTAGACATACAATGACTAAGAGAGTTTTTGTGCATGTGCCAGTGGTTTCCAAATTTGTCTACAAATTGGAATCACCTTGGAAGCTTCATCAGTGCTGATGACTGTGTCCCACTCTGAGAGATTATGATTACTTGAGCTTGGGTGTGGCCTGGGCTTTGAGATTTTTCTAACATGCAGATAAGTCTGGCATTCATTGCCATCGACCCTTGAGTGAAGAATGAACTTTAACAACAACAAAAATGAGCCCCCCCAAAACAATAAAAGAGTGTTAGAAAACACAATGAGGAAAGAAATCAGTAAAATATGCTGGTCAATTAAATATTTAGCTTGAAATAATACAGCAAAAAGTCTAAATTGGATCTTTATTATAAAATATAATAATAATAGTGAAAAACATATCTATTTGAAAAATACCAGGAACTAAAGTTCTAAATAATAATAACATGGAAGATAGGAAGTAGGTAGTTAAGAGGGAAGTTACTGCATTCTTAGATTTTTGTCTTCTTTGTAAAGACGGCTTAGAGTTAATTAACAAATGCATTTGAAAAATAAGTTAAATTACTTATTAAAATGTTATAGGTGACCACTAAAAGGATAGATACTAAATGTTTAACTTCCAAATGATCAGAAAACAGGAAAATAAAGAAAACTTTGAATCTAACAAAGTCATGAAAGAGAAAAAGAATTAAGGAAAATAATCTTGAATAAAAAACAAAATAAATGATGCTAGAAATAAGTCCAAATGTGTCAGTAAACTCAATAAATGTAAATGAACTAAATCACCTCTCTAAAGACACAGACTTAAAAAAAATACAAAACAGATCCTAAAATTGGAGTTTTGACTAGACACCAAGATAAAGGGATGTGAAAATCCTAAATGAAGTGTCAGATTTGCAAAGGAAACAGTTGAGAACCAGTCCACTGACTTTGAACTCACACACTCAAGAATATGAGAATATAGATTTGTGGGGACAGCACAGATTTATGAGACATGTCTGTAGTGGAAGGGGTGTTTATAGCTGAGACCCTCCCAAGAGGGAAGGGTGGGAGGGGTGACACGTCCTTCACCCCAAGAGAATGGGCTCAGCTGTGGTTCTTGGAAGCTGTATAGGTCTGACGCTGAGGGCACGCTCTAGACTGATGACTTCCTCCTGCCCAGAGGGGTGGCCAGGTGCTTTCACAGGTGTGTGAAGGGTCCAAAACCAGAAGTGGTTAGACACAAGCAGCCCTCCTATACCACACGCTGGGCATACAAAAGAGCAGGAACCAGGGAGGGAGACAGGGGCAAGGGATAGACAAGAAACAGATAGGTATGCACATGCACATCCACACACATAGTGGCCATTTCAGGCTCTGCCCTAGAAGACCACCCAAAGTGTCTAGGGGACCTTAAGCAGCAGAAGCCATGGGAGAGTGGCCCCCTAAGGTCCAAGCAGAGAGGCAGCCAGAGGAGCAGACCCCAGAGGTCCTGCACAGAGGTACCAGTGAGGGCATGAACAGCTCTGAAGAACCTGGAAGTGCCCCACAGAGCTGTTTAAAACCCCTGCAGGACCCACAAAAAGGAAACACCCACCCCCCACACACTCCTCTCTTCTGTCCAAGGCTCTAGCCTGGCCGAGGGTGGTACCTCTGTGAGGGCTGTCAACCTCACAACCACAAAGCTCGCTGGGGGGACAGAGTGGTAAATGAATACAAACATTTCAAGCAACAGCTCAGTTGCATTTCTTTCTTTTTTTTTTTTGTATATTTTTTATTGGAGTTCAATTTGCCAACAGATAGTATAACACCCAGTGATCATCCTGTCAAGTGCCCCCCTCAGGGCCTGTCACCCAGTCACCCCATCCCTGAGCCCACCTCCCCTTCCACTACCCCTTATTCCTTTCCCAGAGTTCTGAATTGAGATGTGTTTGAGGTGGCAAACTCGAAGTCAGAGGTGAGTATGGGACCTGTCCAAGCCGTGACCACCAATAAACACACTTTAAAAAGACAAGGAACAAAAATAAAGTCCTGCCTTCACTACAGCATAAATTGTGTTTGTTGCACATACTAGTTACAAAATATTCAGCTACATAAAGTGCATGAGAGAAACACCCCAAATATCCCAGATCCAAGGAAACACAGGGTGAAAATAAAGAGATGAGAAAGATACATAAGCGATTGCTGAACAAAGAAAGCTTGACCGGCTTTATAAATATTAGAAGAAACTTTAAGGCAAAAAAGTATTATTAGGGATAAAGTGATCATTTTTAAGGATAAAAGCAAAAGCTCCCTGGGAGACGAATAATCTTCAATACACACACATGAGATAGGACAGCCTTACCACAATCAAAACAAGAATTGTATGCCAAAACCGTAACAACCATAACAAGTTGACAAATCCATAATCAAAGTAAAATATTCCAAAACACTTCTTTTACTAACAGATCAAGCTTTCCAAATATCAGCAAGAATAGAAAAGATTGAAACACTGTAATTGATATATGTGATAGAGATAGGCTAGAGATGGAGATTAGAGAGATGGGGATGGGTGTGGTGATAGAGACGGGGATGGGGATGGGGATAGGGATGGAGATGGGGTTGGAGATAGAGGTGGGGATGGACATGGGAGTGGGGATGGAGATGGGGATGGGGATGGGGATGGAGATGGGGATGGAGATGGGGATGGGGATGGAGATGGGGATGGGGATGGGGATGGGGATGAGGGTGGAGATGGATATGGGGATGGAGATGGGGATGGAGATCGAGGTGGGGATAGGGTAGAGATGGGGATAGGGATGGGGATGGGTGTGGAGACAGGGGTAGAGATAGGGATAGACTTGGGGATAGAGATAGGGATTAGGATGGGGATGGAGATGGGGATGGGAGTGGGGATGGGGATGGAGACCAAGAGAGAGGGTCTCCCAGGCTTCCACAGATACAGACTACGCGTTCTTTTCAAACGCATAAAATATATTTTTTAAATTTGAATACATACATAATGGATCGCAAAGGAAGTATTGAAAAATTCCAATGATTTGAAAACATGCACTCCACAATGATTTTATAAATAAAATTTTAAAGTCTGCTAAAATACACCCATACATTTGGAAACTAAATAGCACTTTTAAATAATTCATGGATCTGGAAGAAATTGTAATGGAGATTATAAATATTGAGAACTGAATGACAACAAAGGAACTGTACTCAAGAATCTGTGGGAAGTAGATGAAAGGATATAAGGAATTTATATTATATATACATTAGAAAACAAGAGAAATTTTAAATTAACAAGCTAACAATTCAATATGAGAATTTAAATATGAAAATCAATGTAAAATGATGGAAAAACAAACTAAGAAAATAATAAAGTTCACAATTATGGAAATAGTAAATCAAGAAGTAATAGGGAGAAACAGAAATCTCAAAAGCTGATTCTTTACAAAGGATTGATAAAAATACAAATTCTTTTCTTGATTAATCAAGAAAAAAGGCACAAATAAATATCAGAAATGAAGAAGAGGAAGAATCACTACTAAGTAGTGACCGAGGTACAAAAAATAAATGAACAATTTTTGGACAAATATATTTGAAATCTTATATACGGTGAACAATTTCTTTTAAAAAATGAAATTACTGAAGCTTCTCCTTTTATGAATATGCTCCAAATACTCAAAGAGGAGGGAAGACTATTTCCTTTATGAGGCAAGCATCCCTATGGTAACAAAACAAGATAAAGCAGGAACAATATGGAAAATTATAAGAAATCTTATGTACAGCGAAGGAAATGATCAGCAAAATAAAAAGGCAACCTGCAGAATAGGAGAAAATATTTGCAGACCGTACATCTGGTAAGGTGTTAATATATAAAATGTATTAGAAATTCATACAACTCAATGCCAAAAAGAACCAAAAAACACGACACCAAGTAATCCAATTGAAAAATGGGCAGAGGACCTGAATAAACAGTCTTTTTCCCAAAGACATACAAGTGGCCAACAGGTACCCGAAAAGGGAGCAACAGCACTCACCCATCACCAGGGCAATGTAAATCAGAACCACAACCCACCCGTTAGTTGGCTTTTATCAAAAGGACAAGAGGTCGGTGTTGGTGAGCAAACACTTACAAAGCAAAGGGAAACTTTGGGCGCTGTCAGTGGAAATGTAAACTGGGCAGCCAACATGGAAAACGGTGTGTATAGATAGAATGGTCATAGGGCCCAGCAACTGCACTTCTGGGCATATATTCTGAAGAAATCAAATCATCGCAGCATTAGTCACAGTAGCCCAGATCTGGAACCCTCCTAAGTCCTACGTGTCCACTGATGAACAAATGGATAAGGAAGCTGTGATGTATACCTCAAATGGAGTATTACTCCTCCATGAGAACAAAAGGAAACTCTGCCGTTTATGACAACATGGTGGAGAAATAGGAAAACATTGGACAACCGTTATAAGCATTCGGTTAAAAGATGAATAATTTCAGGGATGCCTGGGGAGCTCAGAGGTTGAGCATCTGCCCTTGGTTCAGGGTGTGATCCCAGAGTTCCAGGATCGAGTCCCACATCAGGCTCCCTGCATGGAGCCTGCTTCTCCCTCTGCCTGTGTCTCTGCCTCTCTCTCTCTTTGTCTCTCATGAATAAATAAATAAAATCTTTTTAAAAAAATGAATAATTTCAAGGAAAAAGATGAATAACTTCTGGGCTCTAATATTCAGCAAAGTCACTACAGTTAACAAATGGTATTGTATGCTTGAAATTTGCCAAGAGAGCAAATGTTAAGCAATCTGAGCACATCAAAAAAAAAAAAAAAAAAAAGGTAACGATGTGAGATAATGGATGTGCTAATTAACCTTATTAAGATCATCATTTCACCATATATATATATATATATATGCATGTAATCATCTCATTGTACACCTTAAATATACACAATTTTGTCAATTATGCCTCAATAAATCTGGGGAAGTTAGTTAATTAATTTTTATAAAGGACAATTATGAACACAGACTCAAAATACTAAATAAAATACTGGCAAATAGAAAACCCTAATGCATGTGAGAAAAAACACAAATCATAAGCACGGTAGATGTATCTCAGGAATTTAAAGGTGGTTTAACATTAGAAAATCTAGTAATGCGATTTGCTGTAAAAACTGATCGAGGAAGGAAAAATCATGATCACCTCAATAAATGTAAAAGAAGGCATTTGATAATACTAACTAATCAGCATTAAGGGAAAGAATTATTGCAAAAGTATGAACAGAAGGTCATTTCTTAGTCTATTAATAGGTACCTACCCGAAACCTTCCAGAGACAGTCTAGTGGGAACACACTGACATTTCTCATTAAGTCTCCAAACTGGGGGACATGCTGCCAAACAACTGCCTGGATCCTTCCAAATAATCACGAAACCCAAAACGGGAGTGGGGGGCAGGGAACTGCTCTCAATTTAAAGACATTACAGGGGCACCTAAATGTAGGGTGTGAGCCTGGATGGGAGCCTGGAGCAGGTGAAAAACAGCTGCAGGGACCTTCTCCGGACACCGGCAACCTCCTCTCACCTCTGCCCACGCAGAGGAATACCCCAGTCTTTAGTTTATTGATTTATATATTAGATTTATTTAATTTATTGATTTATACACCAAACGCGCTTCCCATCAAAATCCCAAAGAATGTTGCCTTCCTGAAAATTTTCAGGCGGTCCCTCAAAATAACCAGGATGAGGATGAGCTCCTGCAATGACGATGTAGCATAACGAAGAGAAGGGGCGGCCTTACCCGGTGGGAAGACGGACCCTCACCCAGAGAATCGGAGCCCGGTATGGCCCTCCTGGCTCCCGGCCTGCCCTGGGCCCCTCCATCCTGCACAGGCCCCCCTCAAGGGGCCTGGGGCCAGGGCCCCCCGTCAACGGCCCCGACGCCAGCATTTCAGAAGTGCCCAGTGAAATGCTACAGTCCCGGGGGAAGAAGGCACAAGCCACAGTGCGCGGGTGTGCGGAGGGACGAGGGTCTCCATCTGCCCCCGTCTTCCGCTGTCCCCAGGGCGAGGACGGAAGGTCGCTGGGGCTCTCTGTGCACCAGCTGCTGTACCAGGCGGGGGACAGGCCATCTGGATCTCTTACTGCTGCTTCCGTGGAAAGAAACTAAGCCCAGAACCAAGTCAGCGAAACGGAGATGAGCCCGGCCCTGTCTTGGAGGCCCTGCCACTTTGTCACCTTGTCGTCAAGCATCATGTCCCTTGGACTCTTGTCCTGTGGACTCCTTTGCCGCAGGGGCGAGGGGGTTGCACAGCACGAGTGTACGGGGCACCCCTAGACGCCCGTGGCTGGGCTCCCTGGGGCTGTGTCAAGCCTCGGCCTGCGGTGGAGGCTGGGGGAGAGGCTCCCGGGCTTTCCCGCCAAGGGCCACCTGAAAGGGACCCAAAGCTGAAACATCTACGGTCCAACAATCAAGCTGGCTCGGGCGCCAAGTGAGCACCCCGCCCCTCCTCATCCCAGGAGCCCTGGGCCTGCGCCTCTCCTGGAACGGCCTTGGCTAGGGAGACGGGAGCCTCTGTGTTCCCAACGCGAAGAATCCTGCATGACAAGGAATCCAGAGAAGGAAGATTCAGAGGCCCAGAGAGGAGGGCGAAGAGATTTGGCAAATACTCAGGGAGGTTCCAGCCGAGCTGGCCCAAGGCTGGGAGAGGGGAGGACACATTTGTCTCTTCCAAAGTATTCAGACCAAAGAGCTTTATTCTCCAACAACAAATCCTTCAAGGGAAAGCCCCTCATCTCCGAGGCACGCATGGGATTCCTGTTAGCATTCATAACTATTTTCCCCACCACTCTGATGAGGTGGTTCCTGTGAAACCTTAATCTCCTCCATGTGGCCTCCTACTTGGCCAACTTTTCAGCTAAAAATAAAATCTATTCATCAACAAATACTTTAATATTGACTGTGTTGCCTGAGTGCAGGCTGGTTACCAGATCACAGTACCCGTGTACAATAAAACGCCGTTTGTAGTGAAGTATTAAATCAAATGACACTCAGAAACACACGCTTCCCTGGAGCCTTTTTTTTTTTTCTTATGTGTGAAACTTAATGGAGATTAGTTGTGAAGCTTTTGCATCCAGAATGGAGAACAGGGCCTTTCTGACCTAGAGATGAGTGTTCTCCTCCCTGCTTCTTCACCCCCAGCTGGGACCCCACCTGGGCCACACTGCTGTAGGGGTGTCCTCCGGGGCTGAGGATACCGATTCCACAGACACTCATGAAGAGTAGTGATGGATCCTCACTTCCATGGTTTGTCATGGAAAGCCCAGCCTAACCTGTTCTCAAGAGGAAGCAGAGTCAGGACCCTGACTTACCTTCCAATACAGGCCGTGTTTCTCTTTCAAATTCCTTTTCCATGAAAAGGAAGGTCTATCTTTCCTTTTACAGAAGGTCTGTAAAAGGTCTATCAGAAGGTCTATCTTCATTGACTCCTGTGTGTTTCTGGGTCTGTCCCCATTGGCTGCCATGTATCTCCGGGTCTGTCCGCATTGGCTGTCATGCATCTCTAGGTTTGTCTCTGTTGGCTGTCATGCTTCTCTGGGTCTGTCCCCATTGGCTCTTATAAGTTCATCCAACTTACATTTGTGGAGGACCCAGTCTGGGGCAATCCCCCTGCTGAAGGGTAGGTGCCAAGTGCAGGGTCCTAAGAGAGCCCTGCCTGTGAGGTGTTCCCGGTCTAGTTGAGGGGGAAGTAGGTGAACAAAGGAAAGGTAACAAGGAAGTGCAGTAACCCTGGGAGGGAAATAATTTTGCCCCAAGACGGGGGAAAGGAGCGCTAGCCCAGCAGGCTCCCCAAAGCACAACACTGGAGTTGGTCTCAATGGATCCTTTACACTGCATTTTATTTGCACATCAAGAATCATTCTAGGGATCCCTGGGTGGCGCAGCAGTTTAGCACCTGCCTTTGGCCCAGGGCGTGATCCTGGAGACCCGGGATCGAATCCCACATCGGGCATCCGGTGCATGGAGCCTGCTTCTCCCTCTGCCTGTGTCTCTGCCCCTCTCTCTCTCTCACTGTGTGCCTATCATAAATAAAAATAAAATTTAAAAAAAAAAGGAATCATTCTACCTGAGATATCCTGCATTCTTTCTCTGCTGGGTTATTAGTTTCTTTGTTTTTACTTTTTATTTGATTGCATTGTCACTACAGAAGGATTACAAATTCTTCTTTTTTTTTAAGATTTATTCATTTATTTTAGGGAGACAGTGATGGGGGGAGGAGCAGAGGGAGAGGAATAGACTCTCCGGCAGACTCCCCACTGAGCAGAGCCCCAGGCAGGGCTTAATCTCACTACCTGATCATGACCTGAGCTGAAATCAAGAGTGGGATGCCAAATGACCGAGCCACCCACATGCCCTAGCATTACAACTTCTTAAGGGTAGGAGCCTAACCCACTTTCCCAGCTCCCCACCAACACCCGTGTGAATGCTACTGAATCATGGTGGTTGACTTGGCCATGCTAGGAACGAGGAAACCTTCAAATTTTTCATCTGTGGATTGGACAAATTTGGGTTTGACTTTGAGAATTGACATAAGCAAATGAAGGCTATTTTTTTTTTAGTTTGATTTTGGGCCATCAAAAGATCTTTTGAGGGAGAACCATTTGGGGGAAATAACCTTCTTGCTTAGTAATTGTTCTAAGGAGTAACTCAAAAGCAGAAGCACAGGCCTGCAGGAGAGAGCAAGCAGGCACTGGGGTAGTGCCAACGGCAATACGCTAGGTGGGGGAGGCCTTACCAGTGATATCTCAGTGTTGCCAAGGAGTTTCCACAGGCATCAAGATGTGCCCAACGTGAGAATCTTGACAAAGGACAAAGCTCAGAGAAGGGGCATGTGTAGGGCTCTGATACCACTGGAGAGGCCCTGACTGTCCCCAAGTGTTCCCGGCTGCAAGCCTTACCATCCCCTGGCACTGAGCAGTTTTGTAGCTGGTCACTAGGCAACTAGGTAGGTCAAGCCACAGTGTGCTGTGTCTGCTGGCTCCCCAGAGCAGGGGTGGGTTTATTTGCTGCTCACTATGGTGATGCTGGGTCCTTGGCCTGTCTCCTCCCTGGAAGATGGTGAATGCAGCACAGCCCACTCCATGTGCAGCCACCGTCTAGGCCCGTGGTGCTGCCCAGTGGACACGGGGAACAGGAACCAGTGCCACCTGCTATGTTTCTGCTGCTTGCTGGGTGGTGAGTAATACAGAATGAACTGATGGGCTCAGACACAGGAAGGGTCCGTGACTATTCTGGCACCTGTGGAGTTGTGGCAAGACAACCTCTTGCTCCCATGGTCATCTCCTTTGGGGTCTTGTTACTCCTTGTCATCTTTGGTGAGCCTGTGCTTCTTCCCCACAACTGTGGGTCCAGGTCCTGGCAAGGGGAATGAACCAGCCAAAATAGTCCATCTTTACAGAAAAGACAAAGGATGGAAGGGTGGAGAGCCAAAAAGTAGAACGTTGTAGGAGATCCCTAGACAGGGACCAGAAACTGGCTCTGCTGGTGGCCTGGCCCAAGCTCTTTAGTCCACATGCCTCTGTTTCCCCACCTGTTCAATGCACAAGTTTGGTCAGGGAGGCCCAGGCCCTCCTTGGGGCTGCGTGTTAGGACTGCATCTGAGCATGATGCATCCTACCCATTCCCGCTGAGGAAGAACAGGAATCGGTGGCTGGTGAGCCTGATGGGAGTGTTTATATATTTCTAAAATGTTCATGACTGGCTAAATGGTGGGAGCCCAGACCCCCAACCCTAGGCTTTTTACACCGTGTGGTTGTGGGGTGGGGGATGATTCTGATGGTTATCGGCTCCTCCTGCCTATAGAAGAGGGATGAGCAGTGCTGGAAACCCAGACACAGGTGGGTGGGCAGGGGACGGGCCATCAGGCACAGTGACCTCCAGGGCAAGATGTGAGAGGACACGAGCACATGTGACCGCCTCCTGGGCCAGCACCTGCCCCCTGACTGAGCCCTCCTGCTTTTCACAGTGGCTGCACCCACCTCCTCCCCACAGCCCACTCTGACTGCCTACGTTCCACGAGCAGAGGCTCATCCTTCAAGTGTGACCTCTCCATACCTGTGCCTTCCCCATCATGGGATGACTTAGGTCTCCATGACTAGATGCAGTGTTGGTCAGGGTCAAGGCACAAGTATAGACCATGCATCAAGCCTGCTAAACCTGCAGGCAGGGGGACTCCCAGGGTACTTCTCCATCAGAGCGTCTGCCAGCGGCTCCTGGGAGCTCTTACTGACAAGTCCCATTGCTGATTCCTACTCACCATGAAATCGGAGAAACACCATCCCAGAGGGGTCAATCTTTAGGTATCCCTGTATTTCTGGAGCCACACATAATCCTTGACATCAGCTCATTTTCGGTGATGGTTTTGGTTTTTTGTTGTTCGGTTGCTTTTTTTTTAAGATTTTATTTATTTATTCATGACAGACACAGAGACACAGGCAGAGGGAGAAGCAGGCTCCATGAGGGGAGCCTGATGTGGGACTCGATCCTGAGACTCCAGGATCACGCCCTGGGCCAAAGGCAGGTGCTACACCAGTGAGCCACCCAGGCATCCCATCGGTGATGGTTTTGAATTAAGGTGGAACAGGGTGTCATTCTACACACTGGATGGTAAGATCCCCCCACTCACCTTTGTCACAGAGTTCCAAGGACATCGACAGGACATCAGAGGATTCCCCTCATCAGGAGCTGGCTGGCACAGAAGAAAAGGCCCACATGCACTGCTGTAGGAGAGTCAGACCCCCATCCCAGTCACCCCATGGTGAGGCCTGCTGGCCAGCAAGCTCACCACCCACACAGCCTTTCAAATGAATAGACAGCCATTGGCCATTCATTTGAGTGAAGCATTTAACATGAGGCACAGAAACCAAAATCAATAAAAAGACTTTTAAAAAGAACTCAGAAGAAACACATAAACCAAAAGGCAGAATATAATTCAAGATAAAAATAGTTGATGCCCTTAGAGAAATAAGAGAAGCTCTGGCACCCATGAAACAGGAGGTGATGCTGAAAACAGGGAATGGAAACATGCTAGCAGAACTTTCCAAAGGGGATATTTGAAGTTGGGGAAATCCACCGGAATGTGGAGCAAGAAATACTAGTTGAAAAATAAGAGAGGAAAAGCTGAGACTTTTAGAAAAGCAGCCCAGGGATCCCTGGGTGGCGCAGCGGTTTGGCGCCTGCCTTTGGCCCAGGGCACGATCCTGGAGACCCGGGATCGAATCTCACATCGGGTTCCCAGTTCATGGAGCCTGCTTCTCCCTCTGCCTGTGTCTCTGCCTCTCTCTCTCTCTGTGACTATCATAAATAAATAAAAATTAAAAAAAAAAAAGAAAGAAAAGCAGCCCAACAACATCTAACTAATTGGAATTGTAGAAGAGAGCAAAGAAGGAAGAGGTGATTATCAAATAATTATTTCAAAACCTTTCCCACAACTAAAGAATATGAATTTCCCAACTGAAGGAGCCCACCAAGCGCCCGGCACACTGGCTGGAGGAAGCCTCATACCGTGAGAATCACTGACGTGTTTCACTGGGGATAAAGAAAAGCCCAGAACGTTTTGAGAGAGAAGGAACTGGTCACTGGAAGAGATTGGAACTGAGAGTGGTGTAGGCTTCTCTACAGCAGCGCCAGAAACAAGAGGAAAGTGTCTGGACTCCCAACCGCACTTTGAATCACATGTGGGAACAGGATAAAGAAATTTGCAGACCTTCAAGGCAGCAGAAAATGTACTTCCCGTGAACCTTTCTTGGGATCTTCCATGGAATGAAGGGATTAAACCAAATGGAGGAAGATACAAAATCGATGAAACGGAGAAGCCCACAAGGTAGCAGGGCAAAGGGGGTGCATCAGACGATGGTGAGGGGATGCCCCGCAGTGAACGATGTGCAGAGGCTGCAAGAGCTCCAGACTAAGCAGATGGTCAGAGGGCAGGGGGACGACACCGAGACAGAAGAGATTATAGAATGTGATTGACCATATTGAACGAGTTTTAGAGTTTGTAGCAAGGTTCAAGGTTGAATTTAAAATAGGTACATTGAAAAACAGATTTCAATGTGGGGAGGAGATAGCAATTAGTAACTGCAAGGAAAGGAAAAGTGTTGGCCTGGGAGAAAAAAAAAAGAATGTATACTTTGGTACAAGTGCCTTAATTGTGAAAAATATTTTCATGAGCATAAGAACAAACAACAAATACTGATTTGACCAAAAATTGTGCACAGACTCGGTGATGAAGGGCTGGGAGGCTGAGAAAGAGAGTGTTCTTTCCACAGCAACATAAGCATATTACTTAGAAACAGCTCAAAGAATGATGAAGGCCTTCCTCGGGGTGCTCACAGAGACGGCAAAGGGCAGGGGGAGTCTTGTTTGACCTCTAAAAACCAAGTATTTCCTTTACTTTGATTAGAAAGTGTTGGAGTTTTTTTTAGAGACAAAAAAAAATTAGGCCACCCTGAGGCTTTTTTATTATATGACAAAATGCCTGAAATTTGAAAAGTATCAAATTTTAAATCTTTGAGGGGAAAAAAGGTTGTGAGCAGAGACTCCTCTACCAAGCTACTGTACCACATGAAAGAAATTACGAGACATTTGGAGATCTGGATTCTCAAGAATTGTTCTACACACACACACATAGTCCCTTAAAAATTACATGAATGTATCCATAGTTGAATGATTAAGAAGTCCTCAAAACCGAGAGTCCAAAGGTCTAGAAAATATGTATTTTCAAAACTTTCAGAGATCAATGAAAGTAGTTTTCAAAAAAAAAAAACGTGTTTCAATGAGTAATATTGGAACATTTATTTAAAAAATAATGAAAATTTTGCAATTATTCTTGGAGAAGTTGCTTATGTTCTGAAATTCAATAATAATATTTTGGATCAAGCCCCAGAACATAGCACTACAGGTTAAAAGGAAGGATGAGTGCACACAGGATTTTTGACATACATAAGTAGAGGAGCTTGGTACAAATAAGGTTGGTAGAACCTTAAATGGGAGTTTGTGCTCCTTTCGGGGCTTTTTATAACAGCTCAAATGAAAATAACCAATATGTCCCAACACAAAGGATCGGATCAATCCGGATGATAATCTAATTGTTTTTTCTGGTTTTGTCTTTTTTTTTTTTTTTAAGGTTTTATTTACTTACTCATGAGAGACCCAGAGAGAGAGGCAGACACAGGCAGAGGGAGAAGCAGGCTCCCTGCGGGAAGCCCAGTGCAGGACTCGATCCCTGGACCCCGGGGTCTCGCCCTGAGCTGAAGGCAGAGGGTCAACTGCAGAGCCCCCCAGGCGCCCCTATAAATTAGTGCTCAGAATCTAGCCCACAGCGAAAACAGGAGTCACCAAAATATAATGTCCCGTTTTCAGAAAATGTAGATGCACCCCCAGGAACAAGGCCAGGAGAGCGTCCCCCCAACGTGTTCCCCAAAATTCATAAGTCGCTTCAGTCTTCTCCTTTGTGATCCTTCTGCATTTTCCGTGTTGTCTGCACGGATGTTGCTTTACCTCCGTCAGGAAGATAAAGCAAAGCGGGAGTCGGGTGAGTGCGCCCCTCGGACCCCAGAGAGGCGAGGGTGCAGCCGACCCTGAGCCGTCTGGAGCCTTCCTCTTCTCTTGGGACGCTTGCTTCCCTCACTCTCCTCTAGAAGACCCGAAGGAAGTTCCAGCAGGTGCACTTGGTCGTGACACCTCGGTCGTGGCCGACAGGTGGCCTTGGGATGGCCTGGGGGAGCCGTGGGCTCGGGTGGGCGGCAGGAAGCAGATTGCCGGGGGATCGGTGAGGGAGCCGACGCGCTGGGTGGGGTGGGTCCGGGCCAGGCTGTTCGGGAGCATCGGGAGGCACCTGGGAGCACAGCCGACACCTGGGGTCTTGTTCCCGAGCCCGGATCACAGGGCGTGGATCATAGGACGCGGTGGGGCCCGGTGAGGCCTTCAGGCTAATGCCTCCCTGCACTGCCTCTTCCTTCCCGTCCCCGTCCCTCCCTCGATTGCCCGATGAGGTGGTGACGCTGCCTTCCTTGCAAAGGCTGTTGCAAATGCTAAAGACCCATTACTTTAAATTATTGGAGATGCTTAGGTCTAAAGTGGGAGTTTATGCCAGTGGGGATATTGCACCTTCAAAGTCGTTGAGTCGGCTGGAAAGGATCCCTCACAGGTGATGTTTCCTTGATGGGGTTTCCTAGGCCCTCGGAGTCTGTCTGAAGTGAAGTGGTCCCTGCCGGGGTCTTCTGGGGGGAGGAATGGCACAGCCCGGGCCGTCAGCCTCCCCAGCTCTCCGTAGGTAAATCACACTGGGGTCTGGAACAGTCATGCTTCCTTAGGGACCGTTGTTAGGCTGAACTTCACACTGGAAGGCCAAGAATTAGAAGGTTTCCTGCAAAAGTGAAGAGCAAGTGCCCCCAGCTGGGCTGACCAGAGACATTTCCATTCTTCCCCTCCAAGGAACTGGGACTGGGCCTGGGGCTGGGCTGGGCTGGGCTGGGGCTGGGCTGGCAAGACCCCTCCTGGGCTCTGGGCTTCCCAAGACTCGAGGCTCTGACAGCCAGAAACTTGGCCCACACTGAGGGGGGTGGGGGTGCTGCACCTGGTAAAGGTTGCCCAGAAATGTCATTCCTCTTGGACAATAGCGGAATATTTGCCTCTACAGAGGTTGAAACAGAGCTAGTTTCCAAAACTGCTTTACAAAAGGAAAGTAAAAATGTGCCCCTTGAAAAGAAATCCTATCAACCCAACTGCAGATTGGTGGTTGCGGGGGGCGAGGGGGGCTGCAGGGAGGGGGAAGGAGGAGAAACTGCTTAATGGCTCATGGGCTTTCCTTTGGAGGGATGGAAACATTTTAGAAGGAGGTGGAGGTGGTGGTTTCACAATGGTGTGACCGGATTCAACGCCAGTAAATTGCTTGCTTTCAAAATGGTTTGATTTTATGTGATACACGAATCTCACCTCCATAAACTATTTTTAAAATCATTTCAAAGTGCTCTCCCCTCTGGCTTGCAAGACTCATCAACTTTGGGTGAGCGGGGTGGGACTGTGTGGTGTATGCTCCGGCACCTTCCAGCCTGGGTGGAGGCGGGGGGGGGGGGGCCCCTTCCCAGCTCCGCTCCGAAGGGGTTGGATGGCCGGCTGGGGCGGGGAGCCCAGCGATGCTGCTGGGCCAGTGAGGCCAGAGAACGGTTCTTCTTTTAATAACCCATACATTTTTCTGGCTCATAAAGTAATATGATGAAAAAATATATATATATAATAAAGAAAATAAAAACCATTCATCATTTTACTACTTAGAAATGACATCTTATATACATCTTGATGTATAGCCTTTTAACCTCTTTCATATTTATATATATACTTTTTAAAGTGCTTTTGGATTTCCCCACTTTATTAACCAATTTCTTGTGTTTGGACTGTTGTGTGCAACATCACGCCTCAGCTTACGGATACCTCTCTCCCTCCCTCTCAAGATGTGCGTCCCCGGGTGGGAGCAGAAAAGTGGGATGATCTTTGAAAATCCTGCCATTGAGATGTACTCTTTTACAGCTTTAAGTTTTTCTCTTCCTTCCTTTGCCTTTGTGATTTTAACTTTAAAAAGTACCAGTCTTCCATCTTTATTTTCTGTTCTTGGACTTTCAGAAAGCTCAACACATGACGTGTGTGTGTGTGTGTGTGTCTGTGTGTGTGTGTGTGTGTGTGTAGCTAAGTGAAAGGGAGGAAGTCTGGAATAATTATTTGAACTTGGTTCTTCTATAAATTTTTCAGTAAGAAATAAGTCTGGTTTCCCTTGACAGGAATTTGCACGTTTGTGAGGAGCTGAGACTGTGAGTTGAAGGATCAGCTCTCGGCAGACTTGGTGGCAGGAGTCCCCCCCCCCCCCCTGAGTGTACCTGGGCCCCTGGAGACCTGGCTCACATGCGTGGGGCGTGGGCCTGCCAGCGCTGTCAACCGTTGGAGGACACTCCCCAGATCCACCTCTCCTTTTGGGCTCATTTCCAACTCTTCAGGCCCCTCTCTCAGCTTCCTGGTGTGTTGTGCACCACCACAGCCCCCAATCCAAGTGAGACACTGTCACCATAGTACACTGTCACCAAGAGGCAGCTGAGGAGGTCAGTCCCACCCAGGTGAGTGACTAAGTCCCCTCTCGCAGGGTCACTTCTCTCCAGCACTGGACAGAGAAATGACTAAAACAAATAAATCTCAAACAGTGAGGCCTAAAGCACCAATGAGAGGTCCATGGGATGGCTACTACGGGGCAGCACCAACTGACCTAGAAGCTGCCCATCCTCCCTGCCTGGTGAGGGTGGGGGCTGCCGAGTGGACATTATAAGAAACCCCCACAGAGAAGGGAGTCCTTCTCAAAGAGCTTAGAAGCTCCATGTGCCGAGCTATCTGCAATGGATTGTCCCCTATTTGTCATCCTGGGTGGCTCTCCATAGCTTTCAAATATACTGAACAAATCAATGTCGTCAATATCTTCTGAAAGTTTCCCCCCAAAATCCCAGTGTTGCCCTTTCTTCTGTTTGGCATAAAAACTCTGCTTCTGAAAAGCAGACAGACTGCAGGCTCTCCTGGCACTCGTTCCCCACCTGCCTCACGGCTGATGCCCAACGAGTCCCTGCCAGCCTCCGTGTGCTGGAGACGACTCTGGCTGGGACAGACCTACACAGACCCAGAGCAGATGGCAGCGAGCCCCTCGTGGTGTTAGTGGGGCTTTGGTAAAGTTCTGTTGGAGCCAATATCTCGGACGGAGGCTTTAACTGAGGAGCTGCCTCCTGCTAAACCCAAATCTTAGCCTTGGCATGCAGTCCTCCCCTGTGCAGGACAATCTCATCCGGAGTTCCATAACTTCACGTCATACATGCTCCCTACAGGGCAGCAATCTGACCTCCTCTTGGTGAGAAGAACTCATCGGTCTCTCCAGCCAGGAGAGTAGTCATGCCCGGAACCCAAGAGTACTCTTTGGGGGTACCTCACAGCACCGTTGTGCCCAACAGTTAAGGTTAACATAAAATTACAGCAGCCAAAGAAAAGGCTACGTGATCGAGGATTCGGAGCCTTTGTGGATAAAATCTGAGTCACTCCACTAGGTAGGGAACCCCTTCTACATAAGGGTAGGGAATATGGTCTAGATGATTAAAAAAGGAAGCCATAGATATTGACTATGGCCTCATGACCCATTGCAGACGTGAGAACTTTGGCCACTTTGCATGTCTTCTCTTTGTTATGTGGTTAAATGTGAGAACACTTTCTTTTCCTCTGTCCCCATGAGCGTCAATATTTTATATACAAGTTGTCACAGGTTAATTTTATAGTTGGGTCTTTAAGGAACAGGATATTCATTGGGGTTGTGCCACCTTCTTTCCAAGAAGGTCTTAAGTGGGGGGTATTTTTCCTCCAGGTTTCTTCCTCTGGTCGCTGCTGCAGCCCCAGAAGCAGTGCTTGCTCGTACACCTGCTTCATCCTCTGCCCCATTCTCTTTAGCTCATAGTAGGTAACCTCTTTCACTAGCGAGCAATTCTTATGTTAAATGTTCTCCGATCAAATTATTGGTGCTTTTCTGTCTCCTGCCAGGACCCTGGATGATACGTTATTACGGTATTATGCAATGATACATATACAGTATCATAGGATGGTGTCACATACATGGAAACTTGAAAAATATATATATAAACCTCCCCAAATGTACATTAAAAAATAGAGAGAGAACAAAAAAATAGGCCACATAAGGAAAGACAGTTTATAAAGACAATCTGGTAAACAGAGGAAACACATTAATCATATTAAATAAATGTAAATTGCCTTAACTCATCTACAAAAGGAAAAGATTTTGAGCTTGACCAACAAAGACAAATCCAACACTGTGTAGACAGGAGACACATCTAAATCAAAGACATTTAGGAAAAGTAAAACTGTGGACAAAGACGTACCAAGCAAAGGCAAATAAAAAGAAAGCAGGGATCGTAATCTTGGTATCTAACAAGATAGAATTCAGACAACACTAAATCAGAAGAGACAAAGTGTCACACTTTATAACACTTCAGTGCATAATCTGCAGTGAAGATGTACATATCAACAACATAAGCAAAAACCTAAGAGAAGTAAAGAGATAAATAAAAATACATAACAGGAAAATGTAACACACCCCTCTCAGTAAAAGCTAGGCCAAGTAGAAAAAAATAATACAGAAGCGGATGACCCAGACAACATAACCAATAAGTAATAAGTAGATTTTATACACATATACTGCAGAATGTACGTTCACGTGCACATGAAATGGCACAAAAACTCAATGCAACCCAAAGAATAAAACTTATACAAATAAGCATTCTCTGACCATCAGCAAAACTACAGACTAATAACAAGATCAAAAAAGAAAACACCCTATCTAGAAAAAGTTTTAAAATGCTATTTAAAAATTCTTGAAGCAAGTAGAAAGTACAGACTGACACTGTAGGTTTTCTGGAGAAGAATAATGAAAATGTGGCATATATGAATCTGTTGGCATATGGCTAAAACAGCCCCCAAATAAAATGTATATTATTAAATCTATGTGTCTATCAATAGGAATGAAAATAAATGAAATAAGTACCCAATCCAAAAAGTCTTAAAGAGAAAAAGAAGTATAAAGTAAGCCCCCCAAATTAGATGACGATAAAATCAGAAATTAATGAATTGGGGGGGGGGGGCGGAATATAGACTAAAGCTAAACCTAAAAGCTGGTTCTTTTAAAATCTAAACAAAATAGACAAGTCGCTAGCCGTCCTAATTGAGAACATGATGAAAGCGACAAAACACAAGTCTGAAATTCTGTGCAAACATATTTGAGGACCTAGATGAAATAACTAATTTTCCAGAAAAGTACAATATACCAAAAATTAACCTTAGTAGAGCCAGAAAGCTTAGCCAAGCAAATCAACCCAGAAGACACAGGAGAACGAAGGTGCCTCACTCAAGACACATTGTGGAAAGATGGTCTCACAGGAGAATTCTATCAAACCTTTAAAAATTAGATAATCCCATTCTCACATGAATTAGTCTAGACCCTACACGGTAAAGAAAACCTCTGAAGTCTTTCCAGTAAGCAAGCATAATGTTAATTCTCAAATCTGATATAAAATACCCCAAAAGAGCAAACTACAGACCAATCTCACTTGTGAGTATCAAGGAAACGTCCTAAATACACTGTTAGCGAACAGGAACCTAAAGTCAATCTGTTTAAATAAACCTGAATTTGTCCTGAACTTAAAATCGGAAATAACAGAATGGATTCATGATGCATTCCATCCTTAAAAACAACAGCAACCTAAAAAAATTACTGGCTCGGCTGAAACTCCTGGACACAAAGACCGTCCAGCAGCGCTGAGCTCCAAGGGCCCACGGATCTCCCAACACCACGTCCCACTGAAAGAAGCCAGGATGTCTCGGAGAAATGGCCGAGTCTGGGTCTGGGGTGGGAAATGGAGGGGACGAGCCTGGAATGTGTCCTGGCAGCCAGAAGCCAGGACGGTCTCAAGACCACTTACATGGGGCCAACGGGGCCGGGAGAGGCTCCCACTGCCCAAGATGAAACATCTGGATCATCAATAAAGGGAAAGCTGGGATGGATTGGAACCCACCAGGAATATTTACACCTACGAGTTTAGGATGACACCTTTAAAAACTCAGGGGTCAGCTTTTGAGGAGGCCAGCTAATCAAAGCATTAGTTTGCAAGCTACGAAAAAAGGGAGAGAATCAAGCATCTATCCTGCTTTTTATATACAAACTCCTCCTCATGGCAACTGAGGGGAAGTTTCTTTGTACAGAGATACTCTAACTAATTAAGTAAATAAATTATAGAAAAAGAAAGTGACAGGGACACCTGGGTGGCTCAGCGGTTCAGTGCCTGCCTTCCGCTCAGGGCATGATCCCAGGGTCCGTAGGGGGCCTGGTGTCTCCCTCTGCCTGTGTCTCTGCCTCTCTCTGTGTGTCTCTCATGAATAAATAAATAAAATCCTTCAAAAAAAGAATATGACCACATTACAATCCCTCATGAAGTAACAGATGTAGCAATGATCGTCTACACCTGCTAGCATCTCAGAGAGGCAACCAGGCAGGATGTGCCTGCGATTGATGAAGACACATCCATTTATGACGGATTATTGTCCAAAGGGCCCATTTGAAACCCGAAGGCTGGTCCACATCTTCCAATGCCAAGCGTATGAGTTATTGGCCGTCGGCCACGTATGGGGTGGACAAGAGAAGGGCCATCTTTTATTTACTACTTCTTCTTTACTTTCTGATTCAAAGAGATTTTAGGGTGCTGTAGGATCCTACATGTGGTATGGCCACAGCTGAAAGAAATAAGTTGCGTGGTTGGGTTTCAAAGTTCCAGAACCCCATGAGATAGGTGTTCTTTGAGGCATTTTACAGATAAAGACAATGAATTCCCTAAAGTCTACAGCTAGTTAACAGCAGACCCAGGATTCAAAGCCAGAACTTTTTTCCATTCAAGTATGAGAGCTTGCCCATACCCCGAGTTTCCTGAATAGGGAAAGTTGCTTAGGATTTTTCAGCTCCCCAGAAATGCAAGCGCCTCGGGCCTTCTTTCCACAGCAATGGGAAAGATCACGAAATCATGAAAAAAAAAATACGTTCACAAAAAATTTGTGAAGTTGGCATTTTATTTATAGATTTTAAAATCCCATGTCTCTAAAGGATAAGCATGTTTGTCTTGCAAAGCCTAGCTTCGTAGGAAAAACAAACAAAACAAAACAAAATCTTGGAAACATGTGTGTTGCCCTTAAGAACAAACAGTAATCATTGTTGCTACAGTCATGGAAATTCTGAATGTCTTCACCAATGCATAATTCAAACACATCTGAATATATTTTGTTTAAAAGTTCCCCCCAAAGTTGTCTCCTACTGGTTGATATCTTCAACATGTCCATTTCTTTGATTTTTAGCAATTGGCTCTTAGCATTACATAGGAATGGGAGGAGGAGGATTCGAGGTGAATTAATGAATTCCCTGAGATGTTGCATGTGTCTTTGTTTTCCGAGAATTTCTTTAAAGCGGTACGGGTGTCGACAAAACGGGTTGCTTTTATACGTGATACGTAGCGTGCGGTGACCCACCAGAACCAGCGTGGTCACGAGGAGCAAGCCATGCTTCTTGGCTCTCTGCAAATACGCATCCTCGCGGTGTGTTGTGAGCCTGGGGTAACCTGAAAGGCAACCGGAGGGGGTGCTGGCTCCTGGGCTCCAGCCGGTAAGGATTCAGCGGGTGGACCAGTCAAGGCCCAGCCAACCACAGCACCAGGTTGACCGGTTCAATAAGGAGCCCGAAAGCGCTCTGTTCCACTTTTCTAGACTCGTGGCTGTGAGCTGATCAGGAAACACCTCGAGGCCAGGCTTTACCTTGAAATCACGGTGCCCGGGGACACGCAGGGGACAACACAACCTGGAGGGATGCAATCTCCCAGAAAAGCAGAGCTGTCCAGAAAACTCTCCTTTTCAACTTTCTCATCTAAATATTTTAGTTCCCGTCTCTGCCTTAATTTCTATAGGAAAAAGGTCCCGGACACGCTACAAGATAACCACGCTTCCTGGGCGAGCCCGAGGAGCTGGGGGGTGGCCCTCCCAGCGCTGAGCAGACGCTGCGGAAGGAGTGCGCGTCCGGGGGGAGGCATCGGAGTCTTCTTTCCTTTAACGCATCCTCAGGGTTAAGGTCTGTTCCTCATGCTTTTCCTGTCTCTCCTACAGCATAGAAGGCACTGAATTTTCTTTTCTGTTCCTTTGAAGGCTTCCAACACTTGAATTCAAATAGTTTCAAGATCTCCTGCCTATACACGGAGTTCTGAACGTCGTCGGATATGATGAACCTTCCCACAAGCATCAGGTTCAAGGTGAGACGGGCCAGGAAATGCTATTTTAACAAGAGCTGAAAGGCGGGGAGAAGTTAGTGTCCAGAACTCAGGCTGCCAAGAGCTGTCGGGGGCAAACCCCGACGATGAAAAGACGCTTTGTTTTTATTCTCAGTAACATCAGGCGGCTGAGCACATCTTGCTCAGACTTCCCGGAAGACTGAGAAAATTCACCTGCCAATGGGATGGAGCCGAGAAAAGTCTGAACCTCAGAGGGGCGGTTTGCCAAAGGTCTCGGGAAAAGGAAAACCGGGTAGTTCAAACACAGTTCTGAAGTGTTCCTAAGTCCGGAGTTTCTGTAGACAGAGAGCCCGGGGAGCGCGTCCTGGCCGCAGGGATGTAAACGCCGCTCGTCCCGCTCAAGCCAGCCGGCCGGGCCTGTAAGGAGAGGGCCTTGGGGGCACCGTCCCCCCACACCACCAGAGCCCGCCGTCCCGCTGGAGACCTGCGTGGTGGGTGCCAGGTGGTTGCATACCTTCCTTCTGTGCTAGATGCTCAGCCCTGCGCCCACGTGGGCAGCCACGAGCCACAGGCAAACGCTGTGCCACCCGGACTCGGGCCGTGATGAATCTTGGATTCTCGGGCTCTCTTGCTCGGCCTTTGGAAGCAAATCCCATTTCTCAGACACACGCGCTCCAATCCAAAGGGAAGTCAGCGTGTCCGCAAGGCCCTCCTGGCGCCTCCCTGGCATCCTCAGGACAGCCCTGTCACACGGGAGCAAGGGACCCGGGCACCTGGGAAAGGTGCAGGACTCCGATCCTGTCCAGGAACAACCTCAGCCGGCTGAGTTAGAAACTCCTGGGCAGGGACACCGGGGTGGCCCAGTCAGTGAAGCGACTGCCTTCAGCCCAGGTCATGATCCCGGGGTCCTGGGATGAGCCCCTGGTCGGGCTCCCTGCTCAGTGCGGAGTCTGCTTCCCCCTCTCCCTCTGCCGCTCCCCTTGCTTGTCATCTCTCTCTCTCTAATAAAAAAGTAGAATTTAAAAAAGAAACCCCTGAGAAGCCAACTTTTGTTCAGGCATGTGGCCTACCACGTGCCTACAGCCGGGAGCTGCTCCCACGCAGAGTGTCATCCCCAAGTGGCCATCCCACGGTGCTCCCGGGCACCCCCTACTCCAGGAGGCCCGCGCTCTGCCGGCAGAAAACCTTCAAAGGCACCGACGCGGGGAGGGCCAGCTGCGGATAATTTGGCCCATCCATCACGCGCCGGCCTGAGTCACATCCACTTACACGCAGACACGGCTGTTACATGTCCAAATGACAGTTGTCAGGACAAAGGAGAGGGCACGGAGGGCAGAGTCCTGAAGCCTCCCAAAGTCGGCCGTGACGCCTCTACCACCGGTCCACGCGGAAAGCCCAGCGGAAGGGTATTTTCATCCAAAAGTACTGCGTGGGGCCACCCCTCAGGGCTAGCATCCCGGGGCTCGGGCCGCCCGGGGTTTGCATCTTCCCACCTCAGAGTCTTGCTTTTCCGCCTCCCAGGATGATGCCCGTCCCGCTGCCTCACCGGGTTACTTGCAAAAAGGACTTTGAGAATCCTGAAGCACGCCCTAAAGAACTTTTCGTTTCTCTCCATTTTTTTTTTTTTATATTCCCCAATGTCCAGTATTTGGAGGCCTAATAGGAGAACAACTGCAGTTCCTGGAGTGCCGGACCAGCGGGCCTGGAAGGACGGGGGGCGCTCGCCCATGAGTCCCGGTGACGGGCCCGCCCAGGACCCCGGTGGGCGCAGATGCCCAGGACAAGGCCGAGCTGTGACACCGGTGCCATCCTGAAGCTGGGGCTGTTCGTCTGTGTGTTGGGATGATTTACACATAAAGGGGAAGCCTGGTGCCAGGCAGCGGCTCTGGCTCACTGCGGAAGGGCCCGGTCTGCACGAGGCCGCCACGCTGGTCCGTTGGGGAGAGACCCATGCGGTCAGCGGGGCGAGCAGTGCAGCCGGAGGCAAAGCCCCTGTGGGCTGCTCCACACTCTTCCGACCCTCCCCAGTTAGACTCCCACCGCGACAATGTGTGGCTCAAACTGCTGGACCCCAGCTCTCGGGTCACCCCTCTACCTGCAGACGCCCCTCCCCGCCCTGGACAGGGGTGTACGGATGGCGCGGGCTCCTCCGGCTCGGGGTAACGCCGTCCCGCTGGCCATCCTCACGCGTGCCCACCAAGCGTCCTCTGCAGCTGCAGGCAGCTCTGTCCTCTTGCTGGAGTCCCTCGGTCTCTGCCCCGGGGCAATTCGGGCCGTCCCCGCTCCTGACCGTCCAGCTGCCTGCACCCCCGGGCCACTGCAGACCTGCAGGTGACTGGAAAGAGCCCCCCAGCCCCCCACCCTGGGGCCCCGTGAGCAAACCAGCTGGGCTCGCGTGCAGCGGCGGCTAAGCACCCGGTTGGCCCTGCGACCGCCAACCCTGGCTCCGTTTCCATCTATCCACCACCTGGCAGCGGCTCATGTGAAGCCCTCTTAGAGCTGAATAGTGTGGGCCCACCTGACAGCGAAACGTGGGGGTGGAGCAGGGTCCCCTTGCTCCAGCGGGGGCCCAGCGGCTGTCACCCGTCAGGGGCCACCTTGGGGGACAAACCGAGGTGTTATCAGGGCTGTTTTGTCGGGTGTTGAAATACTACCACGGCCATGGCTCTACACACTCATTACCCCGCAGCTCCGGGTCAGGGGTCCAGGCCCGGCTCACCCGGGTTCCCTGTGACAGGATCCCCCACACAGCAGCCCCCGACTGGGGAAAGGGCCCCCTCGGGCTCCCTCCGGTCGCTGGCAGGCCTTCTCTCCCGGCGGCTCAGGCCCGAGGTGCCAGGGGCTACTGGTCCACAGGCCTTGGCTCCCAGCGCAGCAGCTCAGCTCCCCACGGGCCCCAAGGGGGCACCACCCGCTGGTCTGCCCTCACCTGGGCCACCTCCTGCAGGTGAGGAGCCAGCGGCGGGGGGCCTGGCGCCCGAGAGGAGGGGGTCCACGCTGCCCCCCTGAGTCGGGCCTTCTCCGTGGCCTCAGCTCCTGCGGTCTGTGTCCTCACTTGGAGCCCGTCTGAACACACGCTCCCGAAGACCACGGCGTCGGAGGCCAAGCTACGGGGGCCTGGCGAGCGATGGGGCCCGGGCCCGGCTCAGACCCAGACAGCGAGCAGGAAGAGCAAAGGCCCCATACGTCTCACGGACCCTGCACACCCCTCGGGAGCGCCCTGTTCTTCCAAGAGAAGTTTCGGCCGCCTCTCTGGCCGGGTGGCCAGCGGTGCGACAAGCTGACGACGCGTTTCCTTTGCATTAGCCACACCCGTACGACCTCGCCGTGGCGGACAGCTGGCTCCCAGGTCCCGGTGCCTGGATCCGGGGGACGTAAACAGGTACAGAGCCTCTCGAGGACCACGGTGGGGTCACCCCTCGTCTGGCTCTGTCCGTAGGGAGAAGAACCACCCCGGGCTCCTCAGCTGGGAGCCCCCAGAGGGAGACGCCCCATGGAGGAACAATGCAAGACAGGGAAAAATTTAGAAAGGAAATAGCAATCTCCTACGGGGATCCTATAATAAAATAAACATTCCTCCAAGACATCTGAGGTTTGGATGAAGGAGGGAGAAAGTTGCTAACACACGAAGAATGTGAGGGATAAAGCAAGGTCCGGAACGCAGTCCACGGCCTCGGTGGGGAGCAGATGTCCGCGCTGCGGCCACCTCTCCGTCACCCACGTGCCCGCTGCCATGTGCACCGCTCACGGGGCCGCAGCCTAAACAAGGACGAACACGCAGGAATAAGCCAGCGATTACGGCTCGGAAGGGCAAGGTCACCAGGACGCGGCAGCTGCAGCTCCACACGCACAGCCGGGGCCTAGATCACACGGGGGGGCTCCGCGAGCCCGCAGCCCGGTCCCAGGGTCAAGCCAGCCAGGGTCGGACGCCGATCCCTCTCTGCTTCTTGCTGGTCCTTTCAGGAACACCGATCGGGAAGCCCAAGTAAGAGAAAAAGAAAACCAGAACCCTTCTTTCGGATGGGGATGTGAAAAAATCTGTTTAGATACCTAGCTCGGACACGCAAATTAGGTGTGTTTCAATTAAAGTCAAGTCTCTGGCCATTCCACTCCCCATCCCACAAAATGAGAACCTCATAAAGAACCTTCCGGCAACTTCTAACCAGCGTTCAGTGCCCCCCCAACCCCCAACACACACACACACATCTGTTTGTGAAAGCAGATTGCATTCAGCTGATGTATTCGCCAGATGAGTGGGACGTGCCCCTCGGCTTAAAATTGTTGAGTGTGTGCTTGGGGGGTGCGCAGGGGGGGACACAGATGTCAAGCAAACTTTTTTAGCGCACAGAACCTCTGACGCACGAGTGTCTGCTGATGCTAATTTGGGGCGGCATCTCTCCCCATGACTCACCAGTGGGCGGACGCGAAAGCCGCCTGCTGACCTCTGGAGCCATTTGGGCCCTTCAGAGTGTGAAATTTCAATTTCTACATCAGAGCTTTCCGTGTCAGGCCCGAAAAAATGCTTCATGTGAGAGCAACGTTGATGCTTTCCAGGTCGGCGTTCGGCGGGGGAGAGCAGGCAAGAGGAAGAAAGGAATAATTTCTAGCAGGCGCACATCACGTTTGCAAACTATTTAGGAAACGTACCATTCGCCCCAGTCACCCCACTTGCAAAGAGAGCCTGTGCCCCAACCCAGAGGAGGCCGCTGGGCTGCATCCAGCATCAGGGGGCCCGCCGAAATGCAGCTCCTGGGCCCCCCCAATAGCCGGGCATGAGGGGACGCCGGTCTGAGAGCCAGCAGAGCCCACGAAGGGCCGTGTTGGGGGCCGACCCCGCGGAGGGGGCAGGTCACCGGGATCACGGCCCCGGGAGGCCTTCGTTCCTGGCCTCTGGGACACAGCGCCTCGCCACCCTGTCCCCCCAGCACAAGGCCTCCTCTCGTGCCCTGCACCCCTCGCCGCCCAGAGTGTGGCGCCCCGGGCCCCTTCTGCCGAAGGCGGTTGATGCAAAGCCAGACGACGTGGGGACCGTGTCCCCGGGGCTAGCCGTCAGCGCTAAGCCTTGTCCAGTCCCACGGGAGAAAGCACCGCTCCCTCTTCTTCGGGCACGGTCACGTGGCCGCGGCGGAGGGGCCGGGGCTACCACCCACCAGAGGCCTCGTCTCCCCTGGGGTCCCAGCTGCTCATTCTGAGCCCCCCTCTGGACGCAGAACTCTGTGATGCAAACCCCAAGGACCTCGGGGTCGTCTGCGTGCCCCCAGAAAGCAGAGTCTCCGGGGTGTCTCTGCATCTCTGCGTTTGGAAGGTCACAGCTGACGTGTGTCTGCTCCGGAAGGAACACTCCAAAGCCGCACCAGGAGGACTCGGACCCGGGGGTTCCATATTTGATGGAAACTAAGGTGTGACAGCAATGGTGGGACTCGGGGGGCTGACTGGACAGAGGGGACGAAGAAGGAGAAGGAGTTAGGGTCGCCCTGGATGTGTGCCTGGGGGCTCCCTGGGACTGCGGTGGCCTCCTTCACCGGGAGAGGACAGCACAGAGGAGGTGACCACGGTGGCCTTCCCCAGAGTTCCAAGTGTCCATGGCACCCAGCCTCTCATGGCTGAGTGATCCGGGCAGAGCTGAAGACGGCGATTCCAGAGCCATCGGAGTAGAAACATCCCACGGGGTTTCCCCCCAGTGTCATCCAGGAGGAGTGTGGATGGGTGTGATTTTGCGCATCACCCGGGGTATTTACTGCTGCGGGGAGGTGACCACTTGATGCACGTGGATCTGAGGGGAAGCGATGGGAAACCATCACCCGGGACAGGCTGAGGTCCTCGGGTCCGTGTCCCCAGGGAGGAAGTGGCCCCCAGAGGGCGCAGACGACCCTCAGGCTATGAGGCCAACACCAATGTCTGAGGACGAGAGACTTGGCTTTGCCCGTTTCTAAAGTGAGGTGCAGGGCCGGGTGGGAAGCGCAGCCGCACAGAGAGGACACCCGTGCCGACACGGAGAGGGAGAAGGGGCTGGCTCCTGGACAGGCCCCAGGCACCGGGCTGGGCAGCCGGGGAGGAGCCGGGCCTCGGCTGCCAGAGGCCTGCGGCCTCTCCTCTCGGAGGCTCCAGACAGACCTGGAGAGAATCACTCGTGGGGGCCACGGTCACGGCGCCCACGGCTCCTCGGCGCAGCTCAGGACGGCCAGTTGGGGCCTGGGGGAGACACTACATGCCACACAGTACACACCACACACTTGCACATCACACACACACACACACACACACACACACACACACACATCTGGTCAGGGGAGTGAGGCATCGGCCTAAGCAGGTGGGCTTCCAGACCTGCGTTCCTCACTTCAAGTTCAAATAAAGGGCTTCTACATGAGACCCCATGTAAGAAGGTTTCGGCCACAGAAAGGAAACCTCTCTGTGGTCTGAGTAGAGGGTCGATGGCCAGCGTCCCTCAGAACTAGACCGCACTCCCCTGCTGCCCGTGTATGCACGTGATCCCCCACCCCCCACCCAAGCGCACGGTGGGTTGCTCACTTGACTCTGGCCATCCCTGGGTCTGGAAGGGCCCATCCAGCTGTTGGCGGGCAGCACGCTCCGAGCTCCCAAGGCTTGGGTGGATCAGCCCAGGCTCTGGCTCCTGCCTGCACGCCACCGATTCCTCCAGAAGAGCACCAACGTGCAGGTGTGACTGTGTCCAGGGAGGCCTTGCAGCCCCGAGCTCTAGGGCCGGGGTCCAGGGGGGCATGAGCGCCTCACCAGCCAGGGTGACCCCGCTGGCCCTGCTGCTCCCAGACAGGGGGCCAGGGCTCACTCCACCCTCAGCTCCGGTCTGGTCCACGCGCGGGGGAGCCCCTGCCTGACACGTGCTGTGAGGACGAAGGAGATCAGAACTCCAGAAGCAGCAGCCGTCCCGTCCTACTGACATAAACCTACCCCAAAGGGGCAATTTCAAAACAATTAGAAACTGGCTGAAAGTGAGATAGGGTCCCGGGTTCATCCTAGGGCGCCCGTGGGCCCCAGCCTGGCCTCACGGCCCAGCAGCCGCACACCCGAGAGGACAGCGGGAGCCTCCAGGCTCCGACCAGCCCTTCTGCCTTTTCTCAAATAGCTAATGTGCCCTGAGCTCTGCGGAATCTCCCTCACACTGTCCCGGGAATGCTCGGTGGCGGCCTGATCAGATCCAGTAGGAGCCTTTCCCCGACTGCAGGAGGGACCGACCCACGCGGAGACAACCAGCGTTTCCTCTGGGCCCCGGGACCCATATTTGATGGATTAACTGCACAGCCGGCGGGGACGAGCTGCAGGGCCGAGGGTGGCCTGGCGGGACTGGGTGCCGAGGCTCCGGGGACACGCTCCTCGAGGCACCAGCGTCCACAGATGCCACATACACGGTGCTTCCCGGCGGCCCCATCTGCACTGGGCCATGGCAGGCTGTCACTTGGTCCTCCCAGTAACCGCGAGGCAGGAATTACTGTCACCACATCACCGGCGCAGGAGCTGCGGGGACAGAGATGGAGCTTTATAACCTTGCCCGGGTGTCACTGTGGGCAGTTCTCTGTGGAAGCCAGATCTGTGTGACGTTAAAGGTCACATTCTTCCCCAGGGAGAGGTGCTGAGGCTTGTATGTTCATGGACCAGGTGAGCGCCCGGCTCCCACGGAGACGTTGGGCAGTGGTGTGGGGGCCATGGGGACCCTGCTCTTCGGATCCCCACACCACATCAATGTCTCCGTGGCCGTAGAGTCCCCTTCAGGCGCTGAGTCCTGTCCAGTGAGCCCCGCTGCCCCTGCAGCCTCTGCTCAGTGCTCACGGACTTGACCACGGAAAGAACCCCAACCAGAATCTGATCCATTCTGAGTTCGTGGCATTCGAGGGAGGCTTGAAATGTCTGCCTAATAAGCGGCCTCCGTACACCCACAGTGGTACCCAGAGCCCCCCTCTCGAGAACCTTCCTAACACAGAGCCCAAGTGACTCCGGACTGTCATCACCCAGATGCTAGTTTCTGATAAATTAACACATGACTTTATACCGTTAGGAAAATGGAATCAATATTGATGCTTCCCGGGGAAATAGCAAAGGTATTTTTAATTTTTTCAACAAATAAATGAGGAGCATAAAAACGTAAGGGTTACATTGCTGAAAGAAAAATATTGAACAGACTTAAAATCATCAAATGCCAAGTACCTCCAGCCTGTCGCCTGGTGGGACCTAACGCCACCTCTCAAGAAGGAAAGAAGAGATTCTGGGGGAAACAATTATTTTCAGGATATAGGAGTAGAGTACGGATTCCATTCCAACAGTGCTTCCCAAACTGAGCTCTCGAGAAAAGCAGATGCCTGTAATGGTATTATAAAAATAATTTTCAAAAAAAAGTTTGAGAAATTTTGTTTAACCCACAGTGGAACACTTCTTTTCCCTACAGGACTTCTCAGAACCTCTAATGCGTTAATAAACAGAGTAAAGTTTCAGGAGGGAAATAGAGACCGGTGTTTTCTGACTCATGTGATCATGAGGATGCTTTGTGTGTGAGTCACGGTGGCCAGAGGGAGGGAGGGGGAAAGCCATCCCGTTGATGGATCCCAGGGGACAATTTGGCCAACAGAACAAAGTTTGGGAAATTCTGTGCTCTACTTAGGCCAGTTCCAGAGAGCACCAGACAAAGCTGTCTCCCAGAATCTCCTCTCACTTGCTAGCCCTGGCCAGGAGCTGCACCCCCAATTTCTCAGGAAAGAGTTAACTCCATGCCTTAAACCATGGTCACCTTCGAATAGTCTCCACTGCCTGCTGCACCCACAAGACTTCTGCTGATACGTCTACTTAAAGGTGGCGAGTTGCCATTTCCTCCCCTGGTCACCAGCCACCGAGGGTGATGAGCATCGCCTCAGTGAACATCCCAGGCTCCCCTGCTTCACCCTCGTTACTCAGTCTGAGGGACCCGCACCCCAGGTTTGCAGGTTTGGGTGCGTGAGAGCGCCCGGCCCTCCCGCTTCTCCCAAGGCTGCTGGCTGCACCCGTTAGGGGGTCTCCAGGAGGAGACCGGGCTGCGGTTACATTGCCAGATCTCTCGTCTTTCCCTGAGTGTTCTCGGGCACATAGATTAGGACGTTTTGTTCTTTCTACAACTCTCGATGAAAAATAAGAAAAAATAAAAAATAAAGGAAAGACCAGGCTGCTGTTAACTCCTCGTGTGGCCTTCAATCCTCCGGCTCTCAGTCCCCTACTCCAAATACTGACTTCTACGATCCTTCTAGCTGTACCACCTCCCCTTTCCACAGCTCTCGGAGCACACAGGATAGAGCACAACCAAAATAAACACAAATATCTAGATATGAGTGGATCTATCACTCTTTGGCCGCTTTCAGACCGCTTTTCCATCATCATAGGCTATCGGAGCCGATCTAAGATCCAGACGCGGGCTGAACACTTGAAATCCTTATATTATCGGGCCCTCTCCGTGCGCTCCCTCCCGGGGTGCCCGGGCCATTTTGTCCCAGCAGAGGGGGTGACCAGCAGGGCGTTGCATGGACTGCGTTCTGCTTCCACCTAAGGAACAGGATCTCTGTGTTGTGTTGGGGCACATACTGGGCTGAGTCACCTCATCTCCGCCCCCCTGAATCCCAGGTGCTGGGGGTCCATGGACTGTGAAATTAGCAAAAGGTCACACGCTCGTGAGGCGACATAATGGACACACCATTTGGAGCAGAACCACGCCGGAGGCGGGGAAGGTGTTATGATTTGCAGACATTTAAAAACTACACAATTGAAATCATCTGCAATGAGCGTGTTATAAATAAGCCATGTATTCACTGCGAGTTTTTTTTTCTAAATACAAAACAGATCCTGATATATTGTGTGTCACAGGTCTGACAGCCGAGGTCCACGTGCAGAACAGTTCAGGGGGTCCAAGTGGACCTTCCATTGTATCTCCCTGTTCTGAACTCCCTCCTTCTTTCGGGCCCCAGGGAGTCTGTGTTCAGAAAAGCTTTAGCAGCTCAGCCCAAATGTGGACTATGCTACTCACTCAGCCGGTTAAACCATATAATTGGTTTTTCAGGACTTCACGTGCAACATGTATTCATCAGGGAAGTTTTGTATTTAGAGATTCCTTATTATTTTAATGTCACACTGTCATATTTTCACAGGGTATGTGAAAGGGGCCCAACCTTTCCATTAGATTGGAATCAGAATCAGAGTCTTAGAAGTGGAACAGACATCAAATCTCCACTTCCCAGATGGTTCTATTTGACAGATAGGCGAGGGAGGACACATGGAACACTCACCCACAGTCACAGGGGTTGGTTCTGCCACTGGGTCTTCAGACTTCAGATCTAGTTCTCCTCTCCTGAGATCATGTGAACATGGTCTTCTGTCCACATGGGAATTAGATCGCAAAACACAGATTTAAAAATGTCTCCAATATGTCTTCGGTTGCTCAAGATGACTCTGTTCTATGAAGGCAGAGTGTTTATGGAAAATCATCTCCTCAGAAACTCTTTTTTTTTTTTAAATCATGATCATCTGTTGATGGAAAAACGCAGCTCAATGATAAACAATAGCATGGGAATTCGGGAGCAAACAAACCAGAGTTCTTTGTTTGGGTTTTGTTTTGCTGTAATACAGAGGATTTTCATTCTTGCCATCCTTGTTCACCACGTTGCTTAAAACTTTTTATCCCCAGCTGCATGGCTCTGAGCTAAAGATAACTAACGTTTCATACTGGGCATAGAGAAGAGGTGAGAAACTTTTTCTGTCCAGAGCCAAAGAGTAAATAATATGGGCTGTGAAGACCACATGGTCTCTGCTACAACTACCCACCTCTGCCTTTCTAGCATCATAGCAGCCAATGACAATGTGAAAACAAATGGGTTTGTCTGTGTGCTAATAAAACTTTATTTACAAAAAGGGGTAGAGGGCCAGATTTGGCCGCAGGTCAGAGTTTGCCAACCCCTGATTTATATGATGCCGATGTATCTGAATACAAATCTCAGTGAACATTGTGGTAGCAATGGATATATTTTAGATTTTTACAAACATGATCAAGCATTTAATCAACATACTGATCTTTTAACATTTTGCCCAGGCGTGCTGTCTTGTGTTGTGGTGTTTAAGAAAATGATCAAGGTATACCGTTATGAAGTGTCATTATAATATAGAGATGCCAGCACTCAGGACATTAGGGTGTAGGGTCAGGAATGAGTGACTCTGAGTATTCATTATAAATGTTCTACAAAGATAAGAAGCAGCTACAAATACATCATTAACAGTGAAGGTCTTGGATATGAGAATCTATTTCTCTCTCATGACCACTTTATGAAATAATCCTGAGCACCCTTTATCTACATTAAGAATATTCCCAGTGATCTCTAGAAAGCTTTGCCTCTAGATGTCTATGGTGTGGATTGTGGCACGTTCACGAAGAGCATGGCAGATAGTTGGTGTTGTGCCATGCATGGTCTGCATGAGCAAAGCATGCTGAAGGAGCTTGCCGTCATGAAGCTGCTGCTCCTTACAGGTCCGTTGGCATTGAGGCAAGGCTTTGTTCCCTGGGTACCCAGGGAAGAGCACAAGAGAAAGTCCAGGGTGTGAAAGAGGGAGGCAACCCCGTTGTAAGCTTCCCCAGACCTGCCTCTGCCAAATCAGGTACCTTGCTTGCCTCTCTGCATCTCAGTGGGGATGAGAACCTTTGCCCCACCTCATCTCCCAGAATTGTAGGACAGATGAGACAAGGGAGTTGTCAGTCGTCACTTTCCTACAGATCACTCTGTATCTAAATTACAGAAAGATCAGAATGGCAAAAATATTCTTGCAATGAGCCATATTTTACATGTCAAAAAAAAAAAAACAGGTTTATTGAAAAGCTGAATACACAAATGAACAATGGCCAGATCGTGTGTGACAATAGAACTCTGACCCGCAGAGCCTGCAATGACCAGCTCAGGAAGCCAAACCACACCCCTGCAGCAACTGGCCAGAGTGGCCGGGATGGGGCAATGGCCAGCAGCATCCTCCAAATCAGTACCAGGCCAGTGGTAGTCAAAAACACTCCCCTGTCACATGGTTCCTCTACCTGGAGTGAGCCCGCCTCCAGCTTCCCCACACCAACACCTGGCATCATCCCCACGCCCCTGCCTGCCTAGAGTCTCTGCCAAGTGCAGGGGCCGTGGGCTGCTTCCCTTGTTGCAGCAACTCTGAGCAAAGGACCTCTGTTCTCTTCTCATGGGGGTGGCCTTTGTTGGTGTCCACATCTTCAAGCAGCTATTCTCAGCCCCTCCTTTGTCACCAGCCAGCCTCTCACAAACAGCAAAACCTCAAGTCAATGTGTCCCCGCTCACCAGGACCTGGTCCCCGGAACTCCCTGGAGGAGTTCTGAACTTCAAATCCCAGACCCCAGCCAGGGCCAGTGTCTTGCGCCCTTGCCTGCCGTCTTCCCAGGCCCATGGCTTTCAACGTTTCCTTGTTCAGCTCTCAATAACTGCTCACGAGCCAGCCAACCACAGCTTTCGCTGCCCACGCTGAGACCACAGAGTCCATCTGCAGCCCCTAGAACAGCTAGTATCAGCCCTTGCAGAGCACGGCAGATAGTTGGTGTCGGGCTACATGCAACGATACTTTCATGCTGCAGGTGACTCACTGCATCGTCTCCTGCGTGCCCATGGCAGCAATTAGCACACCCCATGGCATGGACTTAATATATCCTCAACTGAAACTGAAAGTTCTGCCCTTTCACTCCAATATTTCTAATCCACTTATGTTTCTCTGTCCACAGCCACTCTGCTCATCTGCCATCTCCCCCTCTCAACTAGACAAAAGAAGCCTCCTAACTAGACTGGAGCTCTCCAGGGGACACGGCACTTGAGCTGAAGGAAGGCCGTGTGGTGGTTAACCAGGTGGGGAGACAAGGGGACACAGTGCCAAGTACAGAAACCCAAGGCCCAGTCCCCACAGCAGGCTGAGCATGGTCCGTGCGACAACTGAAGGAAGCTGGGAAGAGATGCCACAGGCAAACACAAATCCAAGAAGGCTGGGAGAGCCACACAGACCCTCACAGAGTGGACTGAGATGCCAATTTCTATTACGGATAGAGACGATCACAACACAATGACAAAATGTCTGAGTTACTAGAAAGTAGCAATTGTATATTTATATTAACCTGACACAACTGGCTGCAAAATGTGAAGCAAATTTTGACAGATCCACACTTATTGTGGGAGTAATGTAACCACCTCAATTAATAGGCCAAACAGGAAAAAGTTTTGATCAAAATATAGATCAGAACATAATTAACAAGCTTAATTTATGGACGTATATAGAAGTCAGCTGCGGCAATTAGAGAATGCACTTGTTCTAAAATGAGTCTGCATTGGACTTCCACAAAGAGAAAACCATTTTATTTTATTTTATTTTATTTTATTTTATTTAAAGATTTTATTTTTATTTATTTATTTATTTATTTATTTATTTATTTATTCATAATAGACACAGACAGAGAGAGGCAGAGACACAGGCAAAGGGAGAAGCAGGCTCCATGCAGGGAGCCCGACATGGGACTTGATCCTGGGACTCCAGGATCACGCCCTGGGCCGAAGGCAGGCGCTAAACCGCTGAGCCACCCAGGGATCCCAAGAAAACCATTTTAAAGACCACATTGTAGGCCCCTGAACTTCAGCAAATTTCAAGGACTATTATTATGCAGCCCATATTATTGGAACACAGTGAAATTAAGTGAGAAAGATATGTTCTTTATGACCCATACATACAGAAAATTCTTTAAAAACTCATGTCATGAAGTAGGTGAAGGGGATTGAGAGAACACTCAGCCTGAGGAGCACTGAGTAATGTACCAGTCTGCTGAATCACTACATTGTACACCTGAAAGTAATGTTACACCGTATGTTAACTATCCTGGAATTAAAAAAAAAAAAAAAAAAGAAAAGAAAAGAAAACTCATGTCAAAGCATAAATCAAACTGGAAGCTTCTATACTTAGAATTAACCAAAAATGAAAATGCCATTAGCTGGGATAGTGCTGATGTGATTCTCTGTGGGAAATGTATAGAAACAACAGATTGAAATCCGATGAACTAAGTGTCCAACCAAAGGCAGATTTTTAAAAAATAGAATAAATTCAAATAAAGAGAAGACTGTAAACCATATGCAATATAAAGTTCTCTTCAAAAAAGTGTAAAGAAAAAAAAGTGTAAAGAAGATATAAATAAGAGAAAGAACAAGTAAAAGCAGAATGGTGAAATAAACATATATCTCTAACTAGATGAGAGACAAAAAATGGATATAATAGGAATATAAAAAAGAACATAATTATGCATAGAGTATAACAACTATAAGTAATTTATGTAAATAATTTTGTTATGAAATGTTTCTTTTTTATTATTCTCTAAAAACTACATTTTTCTATCAGTCAATTTCATCTTTTTTTTATTATAGGAGGTCGATAAAACTTTGACATTAAAGTTCACACAAGGACAATAGGAGAAACAAAAAAATCAGAGTTTGCAAGATCTGCATTGATGAACATAATAGAAGAAATTTACTAAAAATATCAGCAAGTCAGAGGTAGCAATGCTTAAAATAGATAGAATATCATGACTAGGTGCGTCTATTAGAAGTTATCTATGTAACTATACATATATGATTGAATTTTGTTATTTAACTCAATATACATTTAAAGGAGAACTTTAGGTTATTTACATTTCTTATAATCAACTTCACTAATAATTTTCTACAGTTTGTGTTATGCCTGTTTTTTGTGTTTTCTGGTTCTTTCCATCGTGATTTCCTCAGCCCTGTTGATTTCTGGCAGACCAGTGACCAAACTGTGTAGGGGAGCCAATGACAGATGGGAAGGTTCAGGAACCTGGTGGGAACCTCTGGAGCAGGGATGGCGCCTGTGACTTTCAGATCAGAAAAACTCTCATCCCCAAGTTAGAAAAAGGATGTGGGAGTGAGGGAGCCAGACAATTCCTGACCATCGCTGTGGCCGTCCCTATGCCCTGGCTCACAGAAGAGAGTAACGCTCAAAGAATAGGCAGTGAGGGAAAGCATGTGTTTAAAACAAAACTCAGTACTTTTTTTTAAAAAAAAAAGCATAAAACCGGGACACCTGGGTGGCGCAGCGGTTTAGCGCCTGCCTTTGGCCTGGGGCGTGATCCTGGAGACCCGGGATCGAGTCCCACGTCGGGCTCCCGGTGCATGGAGCCTGCTTCTCCCTCTGCCTGTGTCTCTGCCTCTCTCTCTCTGTGTCTCTCATGAATAAATAAATAAAATCTTTAAAAAAAAAAAAAGAAAGAAAAAAAACACTCAACAAACTGGGAATAAAGGGATATACACTAGCAGCTGGCCTCTGTTGCAGAGAGGCCCCTCGGCTCTCCGGACGGGTCCCCACGAGGCATTGCTGGTGTGTGAGTCCGAATGCTGTGGTGGGGTGAGTGTTGGTCTGCCTCTTGTGCAGGGTCCCGTTACTGGTGGTTTCTTCTGTCACCTTGTGCTACCTGCAACCCATTCCAGCTGCACATTAGAGACACTCTGAACCCACCCCTCACAGTCCGCCCGGGCCTCCTCTGGAAGCTTTGCTTCAGGCAATGTAGCCCCCAGCCCTGCCCCACGGGCTCTGAATCCAATGCTCTTCTGTTACCCTGCAGAAGGCATGTAAGGACACTGGCCGTCTTTGATGACACAGTCAAGCTGAGGAAGGCTCCCTGCAGTCACCTTGCTTGGCTTACAAAGGACATGGCCACCTATGACAGTCAGCATCTTCTTCGGGGGTTCCAAGCAGGGAGACAGGCAGGAGCTCCTCCACCCTGGCATTCCCCCAAGCCTCTCAGACACATTCCTTCACATGATGGAGTTTCAGTCCACCTGTGGCCCATCCATTTCCACTCCTTCCTTCTCATTTTCCTACCTGTGAGCTTCCTCCTGACAGGAACGGGGAATTCTCATCCTTTCTCCAGGTGGGGTAGGAGCTCATTTATATAGAGACCAGATAGATTGCCTCTTGAGTGCTAAGGCAGGAGAACAACTCAAGAAATCCCTTTTCTGTCTTGATAAAGTCTTGCTTCCTTGCTGCAGATACAAAATTCCTACTTTTCAAATGGGAAAT